>NC_092287.1:14398772-14425671 GCF_036320965.1 Panulirus ornatus
TGGAGTGTTGATCAACTCCGTACACCCTTCCATCTGGTGGTTGGAGTGTTGATCAACTCGGTGCACCCTTCCATCTAGTAGCTGGAGTGTTGATCAACACGGTATACCCTTCCATCTGGTGGTTGGAGTGTTGATCACCTCGGTACACCCTTCTATCTAATGACTGGAGTGTTGATCAACTCGGTACATCCTTCCATCTGGTGGCTGAAGTGTTGATTACTCGCAACATTCTCCTATCTGGTGGCTGGGATGTTAATCATCTAGCAACACTCTTCCATCTGGTAGCTTGAGTGCTGATCAATTCATTACACTCTTTCCCCTTTGGTGACTCGAATGTTGATTAATGCGCCGACTTCTCTGATGTGTGCTGTGCTAATCATCTCTAATTTGTCGAGCTCTCCGGTTGGTGGCTCTGGTGTGTGATAGTGCGTATATCCTCCGCTAGCTAAATTGCTGGGTAAACCAGTCAAGCCGTGGCCTCCGGTGGCGTAGCGTAAAGTGCTGATTATGCGGCATGCCTGGAACCCTCAGTTAGCAAGAGCTGCTATCACTTCTGTGTTCCGTCACGCTCTGTTGTGGGAACTGGGGTATGATCCTCTCAGTACTATCGTACTTTTCGGTGGCTAGAGCAATGATACCTTCATCAAATGATACTCCTGTAGTAGCTGGAGTGTTAAGACATGAGCGAGAGGGCCAGCGAGGCTTGTTATAGTGTTGTGATCTACAACACAAGAGGAGTAAAAGGAAGTTGGAAAACTAGTCATAGTGTTGGAAAGATACAATACAAGAGGAATACGAAACCAGAGTCTAATGTTTGCTAACACGACAAGGGTAACTGAATGCCTTAATCGAGAACATGTCATTAATGCTTTTATTGCCCAACCCTATACGGGAGAAAGAACAGTTTGGTGGATTGTGGACCGACTGCCATAACCAGGACTCGAACCTATTAACATGTGCTTGATCCCGGGTGGCCTTAGTATGCTTCACGGTCATTGCCTCATCTATACCTTCCACTGATTCTGGCGCTGAGATATTTTTAAAACCGTTGCCTGGGAATCATTGGCTACTCCCCAGCATACCAAGTGTCTACCTATTCGCGAAGTAAATGTACATCCCCACGTCCCATTTTTCAGGGGCTCCTGCAGCTTTAAAGCTGGGAGTAAGAACTTCTCCAACCTAGACGTAGTCCTTTCTCACTACTGACGATGTTATAACCCCGTTAAAGGTGACCTTTCACTCGCGGTATAACCACATCCAGGCGCAGTTCGGGAATGCCGCTGTTTATGAACATTCAATCAATCATCGTTTTAAAGCAATATCTAGTATTATCATTAAAACGACGTTGCTACATAATTCTAATTAATCATCTATAAGATTAGCGTACTGGCAACAAGTAAGAGGATTTAATCTCTTCTGCAACGAACAAATTATACATTTAATTTCGCTGAAAATATGTGTCCCTTAAAGTAAGTGTTAGTTTTATTTTTATGATTTTATTTCATAGATATAAGTTTCATGACCTATATCTTATCAAACGGCAAAACAATCCCTAATGAGTTTTGTAGGTGTGTCAGAAACAAGAGAACCATTACCCAGTCAATTGGTCCATTGATTACTAAAAACAGTAACTTGGTTCAAGACAAGGAAGCTGTGGCAAAAATCTTTTTCTTCTTTTTTTTGCATGTGCAATTACGACTGACGACTGCAATTATGTCCCGAACCCAGTTTCATTGATAATATAGGAGAACGTTCTGCAACTTGTTGACATAAAAGCTGAATATATACTATCAGCAATAAACGGAATAAGAGTTGATAAAACAGCGGACCTTGTCGAGTTTTATCAGAGGACAGTGAACGAGGCTCTTTCAATAAGTCACTTGCTACGGGGGGAAAAAGTTTCAGAGGAATGGATGTCTGCCAATGCAACACCGACAATCAGAAAAGGTAATTTCACTGCCCGGTAATCATTGCCCAGTTACCTTAACGACTGTAGTTGGAATACGCATAGAAACCATCTTTCGAGATATAACTATAACAGTTTAGAGGACCACCACCTAATGAACGATTCTCATAATGGTTTGGAACAAAAATTAGATGAGTATGATAGATCTGCATGACTTGCTTCACTTCATGATAAAGAGTCAACGTATGATGAAAGTAAACTAGTTGATGTCAGTTATCTAGATTTTCATAAAGCATTTTATAAGGTTGAGCATCAAAGGTTACCAGCAAAAGTTAAGTCACATGGTCTTTACCGGGATGTACTTCGGTGGATGGCAAATTAGATGACTAACCGTATACAAAGAGTTGTAATTACTGGTCAAGCCTCGGGAAGGTTAGACGTAATAAGTGGTATGCCACAGGAATCAGCTTTGTGACCGTCTCTTTTCTTATATATATAAATATATATATATATATATATATATATATATATATATATATATATATATATATATATATATATATATATATATATATATATATTCAAACTTACCTTCCAATTGACTTTTCTGTCAACACCACTGTACCTAATAACCTTGCTTTTATTCACATTTGGTCTCAGCTTTCTTCTTTCACACACATTACCGAACTCAGTCACCAGCTTCTGCAGTGTCTCACACGAATCAGCCACCAGCGCTGTATCATCAGCGAACAACAACTGACTCACTTTCCAAGCTCTCTCATCCACAACAGACTGCATACTTGCCCTTCTTTCCAAAACTCTTGCATTCACCTCCCTATCAAGCCCATCCATAAACAAATTGAACAACCAGGGAGACATCACACATCCCTGCCGCAAACCAACATTCACTGAGAATCAATCACTTTCCTCTCTTCCTACACGTACACATGCCTTACATCCTCGACAAAAACTTTTCGCTGCTTCTAACAACTTGCCATCCCCCCTCCAAACACACTATATATTCTTAATACCTTCCAAAGACCATCTCCATCAACTCTGTCATGTGCCTTCTCCAGATCCATAAATGCTACATACAAATCCATTAGCTTTTCTAAATATCTCTCACATACATTCTTCAAAGCAAACACCTGATCCACACATCCTCTACCACTTCTGAAACCACACTGCTCTGCCCCAATCTGATGCTCTGTACATGCCTTCACCCTCTCAATCAATACCCTCCCATATAATTTACCAGGAATACTCAACAAACTTATACCTCTGTAATTTGAGCACTCACTCTTATCCCCTTTCCCTTTGTATATTGGCACATTCCTCCAATCCTCAGGCACCTCACCATGAGTCATACATACATTAAATAACCTTACCAACCAGTGAACAACACAGCCCCCCAGTCTTTAAATAAATTCCTCTTCAATTTCATACAAACCCGTTGCCTTGCCGGCTTTCATCTTCCGCAAAGCTTTTACTACCTCTTCTCTGTTTACCAAATCATTCTCCCTAACCCTCTCAGTTTCCACACCACCTCGACCAAAACACCATATATCTGCCACTCTATCATCAGACACATTCAACAAACCTTCAAAATACTCATTCCATTGACAGCACGTCGACCCGGTATACCACATCGTTCCAATTCACTCTATTCCTTGCACGCCTTTCACCTTCCTGCATGTTCAGGCCCCGATCACTCAAAATCTTTTTCACTCCATCATTCCACCTCCAATTTGGTCTCCCACTTCTCACTCTCTCCACCTCTGACACATATATCCTCTTGGTCAATTTTTCCTCACTCATTCTCTCCACGTGACCAAACCATTTCAAAACACCTTCTTCTGCTCTCTCAACCACACTCTTTTTATTACCACACATCTCTCTTAACCTATTATTACTTTCTCGATCAAACCACCTCATCCCACATATTGTCCTCAAACATCTTTCCAGCACATCAACACTCTTCCTCACAACTCTATCTATATCCAACGCCTCGCAACTATATAACACTGTTGCAACCATTATCCCTTCAAACATACCCACTTTCGCTTTTTGAGATAATGTTCTCGACTTCCATACATTTTTCAACGCTCCCAGAACTTTCTCCCCCTCCCCCACCCTATGATTCACTTCCGCTTCCATGCTTCCATCTGCTCTCAAACTAAATCTAAATCTAAATCTAAAACACTTCACTTCCTCCAGTTTTTCTACATTCAAACTTACCTCCCAATTGACTTGTCCTTCAACCCTACTGTACCTAATAACCTTGCACTCATTCACATTCATCTCAGCTTTCTTCTTTCACACACTTTACCAAACTCAGCCACCAGCTTCTGCAGTTTCTCACATGAATTAGCAACCAGCGCTGCATCATCAGCGAACAACAACTGACTTACTTCCCAAGCTCTCTCATCCACAACAGACTGCATACTTGCCCCTCTTTCCAAAAACTCTTGCAATCATCTCCCTAACATCCCAATCCAAAAACAAATTAAACAACCATAGAGACATCACACACCCCTGCTGCAAACCAACATTCACTGAGAATCAATCACTTTCCTCTCTTCCTACACGTACACATGCCTTACATCCTCGATAAAAACTTTTCACTGCTTTTAACAACTTGCCCCCACACCATATATTCTTCATACCTTCCAGAGAGCATCTCTATCAACTCTATCATATGCCATCTCCAGATCAATAAATGCTACATACAAATTCACTTGCTTTTCTAAGTATTTCTCACATATTTTCTTCAAAGCAAACACCTGATCCACACATTCTCTACCACTTCTGAAACCACACTGTTCTTTCCAATCTGATGCTCTGTACATGCCTTCACCCTCTCAATCAGTACCCTCCCATATAATTTACCAGGAATACTCAACAAACTTATACTTCTGTAATTTGAGCACTCACTGTTATCCCCTTTGCCTTTGTACAGTGGCACTATGGAAGCATTCCGCCAATCATCAGGCACCTCACCATGAATCATACATACATTAAATAACATTACCAACAAGTCAACAATACAGTCACTCCCATTTTTGATAAATTCCATTGCAATACCATCCGAACCCGCTGCCTTGCCGGCTTTCATCTTCCGCAAAGCTTTCACTACCTCTTCTCTGTTTACCAAATCATTCTCCCTAACCCTCTCAATTTGCACACCACCTCGACCAAAACACCCTATATCTGCCACTCTATCATCAAACACATTCAGCAAACCTTCAAAATACTCAATCCATCTCCTTCTCACATCACCACTACCTGTTATCAACTCCCTATCTGCCCCCTTCAATAAAGTTCCCACTTGTTCCCTCGTCTTACGCACTTTATTTACCTCCTTCCAAAACATCTCTTTATTCTCCCTAAAATTTAATTATACTCTCTCACCACAACTCTCATTTGCCCTCTTTTTCACCTCTTGCACCTTTCTCTTGACCTCCTGCCTCTTTTTTTTATACCTCTCCCACTCATTTGCATTTTTTCCCTGCAAAAATCGTCCAAATGCATCGCTCTTCTCTTTCACTAATAATCTTACTTCTTCATCCCACAACTCACTACTCTTTCTAATCAACCCACCTCCCACGCTTCTCATGGCACAAGCATCTTTTGCGCAAGCCATCACTATTTCCCTAAATACATCCCATTCCTCCACCATTCCCCTTACCTCCTTTCATCTCACCTTTTTCCATACTGTACTCAGTCTCTCCTGGTACTTCCTCACACAAGTCTTCTTCCCAAGCTCTCTTACTCTCACCACTCTCTTCACCCCAACATTCTCTCTTCTTTTCTGAAAACCCCTACAAATCTTCACCTTCGCCTCCACAAGATAATGATCAGACATCCCTCCAGTTGCACCTCTCAGCACATTAACATCCAAAAGTCTCTCTTTCGAGCGCCTATCAATTAACACGTAATCCAATAACGCTCTCTGGCCATCTCTCCTACTTACATACATAAACTTATGTATATCTCGCTTTATAAACCAGAAATTCCCAATCACCAGTCCTTTTTCAGCACTTAAATCTAAAAGCTCTTCATTTCCATTTACAACACTGAACACCCAATGTATACCAATTATTCCCTCAACTGCCACATTACTCACCTTTGCATTCAAATCACTCATAACTATAACCCGGTCTTGTGCATCAAACCCACTAACACACTCATTCAGCTGCTCTCAAAACACTTGCCTCTCATGATATTTCTTCTCATGCCCAGGTGCATATGCACCAATAATCACCCACCTCTCTCCATCCACTTTCAGTTTTACCAATATCAATCTAGAATTTACTTTCTTACACTCTATCACATACTTCCACAACTCCTATTTCAGTTTCCTTTTCTCAAACATACAACCTATCTCTCGTTATTTCTAATCTTGGTTAAATCCACACAAATTTAGACACCCCAATCTAAGCCTTCGAGGAGGATGAGCACTCCCCGCGTGACTCTTTCTTCTGTTTCCCCTTTTAAAAAGTAAAAAAAAAAAAAGGAAGGGAGGGTTTCTGGTCCCCCGCTCCCGTCCCCTTTAGTCGCCTTCTACGACACGTGAGGAATGCGCGAGAAGTATTCCTTCTCCCCTATCCCCAGGGATATATATATATATATATATATTATATATATATATATATATATATATATATATATATATATATATATATATACATTTCTTTTATTTTACTTTGTCGCTGTCTCCCGCGTTACCGAGGTAGCGCAAGGAAACAGACGAAAGAATGGCCCAACCCACCAATATGCACATGCATATACATACACGTCCACACAAGCAAATATACATACCTATACATCTCAATGTACACATATATATACACACACAGACATATACATATATACACATGTACACAGTTCATACTATCTACCTTTATTCAATCCAATCGCCAACCCGCCACACATAGAATAACAACCCACTCTTCCCACATGTGTGCGAGGTAGCATTAGGAAAAGACAACAAAGGCCACATTCGTTTACACTCAGTCTCTATATGTCATCTAATAATGCACCCAAACCACATTTCCCTTTCCACAATAAGGCCCCACACAACTTTCCATGGTTTACCCCAGACGCTTCACATGCCCTGGTTCAATCCATTGACAGCACGTGGACCCTGGTATACCATATCGTTCCAATTCACTCTATTCCTTGCACGCTTTTCACCCTCTTGTATGTTTAGGCCCGATAACTCAAAATCTTTTTCACTCCATCTTTCCACCTCCAATTTGGTCTCCCTCTTCTCCTCGTTCCCTCCACCTCCGACACATATATCCTCTTGGTCAATCTTTCCTCACTCATTCTCTCCATGTGCCCAAACCATTTCAAAGCACCATCTTCTGCTCTGTCAACCACACTCTTTTTATTTTCACACATCTCTCTTACCCTTACATTACTTACTCGATCAAACTACCTCACAACACATATTGTCCTAAAACATCTCATTTCCAGCACATCCATCCTCTTGACCACAACTCTATCCATAGCACACGCCTCGCAACCATACATCATTGTTGGAACCACTATTCCTTCAAACATACCCATTTTTGCTTTCCGAGATAATGTTCTCGACTTCCAAACATTCTTCAAGGTTTCCAAAATATTCGCCCGCTCCCCCACCCTATGGTTCACTTCCGCTTCCATAGTTCCATCCGCTGCCAGATCCACACCTAGATATCTAAAACAGTTTCCTTCCTCCAGTTTTTCTCTATTCAAACTTACCTCCCAATTGACTTGGCCCTCAATCCTACTGTATCTAATGACCTTCCTCTTATTCATATTGACTTTTAACTTTCTTCTTTCACACACTTTACCAAACTCAGTCACCAGCTTCTGCAGTTTCTCACATGAATCAGCCACCATCGCTTTATCATCAGCGAACAACAACTGATTCACTTCCCAAGCTCTCTCATACACAACAGACTGCATACTTGCCCCTCTTTTCAAAACTCTTCCATTCACCTCCCTAACAACCCAATCCATAAACAAATCAAACAACCATGGAGACATCACACACCCCTGCCGCAAACCTATATTCACTGAGAACCAATCACGTTCTTCTCTTCCTACACGTACACATGCCTTACATCCTCGATAAAAACTTTTCACTGCTTCTAACAACTTGCCTCCCACACTGTATATTCTTAATACCTTCCACAGAGCATCTCTATCAACTCTATCATATGTCTTCTCCAGATCCATAAATGCTACATACAAATCTATTTGCTTTTCTATGTATTGCTCACACACATTCCTCGAAGCAAACACCTGATCCACTCATCCTCTACCACTTCTGAAACCATACTGCTCTTCCCCAATCTGATGCTCTGTACAAGCCTTCACCCTCTCAATCAATACTCTCCCATATGATTTACCAGGAATACTCAACAGACTTATACCTCTGTTATTTGAGCACTCACTCTTATCCCCTTTGCCTTTGTACAATAGCACTATGCAAGCAATCCACCAATCCTCAGGCACCTCACCATGAATCATACATACATTAAATAACCTTACCAATCAGTCAACAATAGAGTCACCCACATTTTTGATAAATTCCACTGCAATACCATCCAAACCTGCTTCCTTGCCGGCTTTCATCTTCCGCACTTTTTACTACTTCTTCTCTGTTTACCAAATCATTTTCCCTGACCCTCTCACTTTGAACACCACCTCGACCAAAACACCCTATATCTGCCGCTTTATCATCAAACACATTCAACAAACCCTCAAAATACTCGCTCCATCTCCTTCTCACATCACCACTACTTGTTATCACCACCCTATTAGCCCCCTTCACTGAAGTTCCTATTTGCTCCCTTGTCTTACGCACTCTATTTAAATCCTTTCAAATCATCTTTTTATTCTCCCTGAAATTTATTTATACTCTCTCACCCCAACTCTTATTTGCCCTCTTTTTCACCTCTTTCACTCTTTTCTTGACCTTCTGCCTCTTTCTTTTATACATCTCCCACTCATTTGCATTTTTTCCCTGCAAAAATCGTCCAAATGCCTCTCTCTTCTCTTTCACTAATAATCTTACTTCTTAATCCCGCCACTCACTACTCTTTCCAATCAACCCACCTCCCACACTTCTCATGGCACCAGCATCTTTTGCGCAAGCCATGACTGTTTCCCTAAATACATCCCATTCCTCCCCCACTCCCCTTACCTCCTTTGTTCTCACCTTTTATCATTCTGTACTCAGTCTCTCCTGGTACTTCCTCACACAAGTCTCCTTCCCAAGCTGTCTTACTCTCACCACTCTCTTCACCCCAACATTCTCTCTTCTTTTCTGAAAACCCCTACAAAGCTTCACTTTCGCCTCCACAAGATAATGATCAGACATCCCTCCAGTTGCGCCTCTCAGCACATTAACATCCAAAAGTCTTTCTTTCACGCGCCTATCAACTAACACGTAATCCAATAACGCTCTCTGGCCATCTCTTCTACTTACATACGTATACTTATGTACATCTGGCTTTTTAAACCAGGTATTCCCAATCACCAGTCCTTTTTCAGCACTTAATCTAAAAGCTCTTCATTTCCATTTACAACACTGAACACCCAATGTAATACCAATTATTCCCTCAACTGCCACATTACTCACCTTTGCATTCAATCACTCATAAACTATAACCCGGTCTTGTGCATCAAACCCACTACACACTCATTCAGCTGCTCTCAAAACACTTGCCTCTCATGATATTTCTTCTCATGCCCAGGTGCATATGCACCAATAATCACCCACCTCTCTCCATCCACTTTCAGTTTTTACCAATATCAATCTAGAATTTACTTTCTTACACTCTATCACATACTCCACAACTCCTATTTCAGTTTCCTTTTCTCAAACATACAACCTATCTCTCGTTATTTCTAACCCTTGGTTAAATCCACACAAATTTTAGACACCCCAATCTAAGCCTTCGAGGGGGATGAGCACTCCCGCGTGACTCTTTCTTCTGTTTCCCCCTTTTAAAAAAGTGAAAAAAAAAAAGGAAGGGAGGGTTTCTGGTCCCCCGCTCCCGTCCCCTTTAGTCCCTTCTACGATTACGTGAGGAATGCGCGAGAAGTATTCCTTCTCCCCTATCCCCAGGGATATATTATATATATATATAATATATATTTTATATATATATATATATATATATATATATATATATATAAATATATATATATATATATATTTTTTTTATTTTACTTTGTCGCTGTCTCCCGCGTTACCGAGGTAGCGCAAGGAAACAGACGAAAGAATGGCCCAACCCACCAATATGCACATGCATATACATACACGTCCACACAAGCAAATATACATACCTATACATCTAAATGTACACATATATAATACTACACACAATACATATACATATAATAAACTATACACAGTTCATACTATCTGCCTTTATTCAATCCAATCGCCAACCCGCCACACATAGTATAACAACCCACTCTTCCCACATTGTGCGAGGTAGCCATTAGGAAAAGACAACAAAGGCCACATTCGTTTACACTCATTCCTATATGCATCTAATAATGCACCCAAACCACATTTCCCTTTCCACAATAAGGCCCCACACAACTTTCCATGGTTTACCCCAGACGCTTCACATGCCCTGGTTCAATCCATTGACAGCACGTGGGCCTGGTATACCATATCGTTTTCCCAAATTTACTCTATTCCTTGCACGCTTTTCACCCTCTTGTATGTTTAGGCCCGATAACTCAAAATCTTTTTCACTCCATCTTTCCACCTCCAATTTGGTCTCCCTCTTCTCCTCGTTCCTCCACCTCCGACACATATATCCTCTTGGTCAATCTTTCCTCACTCATTCTCTTTCCCTGTGCCCAAACCATTTCAAAGCACCATCTTCTGCTCTGTCAACCACAAATCTTTTTATTTTCACACATCTCTCTTACCCTTACATTACTTACTCGATCAAACTACCTCACAACACATATTGGTCCTAAAACATCTCATTTCCAGCACATCCATCCTCTTGACCACAACTCTATCCATAGCACACGCCTCGCAACCATACATCATTGTTGGAACCACTATTCCTTCAAACATACCCATTTTTGCTTTCCGAGATAATGTTCTCGACTTCCAAACATTCTTCAAGGTTTCCAAAATATTCGCCCGCTCCCCCACCCTATGGTTCACTTCCGCTTCCATAGTTCCATCCGCTGCCAGATCCACACCTAGATATCTAAAACAGTTTCCTTCCTCCAGTTTTTCTCTATTCAAACTTACCTCCCAATTGACTTGGCCCTCAATCCTACTGTATCTAATGACCTTCCTCTTATTCATATTGACTTTTAACTTTCTTCTTTCACACACTACCAAACTCAGTCACCAGCTTCTGCAGTTTCTCACATGAATCAGCCACCAGCGCTGTATCATCAGCGAACAACAACTGATTCACTTCCCAAGCTCTCTCATACACAACAGACTGCATACTTGCCCCTCTTTTCAAAACTCTTCCATTCACCTCCCTAACAACCCCATCCATAAACAAATCAAACAACCATGGAGACATCACACACCCCTGCCGCAAACCTATATTCACTGAGAACCAATCACGTTCTTCTCTTCCTACACGTACACATGCCTTACATCCTCGATAAAAACTTTTCACTGCCTCTAACAACTTGCCTCCCACACTGTATATTCTTAATACCTTCCACAGAGCATCTCTATCAACTCTATCATATGCCTTCTCCAGATCCATAAATGCTACATACAAATCTATTTGCTTTTCTATGTATTGCTCACACACATTCCTCAAAGCAAACACCTTATCCACTCATCCTCTACCACTTCTGAAACCATACTGCTCTTCCCCAATCTGATGCTCTGTACAAGCCTTCACCCTCTCAATCAATACTCTCCCATATGATTTACCAGGAATACTCAACAGACTTATACCTCTGTTATTTGAGCACTCACTCTTATCCCCTTTGCCTTTGTACAATAGGACTATGCAAGCAATCCGCCAATCCTCAGGCACCTCACCATGAATCATACATACATTAAATAACCTTACCAATCAGTCAACAATAGAGTCACCCACATTTTTGATAAATTCCACTGCAATACCATCCAAACCTGCTTCCTTGCCGGCTTTCATCTTCCGCACTTTTTACTACCTCTTCTCTGTTTACCAAATCATTTTCCCTGACCCTCTCACTTTGAACACCACCTCGACCAAAACACCCTATATCTGCCGCTTTATCATCAAACACATTCAACAAACCCTCAAAATACTCGCTCCATCTCCTTCTCACATCACCACTACTTGTTATCACCGCCCCATTAGCCCCCTTCACTGAAGTTCCTATTTCCTCCCTTGTCTTACGCACTCTATTTAAATCCTTTCAAATCATCTTTTTATTCTCCCTGAAATTTATTTATACTCTCTCACCCCAACTCTTATTTGCCCTCTTTTTCACCTCTTTCACTCTTTTCTTGACCTTCTGCCTCTTTCTTTTATACATCTCCCACTCATTTGCATTTTTCCCTGCAAAAATCGTCCAAATGCCTCTCTCTTCTCTTTCACTAATAATCTTACTTCTTAATCCCGCCACTCACTACTCTTTCCAATCAACCCACCTCCCACACTTCTCATGGCACCAGCATCTTTTGCGCAAGCCATGACTGTTTCCCTAAATACATCCCATTCCTCCCCCACTCCCCTTACCTCCTTTGTTCTCACCTTTTATCATTCTGTACTCAGTCTCTCCTGGTACTTCCTCACACAAGTCTCCTTCCCAAGCTGTCTTACTCTCACCACTCTCTTCACCCCAACATTCTCTCTTCTTTTCTGAAAACCCCTACAAAGCTTCACTTTCGCCTCCACAAGATAATGATCAGACATCCCTCCAGTTGCGCCTCTCAGCACATTAACATCCAAAAGTCTTTCTTTCACGCGCCTATCAACTAACACGTAATCCAATAACGTTCTCTGGCCATCTCTTCTACTTACTCAAGTATACTTATGTACATCTGGCTTTTTAAACCAGGTATTCCCAATCACCAGTCCTTTTTCAGCACATAAATCTAAAAGCTCTTCACCATTTCCATTTACAACACTGAACACCCAATGTATACCAATTATTCCCTCAACTGCCACATTACTCACCTTTGCATTCAAATCACCCATCACTATAACCCAGTCTTGTGAATCAAAACCACGAACACACTCAATCAGCTTCTCCCAAAACAC
Organism: Panulirus ornatus; assembly: GCF_036320965.1. Taxonomy (NCBI): domain Eukaryota; kingdom Metazoa; phylum Arthropoda; class Malacostraca; order Decapoda; family Palinuridae; genus Panulirus; species Panulirus ornatus. Next base: position 14,411,937 of record NC_092287.1, read on the forward strand.
TTGCCTCTCATGATCTTTCTTCTCATGCCCAGGTGCATATGCACCAATAATCACACATCTCGCTCCATCAATTTTCAGTTTTGCCAATATCAATCTAGAATTTACTTTCTTACTCTCTATCACATACTCCCACAACTCCTGTTTCAGTAGTAGTGCTACTCCTTCCCTCACTCTTGTCCTCTCACTAACCCCTGACTTTACTCCCAAGACATTCCCAAACCAATCTTCCCCTTTACCCTTGAGCTTCGTTTCACTCGGAGCCAAAAAATCCAGTTTCCTTTCTTCAAACATACTACCTATCTCTCGTTTTTTTCTCATCTTGGTTAAGTCCAGAGAAATTAAGACACCCCAATCTGAGCCTTCGAGGAGGATGAGCACTCCCAGCGTGAATCCTTCTATTTCCCCTTTAAGAAAGTCAAAATACATGGAAGGGAGGGTTTCTGGTCGCCCGCTCCCGTCTCCTTTAGTCGCCTTCTACGACAGGTGAGAATGCGTGGGAAGTATTCTTTCTCCTATATCCTAAGGGATATATATATATATATACATATATATATATATATATATGTATATATATATATATATATATATATATATATATATATATATATATATATATATATATATATATATATATATATATATATATATATATATATATATATATATATATATATATATATATACATATATATATATATATATATATATATATATATATATATATATATATATATATATATATATATATATATATATATATATATATATATATACATATATATATATATATATACATTTATATATATATGTCTATATATATGTCTATATATATATATATATATATATATATATATATATATATATATATATATATATATATATATATATATATATATATATATATATATATATATATATATATATATATATATATATATATATATATATATATATATATATATATTTATATATATATATATATATATATGTATATATATATATATATATATATATATATATATATATATATATATATATATATATATATATATATATATATATATATATATATATATATATATATATATATATATATATATATATATGTATATATATATATAAATGTGAATAAGAGCAAGGTTATTAGGTACAGTAGGGTTGAGAGTCAAGTCAATTGGGAGGTGAGTTTGAATGGAGAAAAACTGGAGGAAGTGAAGTGTTTTAGATATCTGGGAGTGGATCTGGCAGCGGATGGAACCATGGAAGCGGAAGTGGATCATAGGGTGGGGGAGGGGGCGAAAATTCTGGGAGCCTTGAAGAATGTGTGGAAGTCGAGAACATTATCTCGGAAAGCAAAAATGGGTATGTTTGAAGGAATAGTGGTTCCAACAATGTTGTATTGTTGCGAGGCGTGGGCTATGGATAGAGTTGTGCGCAGGAGGATGGATGTGCTGGAAATGAGATGTTTGAGGACAATGTGTGGTGTGAGCTGGTTTGATCGAGTAACGTAAGGGTAAGAGAGATGTGTGGAAATAAAAAGAGCGTGGTTGAGAGAGCAGAAGAGGGTGTTTTGAAACGGTTCGGGCACATGGAGAGAATGAGTGAGGAAAGATTGACCAAGAGAATATATGTGTCGGAGGTGGAGGGAACGAGGAGAAGAGGGAGACCAAATTGGAGGTGGAAAGATGGAGTGAAAAAGATTTTGTGTGATCGGGGCCTGAACATGCAGGAGGGTGAAAGGAGGGCTAGGAATAGAGTGAATTGGAGCGATGTGGTATACCGGGGTTGACGTGCTGTCAGTGGATTAAATCAAGGCATGTGAAGCGTCTGGGGTAAACCATGGAAAGCTGTGTAGGTATGTATATTTGCGTGTGTGGACTTATGTATATACATGTGTATGGGGGTGGGTTGGGCCATTTCTTTCGTCTGTTTCCTTGCGCTACCTCGCAAACGCGGGAGACAGCGATAAAGCAAAAAAAAAAAAAGAAAAAAAAAAAATATATATATATATATATATATATATATATATATATATATATATATATATATATATATATATATATATATATATATATATTCATATATATTCATGTATATATATATATATATATATATATATATATATATATATATATATATATATATATATATATATATATATATATATATATATATGTATATATATATATATATATATATATATATATATATATATATATATATATATATATATAGTGGTTTTGATGCACGAGACCGTGTTATAGTGATGGGTGATTTGAATGCAAAGGTGAGTAATGTGGCAGTTGAGGGAATAATTGGTATACATGGGGTGTTCAGTGGTGTAAATGGAAATGGTGAAGAGCTTGTAGATTTATGTGCTGAAAAAGGACTGATGATTGGGAATACCTAGTTTAAAAAGCGAGATATACATAAGTATACGTATGTAAGTAGGAGAGATGGCCAGAGAGCGTTATTGGATTACGTGTTAATTGACAGGCGTGCGAAAGAGAGACTTTTGGATGTTAATGTGCTGAGAGGTGCAACTGGAGGGATGTCTGATCATTATCTTGTGGAGGCTAAGGTGAAGATTTGTATGGGTTTTCAGAAAAGAAGAGTGAATGTTGGGGTGAAGAGGGTGGTGAGAGTAAGTGAGCTTGAGAAGGAGACCTATGTGAGGAAGTACCAGGAGAGACTGAGTACAGAATGGAAAAAGGTGAGAAAAATGGAAGCAAGGGGAGTGGGGGAGGAATGGGATGTATTTAGGGAATTAGTGATGGATTGCGCAAAAGATGCTTGTGGCATGAGAAGAGTGGGAGGTGGGTTGATTAGAAAGGGTAGTGAGTGGTGGGATGAAGAAGTAAGAGTTTTAGTGAAAGAGAAGGGAGAGGCATTTGGACGATTTTTGCAGGGAAAAAAGTGCTATTGAGTGGGAGAGGTATAAAAGAAAGAGACAGGAGGTCAAGAGAAAGGTGCAAGAGGTGAAAAAAAGGGCAAATGAGAGTTGGGGTGAGAGAGTATCATTAAATTTTAGGGAGAATAAAAAGATGTTCTGGAAGGAGGTAAATAAAGTGCGTAAGACAAGGGAGCAAATGGGAACTTCAGTGAAGGGCGCAAATGGGGAGGTGATAACAAGTAGTGGTGATGTGAGAAGGAGATGGAGTGAGTATTTTGAAGGTTTGTTGAATGTGTTTGATGATAGAGTGGCAGATATAGGGTGTTTTGGTCGAGGTGGTGTGCAAAGTGAGAGGGTTAGGGAAAATGATTTGGTAAACAGAGAAGAGGTAGTGAAAGCTTTGCGGAAGATGAAAGCCGGCAAGGCAGCAGGTTTGGATGGTATTGCAGTGGAATTTATTAAAAAAGGGGGTGACTGTATTGTTGACTGGTTGGTAAGGTTATTTAATGTATGTATGACTCATGGTGAGGTGCCTGAGGATTGGCGGAATGCGTGCATAGTGCCATTGTACAAAGGCAAAGGGGATAAGAGTGAGTGCTCAAATTACAGAGGTATAAGTTTGTTGAGTATTCCTGGTAAATTATATGGGAGGGTATTGATTGAGAGGGTGAAGGCATGTACAGAGCATCAGATTGGGGAAGAGCAGTGTGGTTTCAGAAGTGGTAGAGGATGTGTGGATCAGGTGTTTGCTTTGAAGAATGTATGTGAGAAATACTTAGAAAAGCAAATGGATTTGTATGTAGCATTTATGGATCTGGAGAAGGCATATGATAGAGTTGATAGAGATGCTCTGTGGAAGGTATTAGGAATATATGGTGTGGGAGGAAAGTTGTTAGAAGCAGTGAAAAGTTTTTATCGAGGATGTAAGGCATGTGTACGTGTAGGAAGAGAGGAAAGTGATTGGTTCTCAGTGAATGTAGGTTTGCGGCAGGGGTGTGTGATGTCTCCATGGTTGTTTAATTTGTTTATGGATGTGGTTGTTAGGGAGGTAAATGCAAGAGTTTTGGAAAGAGGGGCAAGTATGAAGTCTGTTGGGGATGAGAGAGCTTGGGAAGTGAGTCAGTTGTTGTTCGCTGATGATACAGCGCTGGTGGCTGATTCATGTGAGAAACTGCAGAAGCTGGTGACTGAGTTTGGTAAAGTGTGTGAAAGAAGAAAGTTAAGAGTAAATGTGAATAAGAGCAAGGTTATTAGGTACAGTAGCGTTAAGGGTCAAGTCAATTGAGAGGTAAGTTTGAATGGAGAAAAACTGGAGGAAGGAAAGTGTTTTAGATATCTGGGAGTGGATCTGGCAGCGGATGGAACCATGGAAGCGGAAGTGAATCATTGGTGGGGGAGGGGGCGAAAATTCTGGGTTCCTTCAAGAATGTGTGGAAGTCGAGAACATTATCTCTCAAACCAAAAATGGGTATGTTTGAAGGAATAGTGGTTCCAACAATGTTGTATGGTTGCGAGGCGTGGGCTATGGATAGAGTTGTGCGCAGGAGGATGGATGTGCTGGAAATGAGATGTTTGAGGACAATGTGTGGTGTGAGGTGGTTTGATCGAGTAAGTAACGTAAGGGTAAGAGAGATGTGTGGAAATGAAAAGAGCGTGGTTGAGAGAGCAGAAGAGGGTGTTTTGAAATGGTTTGGGCACATGGAGAGAATGAGTGAGGAAAGATTGACCAAGAGGATATATGTGTCGGAGGTGGAGGGAACGAGGAGAAGTGGGAGACCAAATTGGAGGTGGAAAGATGGAGTGAAAAAGATTTTTTGTGATTGGGGCCTGAACATGCAGGAGGGTGAAAGGAGGGCAAGGAATACAGTGAATTGGATCGATTTGGTATACCGGGTGTGACGTGCTGTCAGTGGATTGAATCAGGGCATGTGAAGCGTTTGGGTAAACCATGGAAAGTTCTGTGGGGCGTGGATGTGGAAAGGGATCTGTGGTTTCGGGCATTACAGCGACAAAGCAAAAAAAAAAAGAAAAAAAAAAATTATATATATACATATATATATATATATATATATATATATATATATATATATATATATATATATATATATATATATATATATATATATATATATATATATATATATATATATATATATATATATATATATATATATATATATATATATACAATATTGTTGGAACCATTATCCCTTCAAACATACCCATTTTTGCTTTCCGAGATAATGTTCTCGACTTCCACACATTCTTCAAGGCTCCCAGAATTTTACCCCCCTCCCCCACCCTATGATCCACTGCCGCCTCCATGGTTCCATCCGCTGCCAGATCCGCTCCCAGATATCTAAAACACTTTACTTCCTCCAGTTTTTCTCCATTCAAACTTACCTCCCAATTGACTTGACCCTCAACCCTACTGTACCTAATAACCTTGCTCTTATTTACATTTACTCTTAACTTTCTTCTTTCACACACTTTACCAAACTCAGTCACCAGCTTCTGCAGTTTCTCACATGAATCAGCCACCAGCGCTGTATCATCAGCGAACAACAACTGACCCACTTCCCAAGCTCTCTCATCCCCAACAGACTTCATACTTGCCCCTCTTTCCAAAACTATTGCATTTACCTCCCTAACAACGCCATCCATAAACAAATTAAACAACCTTGGAGACATCACACACCCCTGCCGCAAACCTACATTCACTGAGAACCAATCACTTTCCTCTCTTCCTACACGTACACATGCTTTACATACTTGATAAAAACTTTTCACTGCTTCTAACAACTTACCTCGCACACCATATATTCTTAATACCTTCCACAGAGCATCTCTATCAACTCTATCATATGCCTTCTCCATATCCATAAATGCTACATACAAATCCATTTGCTTTTCTAAGTATTTCTCACATACATTCTTCAAAGCAAACACCTGATCCACACATCCTCTACCACTTCTGAAACCACACTGCTCTTCCCCAATCTGATGCTCTGTACATGCCTTCACCCTCTCAATCAATACCCTCCCATATAATTTAACAGGAATACTCAACAAACTTATACCTCTGAAATTTGAGCACTCACTCTTATCCCCTTTGCCTTTTTACAATGACACTATGCACGCATTCCGCCAATCCTCAGGCACCTCACCATGAGTCATACATACATTAAATAACCTTACCAACCAGTCAACAATACAGTCACCCCCTTTTTTAATAAATTCCACTGCAATACCATCCAAACCTGCTGCCTTGCCGGCTTTCATCTTCCGCAAAGCTTTTACTACCTTTTCTCTGTTTACCAAATCATTTTCCCTAACCCTCTCACTTTGCACACCACCTCGACCAAAACACCCTATATCTGCCACTCTGTCATCAAACACATTCAACAAACCTTCAAAATACTCACTCCATCTCCTTCTCACATCACTGCTACTTGTTATCACCTCCCCATTTGCGCCCTTCAATGAAGTTCCCAATTGCTCCCTTGTCTTACGCACCCTATTTACCTCCTTCCAGAACATCTTTTTATTCTCCCTAAAATTTAATGATACTCTCTCACCCCAACTCTCATTTGCCCTCTTTTTCACTTATTGCACCTTTCTCTTGACCTCCTGTCTCTTTCTTTTATACATCTCCCACTCAATTGCATTTTTCCCTGCAAAAATCTTCCAAATGCCTCTCTCTTCTCTTTCACTAATAATCTTACTTATATATATATATATAATATATATATATATATATATATATATATATATATATATATATATATATATATATATATATATATATATATATATTCTATATTTTTTCACTGGGTAACACCTCTTCAATGATAAAGCAGTAGGTTACATTGAATTGCTTGCTGGAACTCACTGACACTTGGACTATGCGAGCAACGTGCGACATTTGCACTAGAACATTAAAACCAGTAAGTGTGACAATGACGACAGTGGCGGATACCCAGTAATATAAAAGTTTCAGACACGCGAGCTAAAAAGTTAATTGACATGAAGCATAAAAAGAAATCATTCGTTTTTTCTAAAAATCCTGGAAATTTCGCAGTGATATCGTTCCGGAGAGTAAAAACGACTGTAATGAGAGGAAAAAATAAAATAATATTTATCATCTATAATACGTAATACTTAATGAATACCATAACGCTCACGATTGCCTCCACCGTGACTGCGTCGGCTAAGCTACGGCAGAATATATCAATGAGATTCCTTTTTTTAACGACTAAGAACATAAAATGAGGAAGGCTTATAGATGAGAAAGGATTTGATGGAGATGAAATTGAGTCCTTCGAGTGACTGTCTACTTAGTCCTTCAAAGTGGACAGATTAAGAATTAGAGGAAGAGGCGAAAGAAAGAGGAAAAGTCCACAGCTTCGCTGTGTGAGGCAAGAAGTGGCCAGTCTTTGTATGGATGACCTGGAAACAGTCATATGAGGCAGCCAACGGCTCGCCACTGGTGGGTGTCTTAGGGGAATGGGACACACGTAATCAGCTCACGAGAGCGATGGAAAAAATGATACATTCAAAAGAGAGAGAGAGAGAGAGAGAGAGAGAGAGAGAGAGAGAGAGAGAGAGAGAGAGAGAGAGAGAGAGAGAGAGAGAGAGAGAGAGAGAGAGAGAGAGAGAGAGAGAGAGAGAGAGAGACAGAGACAGAGAGGAAATACTTCAAGGCAAGCGGAGAGAGATATTTAGATATAGAATACAGGATTAGAGTTAGTGGTGGAAGGGCTCTTGATTCCACTCTAGCTAAGATAAGAGTTAGAAGAAAAGTCACTTCAGATATACGAACATTACTGTGTTCAGCAGTGAATGAGACCCCTCTGTTTTAAAAAGAAAAAAAATGCCATACCAGCACAACATCCGAACCTTTTAGGAATTAGATTGTGTAATGTTCATTATGTGTGGCGAACAGAACACAACGAGGGTACTATCATGCCTAATTTGGTTTTGATACTCTAGAGTTGAATTGTATCTCCGAATTTTGCCTGATGAAAATCTTTGAAATCTAGGGAAAGATATGGGATGCATTTTGCGCCGTTGCATTCAGTGGCTTCTACAGTAAGAGATGCGGCACAGATCCATATTCAGAGGAGGATCATGTTCAGTATAAGAAACAGAACGAGCAGTACAGGGAGGAGGAACAGAAATAGAGAATCTTTGAAGAGTAACAGTTTTACTGAAACTTTTCCAAGCAACTTTTATGTCGTTTCCCTTCGCCATTTTACTCCAAATTTCACTGTCAGGAGCAGTGCGAAGATTGGTAAGATTTGTAAGTCTAATATCAGGTATTTTTTCGCGAATGTTATGTTGACCAAATTCACATCCAGTTGACCTCAAAAGTAATTTGTCGGCGATCACTCTCCTTCAAACTTATCTCCAACTTCAGCATTATTAACGAGATCATAATTTCTAGTTAGAACTAAATGTAATATATTCTCGTTGTGGATAGGATTCTCAGTTAATTGTACTAGGGGACAAACAAGGAGATTTAGGTAGTCCCTGCCTCAAGCAACTGGTATGTTAGAACGAAGAAGTGAAAGACTTTTCCAAGAATGAGACGAGCAACTCACAGCTCAGAAAGATATGTAAAAATAAGTCACTTCAGATCTTAACAGTGTGCACAAACAAAGAAGACATCGGAATAACACTTCCTCTAGTCGTCCACCGCAGCGGATGGCTCCTTAAGTCATCAGGGTGAGACAGCGCGCGACTTGCCAAGAATAGGACTTTGCTCTGTCTAGTGACAGGGCACGCGAACGCCCCAGCACGTAGGAGGAGAATCCCCTAATAATATGTACAGGAGAGAGAGAGAGAGAGAGAGAGAGAGAGAGAGAGAGAGAGAGAGAGAGAGAGAGAGAGAGAGAGAGAGAGAGAGAGAGAGAGAGAGACAGACAGACAGACAGACAGCGATAGAGAGAGAGAGAGAGAGAGAGAGAGAGAGAGAGAGAGAGAGAGAGAGAGAGAGAGAGAGAGAGAGAGAGAGAGAGAGAGAGAGAGAGACTGAACAAAACTCTTACTGATATCTAAAGAAGACGGGAAGAGAGATAGACATAGGAAGGGGAGAGGGTAATTATCAAAAACTATATCAAATCTACTGAGAAGAGAGAGCGCAAATTTCAGTGCAGTTTCACCATGAAGATAATATTACCATTATACTATGATATTTGAGACTGATTAATGGAAATCATATTTTTCATATTTTTCTCTCAAAATATTATAATGATTAGTATATTATGATAATGCTCCAGCGTATTCACCTTTGATGTTACTGGGAAATGAATAATGATATTGGAATGAGTCTGTCTTTTTCAACCCTGTCATTGATGTGGCTGTGGTACAGTCATATTCATCAACAATCATGATATAAAGACACTGGAATGAATTCAGATAGAATATGTAAAAAGACTCTTGTAACCATCAAATCTATATATATATATATATATATATATATATATATATATATATATATATATATATATATCAGATTGGGGAAGAGCAGTGTGGTTTCAGAAGTGGTAGAGGATGTGTGGATCAGGTGTTTGCTTTGAAGAATGTATGTGAGAAATACTTAGAAAAGCAAATGGATTTGTATGTAGCATTTATGGATCTGGAGAAGGCATATGATAGAGTTGATAGAGATACTCTGTGGAAGGTATTAAGAATATATGGTGTGGGAGGAAAGTTGTTAGAAGCAGTGAAAAGTTTTTATTGAAGATGTAAGGCATGTGTACGTGTAGGAAGAGAGGAAAGTGAGTGGTTCTCAGTGAATGTAGGTTTGCGGCAGGGGTGTGTGATGTCTCCATGGTTGTTTAATTTGTTTATGGATGGGGTGGTTAGGGAGGTAAATGCAAGAGTTTTGGAAAAAGGGACAAGTATGAAGTCTGTTGGGGATGAGAGAGCTTGGGAAGTGATTCAGTTGTTGTTCGCTGATGATACAGCGCTGGTGGCTGATTCATGTGAGAAACTACAGAAGCTGGTGACTGAGTTTGGTAAAGTGTGTGGAAGAAGAAAGTTAAGAGTATATGTGAATAAGAGCAAGGTTATTAGGTACAGTAGGGTTGAGGGTCAAGTCAATTGGGAGGTGAGTTTGAATGGAGAAAAACTGGAGGAAGTGAAGTGTTTTAGATATCTGGGAGTGGATCTGGCAGCGGATGGAACCATGGAAGCGGAAGTGGATCATAGGGTGGGGGAGGGGGCGAAAATTCTGGGGGCCTTGAAGAATGTGTGGAAGTCGAGAACATTATCTCGGAAAGCAAAAATGAGTATGTTTGAAGGAATAGTGGTTCCAACAATGTTGTATGGTTGCGAGGCGTGGGCTATGGATAGAGTAGTGCGCAGGAGGATGGATGTGCTGGAAATGAGATGTTTGAGGACAATGTGTGGTGTGAGGTGGTTTGATCGAGTGAGTAACGTAAGGGTAAGAGAGATGTGTGGAAATAAAAAGAGCGTGGTTGAGAGAGCAGAAGAGGGTGTTTTGAAGTGGTTTGGGCACATGGAGAGAATGAGTGAGGAAAGATTGACCAAGAGGATATATGTGTCGGAGGTGGAGGGAACGAGGAGAAGAGGGAGACCAAATTGGAGGTGGAAAGATGGAGTGAAAAAGATTTTGTGTGATCGGGGCCTGAACATACAGGAGGGTGAAAGGATGGCAAGGAATCGAGTGAATTGGAGCGATGTGGTATACAGGGGTTGACGTGCTGTCAGTGGATTGAATCAAGGCATGTGAAGGGTCTGGGGTAAACCATGGAAAGCTGTGTAGGTATGTATATTTGCGTGTGTGGACGTATGTATATACATGTGTATGGGGGGGGTTGGGCCATTTCTTTCGTCTGTTTCCTTGCGCTACCTCGCAAACGCGGGAGACAGCGACAAAGTATAATAAATATAAATAAATAAATGAATATATATATATATATATATATATATATATATATATATATATATATATATATATATATATATATATATATACATATATATATATATATATATATATATATATATATATATATATATATATATATATATATATATATATATATATATATATATATATATATATATATGTATATATATATATATATATATATATATATATATATATATATATATATATATATATATATATATATATATATTTCTTCTTTCTTTCATACTATTCACCATTTCCCGCGTTAGCGAGGTAGCGTTAAGAACAGAGGACTGGGCCTTTTAGGGAATATCCTCATCTGGCCCCCTTCTCTGTTCCTTCTTTGGGAAAAAAAAAAAAAAAGAAATATATATATATTTATATATATATATATATAAATATATATATATATATATATATATATATATATATATATATATATATATATATATATATATATATATATATATATATATATATATATATATATATATATATATATATAGATATGTCCCTGGGGATGGGGAGAAAGAATACTTCCTACGCATTCCTGACGTGTCGTAAAAGGCGACTAAAGGGGACGGGAACGGGGGACCAGAAACCCTCCCCTCCTTGTATCTTAACTTTCTAAAAGGGGAAACAGAAGGCGTCACGCGGAGAGTGCTCATCCTCTTCGAAGGCTCAGATTGGGGTGTCTAAATGTGTGTGGATGTAACCAAGATAAGAAAAGAGGAGAGATACGTAGTGTGTTTGAGGAAAGGAACCTGGATGTTTTGGCTCTGAGTGAAACGAAGCTCAAGGGTAAAGGGGAAGAGTTGCTTTGGAATGTCTTGGGAGTAAAGTCAAGTGTTAGTGAGACGACAAGAGCAAGGGAAACAATAGCACTACTCCTGAAACAGGAGTGGTGGGAGTATGTGATAGAGTGTAAGAAAGTAAACTCTAGATTAATATGGGTAAAACTGAAAGTATGTGGAGAGAGATGGGTGATTATTCGTGCATATGCACCTGGGCATGAGAAGAAAGATCATGAGGGGCAAGTGTTTTGGGAGCAGCTGAATGAGTGTGTTAGTAGTTTGGATGCACGAGACTGGGTGATTTGAATGCAAAGGTGAGTAATGTTGAGGTTGAGGGAATAATTGGTGTACATGGTGAAGAGCTTGTAGATTTTTGTGCTGAAAAAGGACTGGTGATTAGGAACACCTGGTTTAAAAAGTGATATACATAAGTATACGCATGTAAGTAGGAGAGATGGCCAGAGAGCATTATTGGATTACGTGTTAATTGATAGGAGCGCGAAGGAGAGACTTTTGGATGTTAATGTGCTAAGAGGTGCAACTGGAGGGATGTCTGATCATTGTCTTGTGAAGGCGAAGGTGAAGATTTGTAGAGGGTGTCAGAAACGAAGAGAGAATGTTGGGGTGAAGAGAGTGGTGAGAGTAAGTGAGCTTAGGAAAGAGACTTGTACGAGGAAGTACCAGGAGAGACTGAGTACAGAATGGAAAAAGGTGCGGACAAAGGAGGTAAGGGGAGTGGGGGAGGAATGGAATGTGTTTAGGGAAGCAGTGATGGCTTGCGAACAAGATGCTTGTGGCATGAGAAGCGTGGGAGGTGGGCAGATTAGAAAGGGTAGTGAGTGGTGGAATGAAGAAGTAAGATTATTAGTGAAAGAAAAGAGAGAATCATTTGGACGATTTTTGCCGGGAAATAATGCAAATGAGTGGGAGATGTATAAAACATAGAGGCATAACGTCAAGAGAAAGGTGCTAAAGGTGAAAAAGAGGGCAAATGAGACTTGGGGTGAAAGAGTATCAATAAATTTTTGGGAGAATAAAAAGATATTTTGGAAGGAGATAAATAAAGTGCGTAAGACAAGGGAACCAGTTAAGGGGGCAAATGGGGAGCTGATAACACGTAGTGGTGATGTGAGGAGATAGAGTGAGTATTTTGAAGGTTTGTTGAATGTGTTTGATGATAGAGTGGGAGATATAGGGTGTTTTGGTAGAGGTGGTGTGCAAAGTGAGAGGGTTAGGAAGAATGATTTGGTTAAAAGAGAAGAGGAAGTAAAAGCTTTGCGGAAAGTCGGCAAGGCAGTGGGTTTGGATGGTATTGCAGTGGAATTTGTTAAAAAAGGGGGTGACTGTATTGTTCACTGGTTGGTAAGGTTATTTAATATATGTCTAATTCATGGTGAGGTGCCTGAGAATTGTTGGAATGCTTGCATAGTGCCATTGCACAAAGGCAAAGGGGATAAAAGTGAGTGCTCAAATTACAGAGGTATAAGTTTGTTGAGTATTTCTGGGAAATTATATGGAGGGTATTGATTGAGAGGGTGAAGGCATGTACAGAGCATCAGATAGAGGAAGAGCAGTGTGGTCTCAGAAGTGGTAGAGGATGTGTGGATCAGGTGTTTACTTTGAAGAATGTTTGTAAGAAATACTTAGAAAAACAAATGGATTAGTGTGTATCATTTATGGATCTGGAGAAGGCATATGATAGAGTTGATAGCGATGCTCTGTGGAAGATATTAAGAATATATGGTTTTGGAGGGAAGTTGCTAGAGGCAGTGAATATTATTCATCGAGGATGTACGGCATATGTTCGAGTCGGAGGAGAGGAAAGTGATTGGGTCTCATTGAGTGTCGGTTTTCGACAGGGTTGCATGATGTCTTCATGGCTGTTTAATTTGTTTATTGATGGGGTTTCTAGAAAGGTGAATGCATAAGGTTTGGGGAGAGGGGCAGATATGCACTCTGTTGTAGATCAGAGGGCTTGGGAAGTGAGTCAGCTGTTGTTCGCTGATGATACAGCGCTTGTGGCTGATTTGGTGAGAAACTCCAGAAGCCAGTGACTGAGTTTGTTAGTGTGTGAAAGAAGAAAGCTTAGAGTGAATGTGAGTAAAA
>NC_092287.1:14425771-14448788 GCF_036320965.1 Panulirus ornatus
GAGCAGAATAGGGAGTTTGAAATGGATTTTGTCAATGAAGAGAAAGAGTGAGGAAAGATTGACCAAAAGGATTTATGTGTCGGAGGTGGATGAACGGGAGAAGTGGAGACCAAATTGGGAGGTGGAAAGATTGAGTGAAAAAGATTTAGTGATGATCAGGGGCCTGAGCATGCAGGAGGGTGAAAGGAGGGCAAGGATAAAGTGAAAAGATCGATTTGGTAAACCGGGTTGACATGCTGTCCAGTGGATTAAAAAGAAACAGTGCATGTTAAGCGTCTTGGGGTAAAACCAAGAAAGCTGTGTAGGTATGTATATTTACGTGTGTGGGCGTATGTATATACATGTGTATGGGGATGAGCTGGGCCATTTTTTTCGTCTGTTTCCTTGCGCTACCTCGCAAACGCGGGAGACAGCGACAAAGCAAAAAAAAAAAAAAAAGAAAAATATATATATATATATATATATTATATATATATATATATATATATATATATATATATATATACATATATTATAATTATTATTATCATTTTGCTTCTGCTCAGCATTCCCTTAAATTTGGTGCAATAATTTTTTCATGCCCTATACAAATTGTTCATCGCTATGAATATGGGCATAAACTGAAACACAATGATAACATACAAAGATTTTAGTTGAATGTTCCGAAGTTGGCAATTCTGTATTGCTTAAAATCCCTTTCAGTCTGACTATCTAATTTTTCAAGTCTTACATGAAACCTGCTAATCTTGAGGAAGTCTACGCCTTATGCAGGCATCAGTCATAAATACTTTTTTATATATCTTCTTCCTTGTTATCAGATTATTTAATAAATGTTAATGCTAGATGTGGAAACTTCATGGTTTTCGTCATGGAGACAATATATTGTGAATTCTTAATTACCATATTAATTGTGACTCATGATGAAAGGGTTACAGAATTATCCTCTGGGATACCAATAACCAGGGAAGCAAATATCACCTTTGAGTCAAAACCCTGAAATATAACCAAAAGATATCAACAATAATATACCAGAAGAACATAGTGTATGATATATAAACCCCCTAAATTGTGTTGAAATGAGCAGGTAGAACAAAGACTGGGAAATATAATGAAAAGAATTGTAGCCAATAATAGAAAAAAAATTTACCCAAGTGCTCTTATCAAATCCGTCACTGCAAGTACAGAAATAAACATAAAAATCAAAATTATAAAGTGAAAACTATACACATATCATAAACAAATAATAAAAGGACCAAGAAACAACTGATATAGGTCTCAACTTACCCCGGATAATATCACAACATTGTGTTGCGACTGTGTTCCTAAGATAGTGGAAAGCACTTTACAACATAGTGTTGATGAGTCTCCAAGCCACGTTGTCACGCCTTCTTTTATGTAGTTTTGATTTTCTTCCACATATAGGAGTACAAACTCCAGTTCTTTAAAAGTCTCCATTGCTTCCTAATGTGTTTATGTAAAGTAGTTTCATTATGACTTGTAATATTATCATATTTACTGTGATTATTAATCTATCTTCATTGCCAATTTCAGCACATCTTTATTTTAACATCATATCTATATATATATATATATATATATATATATATATATATATATATATATATATATATATATATATATATATATATATATATATATATATATATATATATATATATATATATATATATATATATATATATATACATATATTGGAGAGTTCCCTCTTTTGGAAAATTAAAAAAAAAAAAAAATGCGAGCGGGGAGGATTTCCAGCCACCCGCTCCCTCCCCTTTTAGTCGCCTTCCACGACATGCAGGGAATACGTGGGAAGTATTCTTTCTCCCCTATCCCCAGGGATATTCCCTCAAAGGCCCAGTCCTCTGTTCTCAACGCTACCTCGCTAATGCGGGAAATGGCGAATGGTATGAGAGAGAGAAATATATTGGAGATGATCACAATTTTGCGCGTGATCAAGATATTCCTATGAGTCCACGGGGAAAATGAAACACGAAAAGTTCCCAAGTGCACTTTCGTGTAATAATCACATCATCAGGGGAGACACAAGAGAGGAATATAACAGTCAGTTGATATACATCGAAGAGACGAAGCTAGGACGCCATTTGGTAAACATGTCAATCACATATTTACCAAATATATATGTATATATATATATATATATATATATATATATATATATATATATATATATATATATATATATATATATATATATATATATATATATATATATATATATATATATATATATATATATATATATATATTTTTTTTCTTTCAAACTATTCGCCATTTCCCGCATTAGCGAGGTAGCATTAAGAACAGAGGACTGGGCCTCTGAGGGAATACCCTCACCTGGCCGTATTCTCTGTTCCTTCTTTTGGAAAATTGAAAAAAAAAAACCGAGAGGGGAGGATTTCCAGCCCCCCGCTCCCTCCCCTTTTAGTCGCCTTCTACGACACGCAGGGAATACGTGGGAAGTATTCTTAATCCCCTATCCCTTGGGATATATATATATATATATATATATATATATATATATGTGATTGACAAGTTTACCAGATGGCGTCCTAGCTTCGTCTCTTAGATGCATATCAACTGACTTATATCACTCTCCTGTCTCTCCCCTGATGACGTGATTATTACACGAAAGTGCAGTTGGGAACTTTTCGTGTTTCATTTTCCCCGTGGACTTATAGGAATATATATATATATATATATATATATATATATATATATATATATATATATATATATATATATATATATATATATATATATATATATATATATATATATATATATATATATATATATATATATATATATATATATATATATATATATATATATATATATATATATATATATTTTGATTAGAAAGGGTTGTGAGTCGTGGGATGAAGAAATAAGATTATTAGTGAAAGAGAAAAGAGAGGCATTTGGACGATTTTTGCTGGGAAAAAATGCAGTTGAGTGGGAGATGTCTAAAAGAAAGAGACAGGAGGTCAAGAGAAAGGTGCAAGAGGTGAAAAAGAGGGCAAATCAGAGTTGGGGTGAGAGAGTATCACTAAATTTTAGGGAGAATAAAAAGATGTTCTGGAACGAGGTAAATAAAGTGCGTAAGACAAGGGAGCAAATGGATACTTCAGTGAAGGGCGCAAATGGGGAGGTGATAACAAGTAGTGGTGATGTGAGAAGGAGATGGAGTGAGTATTTTGAAGGTTTGTTGAATGTGTTTGATGATAGAGTGGCAGATATAGGGTGATTTGGTCGAGGTGGTGTGCAAAGTGAGAGGGTTAGGGAAAATGATTTGGTAAACAGAGAAGAGGTAGTAAAAGCTTTGCGGAAGATGAAAGCCGGCAAGGCAGCGGGATTGGATGGTATTGCAGTGGAATCTATTACAAAAGGAGGTGACTGTATTGTTGACAGGTTGGTAAGGTTAATGAATGTATGTATGACTCATGGTGAGGTGCCTGAGGATTGGCGGAATGCTTGCATAGTGCCATTGTACAAAGGCAAAGGGGATAAGAGTGAGTGCTCAAATTACAGAGGTATAAGTTTGTTGAGTATTCCTGGTAAACTATATTGGAGGGTATTGATTGAGAGGGTGAAGGCATGTATAGAGCATCAGATTGGGGAAGAGCAGTGTGGTTTCAGAAGTGGTATAGGATGTGTGGATCAGGTGTTTACTATGAAGAATGTATGTGAGAAATACTTAGAAAAGCAAATGGATTTGTATGTAGCATTTATAGATCTGGAGAAGGCATATGATAGAGTTGATAGAGATGCTCTGTGGAAGGTATCAAGAATATATGGTGTGGGAGGAAAGTTGTTAGAAGCAGTGAAAAGTTTTTATAGAGGATGTAAGGCATGTGTACGTGTAGGAAAAGAGGAATGTGATTGGTTCTCAGTGAATGTAGGTTTGCGGCAGGGGTATGTGATGTCTCCATGGTTGTTTAATTTGTTTATGGATGGGTTTGTTAGGGAGGTGAATGCAAGAGTTTTGAAAAGAGGGGCAAGTTTGAAGTCTGTTGGGGATGAGAGAGCTTGGGAAGTGAGTCAGTTGTTGTTCGCTGATGATACAGCGCTGGTGGCTGATTCATGTGAGAAACTGCAGAAGCTGGTGACAGAGTTTGGTAAAGTGTGGGAAAGAAGAAAGTTAAGATTGAATGTGAATAAGAGCAAGGTTATTAGGTACAGTAGGGTTGAGGGTCAAGTCAATTGGGAGGTAAGTTTGAATGGAGAAAAACTGGAAGAAGTAAAGTGTTTTATATATCTGGGAGTGGATCTGGCAGCGGATGGAACCATGGAAGCGGAAGTGAATCATAGGGTGGGGGAGGGGGCGAAAATCCTGGAGGCCTTGAAGAATGTGCGGAAGTCGAGAACATTATCTCGGAAAGCAAAAATGGGTATATTTGAAGGAATAGTGGTCAACAACGTTGTATGGTTGCGAGGCGTGGGCTATGGATAGAGTTGTGCGCAGGAGGGTGGATGTGCTGGAAATGAGATGTTTGAGGACAATGTGTGGTGTGAGGTGGTTTGATCGAGTAAGTAATGTAAGGATAAGAGAGATGTGTGGAAATAAAAAGAGCGTGGTTGAGAGGGCAGAAGAGGGAGTTCTGAAATGGTTTCGGCACATGGAGAGAATGAGTGAGGAAAGATTGACCAAGAGGATATATGTGTCGGAGGTGGAGGGAACGAGGAAAAGTGGGAGACCAAATTGGAGGTGGAAAGATGGAGTGAAAAAGATTTCGAGTGATCGGGGCCTGAACATGCAGGAGGGTGAAAGGAGAGCAAGGAATACAGTGAATTGGATCGAGGTGGTATACTGGGCTTGAGGTGCTGTCAGTGGATTGAATCAGGGCATGTGAAGCGTCTGGGGTAAATCATGGAAAGTTGTGTGGGGCCTGGATGTGGAAAGGGAGCTGTGGTTTCGGCCATTATTGCATGACAGCTGGAGACTGAGTGTGAACGAATGGGGCCTTTGTTGTCTTTTCCTAGCACTACCTCGCACACATAAGGGGGGAGGGGGATGGCATTCCATGTGTGGAGAGGTGGCGATGGGAATGAAAAGAGGCAGACAGTGTGAATTATGTGCATGGGTATATAGGTAAATGTCTGTGTGTATATATATGTGTACATTGAGATGTATAGGTATGTATATTTGCGTGTGTGGATATGCATGTATATACATGTGTATGGGGGTGGGTTGGGCCATTTCTTTCGTCAGTTGACTTAACCCTCAACCCTACTGTACCTAATAACCTTGCTCTTATTCACATTTACTCTTAACTCTCTTCTTTCACACACTTTACCAAACTCAGTCACCAGCTTCTGCAGTTTCTCACATGAATCTGCCACCAGCGCTGTATCATCAGCGAACAACAACTGCCTCACTTCCCAAGCTCTCTCATCCACAACAGACTTCATACTTGTCCCTCTTTCCAAAACTCTTGCATTCACATCCCTAGCAAACCCATCCATAAACAATATATATATATATATATATATATATATATATATATATATATATATATATATATATATATATATATATATATATATATATATATATATATAAACATATATCAGCTTTCATCATTTCATTATACTTAGTCCCTGTCTCCCGCGTTAGCGAGGTAGCGCAAGGAAACAGACGAAAGAATGGCATAACCCACCTGCATACATATGTATAAACATATACGCCCACACACGCACATATACATAACTATACATTTCAACGTATACATACATATACATACACAGACATGAACATATATACACATGTACATATTCATACTTGCTGCCTTCATTCATTCCATCGTCACCCCGTCACACATGAAAAACAGCACCCCCCTCCCACCCCCAACGCGAGCTAGGAAAAGACAACAAACACCACATTCGTTCACACTCAGTCTCTAGCTATCACGTGTAATGCATCGAAACCACAGCTCCCTTTCCACATCCAGGCCCCACAAAACTTTCCATGGTTTACCCCAGACACTTCACATGCCCTGGTTCAATCCATTGACAGTACGTCGACCCCCGATATACCACATCGTTCCAATTCACTCTATTCCTTGCACACCTTTCACCCTCCTGCATGTCCTGGAGGGATGTCTGATCATTATCTTGTGGAGGCTAAGGTGAAGATTAGTATGGGTTTTCAGAAAAGAGGAATGAATGTTGGGGTGAAGAAGGTGGTGAGAGTAAGTGAGCTTGGGAAGGAGACCTGTGTGGGGAAGTACCAGGAGAGACTGTGTACAGAATGGAAAAAGGTGAGAACAATGGAAGTAAGGGGAGTGGGGGAGGAATGGGATGTATTTAGGGAATCAGTGATGGATTGCGCAAAAGATGCTTGTGGCATGAGAAGAGTGGGAGGTGGGCTGTTTAGAAAGGGTAGTGAGTGGTGGGATGAAGAAGTAAGAGTATTAGTGAAAGAGAAGAGAGAGGCATTTGGACGATTTTTGCAGGGAAAAAATGCAATTGAGTGGGAGAAGTATAAAAGAAACAGACAGGAGGTCAAGAGAAAGGTGCAAGAGGTGAAAAAAAGGGCAAATGAGAGTTGGGGTGAGAGACTATCAGTAAATTTTAGGGAGAATAAAAAGATGTTCTGGAAGGAGGTAAATAGGGTGCGTAAGACAAGGGAGCAAATGGGAACTTCAGTGAATGGCGTAAATGGGGAGGTGATAACAAGTAGTGGTGATGTAAGAAGGAGATGGAATGAGTATTTTGAAGGTTTGTTGAATGTGTCTGATGACAGAGTGGCAGATATAGGGTGTTTTGGTCGAGGTGGTGTGCAAAGTGAGAGGGTTAGGGAAAATGATTTGGTAAACAGAGAAGAGGTAGTAAAAGCTTTGCGGAAGATGAAAGCCGGCAAGGCAGCAGGTTTGGATGGTATTGCAGTGGAATTTATTAAAAAAGGGGGTGACTGTATTGTTGACTGGTTGGTAAGGTTATTTAATGTATGTATGACTCATGGTGAGGTGCCTGAGGATTGGCGGAATGCGTGCATAGTGCCATTGTACAAAGGCAAAGGGGATAAGAGTGAGTGCTCAAATTACAGAGGTATAAGTTTGTTGAGTATTCCTGGTAAATTATATGGGAGGGTATTGATTGAGAGGGTGAAGGCATGTACAGAGCATCAGATTGGGGAAGAGCAGTGCGGTTTCAGAAGTGGTAGAGGATGTGTGGATCAGGTGTTTGCTTTGAAGAATGTATGTGAGAAATACTTAGAAAAGCAAATGGATTTGTATGTAGCATTTATGGATCTGGAGAAGGCATATGATAGAGTTGATAGAGATGCTCTGTGGAAGGTATTAAGAATATATGGTGTGGGAGGCAAGTTGTTAGAAGCAGTGAAAAGTTTTTATCGAGGATGTAAGGCATGTGTACGTGTAGGAAGAGAGGAAAGAGATTGGTTCTCAGTGAATGTAGGTTTGCGGCAAGGGTGTGTGATGTCTCCATGGTTGTTTAATTTGTTTATGGATGGGGTTGTTAGGGAGGTAAATACAAGAGCCCTGGAAAGAGGGGCAAGTATGAAGTCTGTTGGGGATGAGAGAGCTTGGGAAGTGAGTCAGTTGTTGTTCGCTGATGATACAGCGCTGGTGGCTGATTCATGTGAGAAACTGCAGAAGCTGGTGACTGAGTTTGGTAAAGTGTGTGGAAGAAGAAAGTTAAGAGTAAATGTGAATAAGAGCAAGGTTATTAGGTACAGTAGGGTTGAGGGTCAAGTCAATTGGGAGGTGAGTTTGAATGGAGAAAAACTGGAGGAAGTGAAGTGTTTTAGATATCTGGGAGTGGATCTGTCAGCGGATGGAACCATGGAAGCGGAAGTGGATCATAGGGTGGGGGAGGGGGCGAAAATTTTGGGAGCCTTGAAAAATGTGTGGAAGTCGAGAACATTATCTCGGAAAGCAAAAATGGGTATGTTTGAAGGAATAGTGGTTCCAACAATGTTGTATGGTTGCGAGGCGTGGGCTATGGATAGAGTTGTGCGCAGGAGGATGGATGTGCTGGAAATGAGATGTTTGAGGACAATGTGTGGTGTGAGGTGGTTTGATCGAGTAAGTAACGTAAGGGTAAGAGAGATGTGTGGAAATAAAAAGAGCGTGGTTGAGAGAGCAGAAGAGGGTGTTTTGAAATGGTTCGGGCACATGGAGAGAATGAGTGAGGAAAGATTGACCAAGAGGATATATGTGTCGGAGGTGGAGGGAACGAGGAGAAGAGGGAGACCAAATTGGAGGTGGAAAGATGGAGTGAAAAAGATTTTGTGTGATCGGGGCCTGAACATGCAGGAGGGTGAAAGGAGGGCAAGGAATAGAGTGAATTGGAGCGATGTGGTATACAGGGGTTGACGTGCTGTCAGTGGATTGAATCAAGGCATGTGAAGCGTCTGGGGTAAACTATGGAAAGCTGTGTAGGTATGTATATTTGCGTGTGTGGACGTGTGTATGTACATGTGTATGGGGGGGGGGGTTGGGCCATTTCTTTCGTCTGTTTCCTTGCGCTACCTCGCAAACGCGGGAGACAGCGACAAAGTATAAAAAAAAAAAAAAATATATATATATATATATATATATATATATATATATATATATATATATATATTTTTTTTTTTTTTTTTTCTTTTTGCTTTGACGCCGTCTCCCGCGTTTTCGAGGTATCGCAAGAAAACAGGCGAAAGAAATGGCCCAACCCCCCCCCCCCATACACATATATATACATACGTCCACACACGCAAATATACATACCTAAACACCTTTCCCTGGGTTGCCCCAGACGCTTCACATGCCCTGATTCAATCCAATGACAGCATGTCAACCCCGGTATACCACATCGATCCAATTCACTCTATTCCTTGCCCTCCTTTCACCCTCCTGCATGTTTAGGCCCCGATCATACAAAATCTTTTTCACTCCATCTTTCAACCTCCAATTTGGTCTCCCACTTCTCCTCGTTCCCTCCACCTCCGACACATATATCCTCATGGTCAATCTTTACTCACTCATTCTCTCCATGTGCCCAAACCATTTCAAAACACCGGCGTCTGCTCTCTCAACCACGCTCTTTTTATTTCCACACATCTCTCTTACCCTTGCGTTACTTACTCGATCAAACCACCTCACATCACACATTGTTCTCAAACATCTCATTTCCAGCACATCCATCCTCCTGCGCACAACTCTATCCATAGCCCACGCCTCGCTACCATACAACATTGTTGGAACCACTATTCCTTCAAAAATAGCTATTTTTGCTTTCCGAGATAATGTTCTCGACTTCCACACATTCTTCAAGGCTCCCAGGATTTTCGCCACCTCCCCCACCCTATGATCCACTTCCGCTTCCATGGTTCCATCCGCGGCTAGATCCACTCCCAGATATCTAAAACACTTTACTTCATCCAGTTTTGCTCCATTCAAACTTACCTCCCAACTGACTTGACCATTAACCTTACTGTACCTAATAACCTTGCTCTTATTCACATTTACTTTTAACTTTCTTCTTTCACACACTTTACCAAACTCAGTCACCAGTTTCTGCAGTTTCTCACATGAATCAGCCACCAGCGCTGTATCATCAGCAAACAACAACTGACTCACTTCACAAGCTCTCTCATCCCCAACTGACTTCATATTTGCCCCTCTTTCCAAAACTCTTGCATTCACCTCCCTAACAACCCCATCCATAAACAAATTAAACAACCATGGAGACATCACACACCCCTGCCGCAAACCTAAATTCAATGAGAACCAATCACTTTCCTCTCTTCCTACACGTACACATGCATTATATCCTCGATAAAAACTTTTCAGTTCTTCTAACAACTTGCCTCCCACACCATATGTTCTTAATACCTTCCACAGAGCATCTCTATCAACTCTAGCATATGCCTTTTCCAGATCCATAAATGCTACATACAAATCCCTTTGCTTTTCTAAGTATTTCCCAGATACATTCTTTAAAGCAAACACCTGATCCACACATCCTCTACCACTTCTAAAACCACACTGCTCTTCCCCAGTCTGATGCTCTGTACATGCCTTTACCCTCTCAATCAATACCCTCCCATATAATTTACCAGGAATACTCAAAAAACTTATACCTCTGCACTTTGAGCACTCACTCTTATCCCCTTTGCCTTTGTACAAAGGCACTATGCACGCATTCCGCCATCCTCAGGTACCTCACCATGAGTCATACATACATTAAATAACCTTACCAACCAGTCAACAATACAGTCACCCCCTTTTTTAATAAATTCCACTGCAATACCATCCAAACCTGCTACCTTGCAGGCTTTCATCTTCCGCAAAGCTTTTACTACCTCTTCTCTGTTTACCAAATCATTTTCCGTAACCCTCTCAATTTGCACACCACCTCGTCCAAGACACCCTATATCTGCCACTCTATCATCAAACACATTCACCAAACCGTCAAAATACTCACTCTCGGAGAGGAATAAGATGTATTTAGGGAATCAGTGATGGATTGCGCAAAAGATGCTTATGGCATGCGAATCGTGGGAGGTGGGTTGATTAGAAAGGGTAGTCAGTGGTTGGATGAAGAAGTAAGATTATTAGTGAAAGAGAAGAGAGAGGCATTTGGACGATTTTTGCAGGGAAAAAATGTAATTGAGTGGGAGATGTATAAAAGAAAGAGACAGGAGGTCAAGAGAAAGGTCCAAGAGGTGAAAAAGAGGGGAAATGAGAGTTGGGGTGAGAGAGTATCATTAAATTTTAGGGAGAATAAAAAGATGTTCTGAAAGGAGGTAAATAAAGTGCGTAAGACAAGGGAGCAAATGGGAACTTCAGTGAAGGGCGCTAATGGGGAGGTGATAACAAGTAGTGGTGATGTGAGGATATATATATATATATATATATATATATATATATATATATATATATATATATATATATATATATATATTTTCTTTTTTTTATTATACTTTTTCGCTGTCTCCCGCGTTTGCGAGGTAGCGCAAGGAAACAGACGAAAGAAATGGCCCAACCCCCCCCGATACACATGTATATACATACGTCCACACGCGCAAATATACATACCTACACAGCTTTCCATGGTTTACCCCAGACGCTTCACATGCCTTGATTCAATCCACTGACAGCACGTCAACCCCGGTATACCATATCGCTCCAAGTCACTCTATTCCTTGCCCTCCTTTCACCCTCCTGCATGTTCAGGCCCCGATCACACAAAATCTTTTTCACTCCATCTTTCCACCTCCAATTCGGTCTCCCTCTTCTCCTCGTTCCCTCCACCTCCGACACATATATCCTCTTGGTCAATCTTTCCTCACTCATTCTCTCCATGTGCCCAAACCACTTCAAAACACCCTCTTCTGCTCTCTCAACCACGCTCTTTTTATTTCCACACATCTCTCCTCTTACCCTTACGTTACTCACTCGATCAAACCACCTCACACCACATATTGTCCTCAAACATCTCATTTCCAGCACATCCATCCTCCTGCGCACAACTCTATCCATAGGCCACGCCTCGCAACCATACAACATTGTTGGAACCACTATTCCTTCAAACATACCCATTTTTGCTTTCGAGATAATGTTCTCGACTTCCACACCTTCTTCAAGGCCCCCAGAATTTTCGCCCCCTCCCCCACCCTATGATCCACTTCCGCTTCCATGGTTCCATCCGCTGCCAGATCCACTCCCAGATATCTAAAACACTTCACTTCCTCCAGTTTTTCTCCATTCAAACTCACCTCCCAATATATATATATATATATATATATATATATATATATATATATATATATATATATATATATATATATATATATATATATATATATATATATATATGTATATATATATATGTATATATATATATATATATCAAATATATATATATATATATATATATATATATATATATATATATATATATATATATATATATATATATTTTTTTTTTTTTTTTTTTTTTTTTTTTTTGCTTTGTCGCTGTCTCCCGCGTTTGCGAGGTAGCGCAAGGAAACAGACGAAAGAAATGGCCCAACCCATCCCCATACACATGCCTTGATTCAATCCACTGACAGCACGTCAACCCCGGTATACCACATCGCTCCAATTCACTCTATTCTTTGCCCTCCTTTCACACTCCTGCATGTTCAGGCCCCTATCACACAAAATCTTTTTCACTCCATCTTTCCACCTCCAATTTGGTCTCCCTCTTCTCCTCGTTCCCTCCACCTCCGACACATATATCTTCTTGGTCAATCTTTCCTCACTCATTCTTTCCATGTAACCAAACGATTTTAAAACACCCTCTTCTGCTCTCTCAACCACGCTCTTTTTATTTCCACACATCTCTCTTACCCTTACGTTACTTACTCGATCAAACCACCTCACATCACACATTGTCCTCAAACATCTCATTTCCAGCACCTCCATCCTCCTGCGCACAACTCTATCCATAGTCCACGCCTCGCAACCATACAACATTGTTGGAACCACTATTCCTTCAAACATACCCATTTTTGCTTTCCGAGATAATGTTCTCGACTTCCACACCTTATTCAAGGCTCCCAGAATTTTCGCCCCCTCCCCCACCCTATGATCCACTTCCGCTTCCATGGTTCCATCCGCTGCCAGATCCGCTCCCAGTTATCTAAAACACTTCACTTCCTCCAGTTTTTCTCCATTCAATCTCACCTCCCAATTGAAATGACCCTCAACCCTATTGTACCTAATAACCTTGCTCTTATTCACATTTACTCTTAACTTTCTTCTTTCACACACTTTACCAAACTCAGTCAACAGCTTCTGCAGTTTCTCACATGAATCAGCCACCAGCGCTGTGTCATCAGCGAACAACAACTGACTCACTTCCCAAGCTCTCTCATCCCCAACAGACTTCATACTTGCCCCTCTTTCCAAAACTCTTGCATTCACCTCCCTAACAACACCATCCACAAACAAATTAAACAACCATGGAGACATCACACACCCCTGCCGCAAACCTACATTCACTGAGAACCAATCACTTTCCTCTCTTCCTACACGTACACCTGCCTTACATCCTCGATAAAAATTTTTCACTGCCTCTAACAACTTGCCTCCCACACCATATATTCTTAATACCTTCCACAGAGCATCTCTATCAACTCTATCATATGCCTTCTCCAGATCCATAAATGCTACATACAAATCCATTTGCTTTTCTAAGTATTTCTCACATACATTCTTCAAAGCAAACACCTGATCCACACATCCTCTACCACTCCTGAAACCACACTGCTCTTCCTCAATCTGATGCCTTCACCCTCTCAATCATATATATATATATATATATATATATATATATATATATATATATATATATATATATATATATATATATATATATGTTTACCCCAGACGCTGCACATGCCCTGATTCAATCCACCGACAGCACGTCAACCCCGGTATACCACATCGCTCTAATTCACTCTATTCCTTTCCCTCCTTTCACCCTCCTGCATGTTCAGGCCCCGATCACACAAAATCTTTTTCACTCCATCTTTCCACCTCCAATTTGGTCTCCCTCCTCTCCTCGTTCCCTCCACCTCCGACACATATATCCTCTTGGTCAATCTTTCCTCACTCATTCTCTCCATGTGCCCAAACCATTTCAAAACACCCTCTTCTGCTCTCTCAACCACGCTCTTTTTATTTCCACACATCTCTCTTACCCTTACGTTACTTACTCGATCAAACCACCTCACACCACACATTGTCCTCAAACATCTCATTTCCAGCAATCCATCCTCCTGCGCACCACTCTATCCATAGCCCACGCCTCGCAACCATACAACATTGTTGGAACCACTATTCCTTCAAACATACCCATTTTTGCTTTCCGAGATAATGTTCTCGACTTCCACACATTCTTCAAGGCTCCCAGAATTTTCGCCCCCTCCCCCATCCTATGATCCACTTCCGCTTCCATGGTTCCATCCGCTGCCAGATCCACTCCCAGATATCTAAAACACTTTACTTCCTCCAGTTTTTCTCCATTCAAACTCACCTCCCAATTGACTTGACCCTCAACCCTACTGTACCTAATAACCTTGCTCTTATTCACATTTACTCTTAACTTTCTTCCTTCACACACTTTACCAAACTCAGTCACCAGCTTCTGCAGTTTCTCACATGAATCAGCCACCAGCGCTGTATCATCAGCGAACAACAACTGACTCACTTCCCAAGCTCTCTCATCCCTAACAGACTTCATACTTGCCCCTCTTTCCAAAACTCTTGCATTCACCTCCCTAACAACCCCATCCATAAACAAATTAAACAACCATGGAGACATCACACACCCGTGCCGCAAACCTACATTCACTGAGAACCAATCACTTTCCTCTATTCCTACACGTACACATGCCTTACATCCTCGCTAAAAACTTTTCACTGCTTCTAAGAACTTGCCTCCCACACCATATATTCTTAATACCTTCCACAGAGCATCTCTATCAACTCTATCATATGCCTTCTCCAGATCCATAAATGCTACATACAAATCCATTTGCTTTTCTAAGTATTTCTCACATACATTTTTCAAAGCAAACCTCCAACAGCCAGGATCGAAGCAGCGACCCCTGTGCAAGAGGCAGGAATGGTACCCTCTAGGCTATGGGCCTGGCTAATAGGAAATAACTATTGCAATGCTAAGTACTCCAATACCATTCGTGTCACGCTGGTGAGCAACGGGGTCTATACTGGTTATTTCCCAACAGGCGCACATAGCCAGCTGACAGCATTTTACCGAACCTTACTGTACAACGCAGTGGTATAAGTATAGGAATAAAGTGCATAGAAACGCGCACCTTCATAGAACATACAAACCTAGCGGTTAGCATTCTTGCCTCTTGCACAGGGGTCCCGGATTCGATCCTGGCTGTTGGAGGCTTGTGGGGTGGGGGAGGGGGTGAAAGTTTTGGGTACGCTGAAGAATGTGTGCAAGTCTAGAACATTATCTCGGAAAGCAAAAATGGGTATGTTTGAAGGAATAGTGGTTCCAACAATGTTAGAGAGCAGAAGAGGGTGTTTTGAAATGGTTTGGTCACATAGAGAGAAAGATTGAGGAAAGATTGACAAAGAGGATATATGTGTAACAGGTGGAGGGAACAAGGAGAAGCGGGAGACCAAATTGGATGTGGAAAGATTGAGTGAAAAAGATTTTGAGTGATCGGGGCCTGAACATGCAGGAGACTGAAAGACGTGCAAGGAATAGAGTGAATTGGAACGATGTGGTATACCGTGGTCGACGTGCTGTCAATGGATTGAACCAGGGCATGTGAAGCGTCTGGGGTAAACCATGGAAAGTTCTGTGGGGCCTGAATGTGGTAAGGGAACTGTGGTTTCGGTGCATTATTACATGACAGCTAGAGACTGAGTGTGAACGAATGTGGCCTTTGTTGTCTTTTCCTAGCGCTACCTCGAACACATGAGGGGGGGAGGGGGTTATTATATCATGTGTGGCGGGGTGGCGATGGGAATGAATAAAGGCAGAGAGTATGAATTATGTACATGTGTACATATGTATATGTGTGTGTGTGTGTATATATATGTATACGTTGAGATGTATAGGTATGTATATTTGCATGTGTGGACGTGTATGTATATACATGTGTATGTGGGTGGGTTGGGCCATTCTTTCGTCTGTTTCCTTGCGCTACCTCGCTAACGCGGGAGACAGCGAGAAAGCAAAGTAAATATAAATAATACATAGATCTCTCTTTATATCACTTTACTTAACATCACTTTGGCAAATTTACTGGCCTCATTTTTGTAACATAAGGGATTGAAATGATTGAGATGTGTACAGCATACATTATACATTTACCAATAGCTGTGTATCATATCCTTTCTTTTATGGCCATTCCTGAGAGAGAGGCCTTCTGGTTTCTATTCAAATACTTCATATCACTTTCTCTTATCTCTTACATATGTTTTGTCCTTCCATAATTTGCAATAATGTTGAAAACATTTTTTCTCAATTTTTTTACACTTAAATAACCAAAATCTCTTATATCAACATACAATAAAAAGACCCTCAAAACCGTTTGATGTACATATTCATCAAAGAAAACTGAATAACATAATCGATAACAATAACATCCCCCTCCCGAAAGAGATATCATGAGTCAGCCACTACTTGACTCGTGATTAAGTGAAATACGAGACAATACATCAGCTATAACATTATCATTTCCTCTCATATGATTAGTAATCAAATCATAATCTTGTAACAAACGACTCCACCCTATCAAACGTTGGTTTTCTTTTTTTATCATGCAAAAATACAATGGGATTTTAACCTGTAAACACTTGGATCGGCCTACCTACTCCTCTTAAATATACATCAAAATGATTCAAATTCAAAATCAAGGCTACTATTTCCTTTTCTCTAGTACTGTAGTTTTTCTGATAGGACAGAAACTTCTTTGAAAAATAACAAATTGGAAAATCAGTATCATCTTTCTCGTGCATTAAGACTACACCAACCCCAAAATTACTCGCTTCTATATATAGTTTGAATGGTCCATCATAACTTGGAGCAGAAAGCATGGATGTACATACAAGTATCTGCTTCAGTTTCTTAAAGGCCTCGTCACATTGATCACTCCATAAAAATTTGAATGTCTTTGACAATAAGTAGGTTGACGGTAAAGCAATGATTGAAAAATTATTAAAAACTTACGATAATATCCAGCCATGCCGAGAAATCTCAATGATTCTTTCTTATTTGTCGGTGCTGGAAATGTTACAATACTTTCTATTCTAGCAGTGATTAGCTTTACACATCCCTGACCATCAACATAACCTAGATATTTTACAGTTGCTCTGGCAAATTTGCCAGTGCAAATGTAAAATATCTAGGTTAGGTTGTTGGTCAGGGATGTGTAAAGCTAATCACTGCTAAAATAGAAAGTATTGTAAAATTTCCAGCACCGACAAATAAGATTACTTCCCAATACCCTTTTAATAAGCCTAACTTGGTTACAAATTTAGCATATCCTATCTGATCAATACAAACATCTTCTCTTGGAATAGGGTACGGGTCAACTTTACTTATCTTATTTACCTTTCTGAAAACAATACAAAATCTGTTGGTAATTCCATCAGGTTTAGTTATTAACACAAGGTGAACTCCAAGACTATTACATTTTTCAATCAGATCATTGCCAAGCATATACTGTAATTCTTCTCTTATTATCTCTCTTAATTTAGAATTCACTTTATAAGGGTGTTGCTTGATAGGTGTTGCATCGACAATTTTGACGTCAAGCAGTAATACATCACTTCACCTAGGAACATCAGAAATCAAACGCCTAAACTCACTCATTATTTGTATGATCTCATCTCTTCTCTCAGCTTCTAAATGATCTAGCTTCTTTTTCAAATTATCTAACACATTTGAATTTTTTAACAATTTGCCTTTACATTTCTCCAGCTTTACATTCTCACTTCTATCCACATCCTCTGCATCATCAGACATAACACATGCACAATGCACACTTGTAACCTCATCATCCTTTGCTGAATTTCTATTGTGATAAGGTTTTATCATGTTTATGTGACACAATTGGCTTTGCTTGCGTCTTTCTGGAGTATTCGCAAAGTAGTTCAAATCTTTTCTCAATAACCCATTGACCATAAAACCTTGCTCTCAGAGGATTTCCTCTCTGAGGCAATAGTACCAACACTCGATCACCTGGTTTGAACTCTCTGCTTCTAGATTTTTTTTCATACTATACCTTCATATCTTCTTGACACCCTTTCAGATTTTCTGCTGCAATCTGTCTAGTCTACACAATCTTCTTTTGAAATCTGATACATACTTCAGTAATCCAGGAGTATCACTCTTTCCAATCATGTCCATACACTAACTCAAATGGATTATAAATTGTAGACTCGTGTACTGAATCTCTAATGGCAAACAATGCTAAAGGCAGACCCTTATCCCAATCTCTTGACAATTCATTACAATACATTCTCAAAGTATTTTTCAAAGTCTGATGGAATCTATCCACAACTCCTTGGCTCTGTGGGTGACGAGCGTTTGACATCTTATGAGTTTCATGTAACCCCTTTAATATTTTCTTGAACATTCCTGAAGTGAAATTACTTCCCTGGCCTGACTGTATAACTTCATCTCCACATCTTTCAACATTAAACTCTGACTTGCCCCAGTATCTCTCAATATCAAAATTTTCTTTTCTGGACTACCTTTAATTCCAACCTTTCTTTCAGTGATATATGGCTCATAAACTGCATATTTTGGTTTGCTCACATTATACTCATTACATCTTACCTCACTAATATCATGCTTCTGTTCCCAAGAAACATTTAATCCTATAGTCTTTGGTGATTCTCCACATCGCAAACATTTCATTGGTTGTCTTTCCTGTCTACTAACACAAGGGTCTTGAATACCTGAATTGTGTATGTCTTTGGAATCTATTTCCTGTATTGTTTTGTGGCTCATAGTTATATGAACCTTAAACAAAATAATGTTGACTACGCAGTTGAAGATTTGAATAGTGTGGATATTTATAAGGACTATCATAATTCTGTCTATCACTCTGTCTTATCATAGTTTGGTTCCAGGTTATTTCTTTCTTACAATATTTGTTAGCTATTTCTAACTGGTCAGCCATCCTTGCTGCTTCAGTCACTTTTTTCACTCCACTCTTGCATATACCATAATATATTCCAGGTTATAAGCCACTTTTGAACTGTCCCAACAGGATTAATTGCCTCCGTTCTTCCATTGTCTTTACTTCTTCAGATTTACACCACCTATCAAATGTTATTCCACATTCTCTATCAATCTCCAGATGAGTGCGTCCGCAAATTTTCTTGACCTATCTAAAGCTTCTCCTGTATGCTTCTGCGTCCAGTTCCACAGTTTTAGATACTGCTTCCTTCACAGTCTTATGATCTACTGGTTCCATTAAACTAAGACATACATACGACTCTATAGCCTGACCTTTAAATTTACTTTGTGCCCGTCAGTTATGTCTCTTTCTTTAATAGTTGCTTTAATAGTTACAAGTTTTTCAAACTAAATAAAGAAGTCCTCAGCTTTTTCAGTAAACTCAGGTAACTGACTTACCCTATCATCTTTATCTTCAAATCTTCTTCTTCTACCTGTCCTTTCCTCAATTTCTAATTGTCTAAGCCTTACTTTTTTTATCAGCCTGGATTTTCTTTCTGTTTTTGCATGTATTCTCTCCTTTTCAGTTTCTATTTGTATTTTCTTAGGCTCAAATTCTAATCTTAATTTCTCCATTGCAACTTTTTCACTACTATCAACAAATTAAACTTCCTTCAAATTGATAAGGACACCAACTGATCAACTGATTCTCTCTGCATGTCACTTTCGACATGTGTCAGTAGAGAAATTCCATAATTAACTGCCATCTGGTTCAGTTCATCCTTATTGCACTGGTACAGAAAATGTATATCCTGGGTTTCAATAAATTTCTTAACGTTATCTGCCATGTTTAAGCATACTGTATTCACAAGTATGAACGCTTACTTGTTAAGAGAAATTTCCATATATTTCAAGAGAGCACAGTAGAGTACTAACCCACAAAACTTCGGCCAGCTTGAATTACATACACTTGGTTTCACAATTCCAGCTCTCTGGACTGTGTCTTCACATATTCATATCCCAGACAGCAGGTTTCACACTTCCGAGCTCCCGGACGGCAGGTTTCACAGTTCAAAAGATTCCGGAAGGGCCCCATGTTAAGTTCTGCCCCCACCCCTTACATTAAAGGGTGTATAATGAGCCCATAGGCCCATTAAAACAGATAACTCTAAAATAGCAGTTTCTGTTAACAGAGAGATTTGGGCTAGACACTGATGACTCCCTTACCATCTGGCTAACATCTGACAGCTGACGGCGATAATGATATACCTACTTTTTCCTTTTTGTCAAGTTGGTCATACACCAAACACATATAGAAATCTATAAAACCTATTCATAATAGCAAAAATATACGTGGCTCTCTCGTGACATAGATAATACAATTCATACTTGATACATAGATCTCTCTATATATTACTTAACATCACTTTGGCAAATTTACCGGCCTCAACTATATAACATAAGGGTTTGAAATGACTGAGAGGTGTACAGATTACATTATACATCACCAACAGCTTTGTATCACATGATTCCTCGATGGCCATTCCTGAGAGAGAGGTTTGACCTTGGCCTTCTAGTTTCTATACAATTTCTTCACATCACTTTCTCTTATCTCTTACTTATGTTTTGCCTCTCCATAATTTGTAATGATATCAAAAACATTTACCTTAAATTTGTTTACATTCTACTAAACAAAATCTCTTATATCAACATACTATAATAAGATCCTCAAAACAATATAATGTACACTGGACATACCATTCCTCGAAGAAAACTGAATAATACAATGGACAACTATAGCATTTATTGGTAAATAGGAGTGTGTTAGTGGTTTTGATGCACGAGACCGGGTTATAGTGATGGGTGATTTGAATGCAAAGGTGAGTAATGTGGCAGTTGAGGGAATAATTGGTATACATGGGGTGTTCAGTGTTGTAAAATGGAAATGGTGAACAGCTTGTAGATTTATGTGCTGAAAAAGGACTGGTGATTGGGAATACCTGGATTAAAAAGCGAGATATACATAGGTATACGTATGTAAGTAGGAGAGATGGCCAGAGAGCGTTATTGGATTACGTGTTAATTGACAGGCGCGCGAAAGAGAGACTTTTGGATGTTAATGTGCTGACAGGTGCAACTGGAGGGATGTCCGATCATTATCTTGTGTAGGCTAAGGTGAAGATTTGTATGGGTTTTCAGAAAAGAAAAGTGAATGTTGGGGTGAAGAGGGTGGTGAGAGTAAGTGAGCTTGGGAAGGAGACTTGTGTGAGGAAGTACCAGGAGAGACTGAGTACAGAATGGAAAAAGATGAGAACAATGGAAGTAAGGGGAGTGAGGGAGGAATGGGATGTATTTAGGGAATCAGTGATGGATTGCGCAAAAGATGCTTCTGGCATGAGAAGAGTGCGAGGTGGGTTGATTAGAAAGGGTAATGAGTGGTTGGATGAAGAAATAAGATTATTAGTGAAAGAGAAGAGAGAGGCATTTGGACGATTTTTGCGGGGAAAAAATGCAATTGAGTAGGAGATGTATAAAAGAAAGAGACAGGAGGTCAAGAGAAAGGTGCAAGAGGTGAAAAAGAGGGCAAATGAGAGTTGGGGTGAGAGAGTATCATTAAATTTAAGGGAGAATAAAAAGATGTTCTGGAAGGAGGTAAATAAAGTGCGTAAGACAATGGAGCAAATGGGAACTTCAGTGAAGGGCGCAAATGGGGAGGTGATAACAAGTAGTGGTGATGTGAGATGGAGTGAGTATTTTGAAGGTTTGTTGAATGTGTTTGATGATAGAGTGGCAGATATAGGGTGTTTTGCTCGAGGTGGTGTGCAAAGTGAGAGGGTTAGGGAAAATGATTTGGTAAACAGAGAAGAGGTAGTAAAAGCTTTGAGGAAGATGAAAGCCGGCAAGGCAGCAGGTTTGGATGGTATTGCAGTGGAATTTATTTAAAAAGGGGGTGACTGTATTGTTGACTGGTTGTTAAGGTTATTTAATGTATGTATGACTCATGGTGAGGTGCCTGAGGATTGACGGAATGCGTGCATAGTGCCATTGTACAAAGGCAAAGGGGATAAGAGTGAGTGCTCAAATTACAGAGGTATAAGTTTGTTGAGTATTCCTGCTAAATTATATGGGAGGGTACTGATTGAGAGGGTGAAGGCAAGAACAGAGCATCAGATTGGGGAAGAGCAGTATGGTTTCAGAAGTGGTAGAGGATGTGTGGATCAGGTGTTTGCTGTGAAGAATGTATGTGAGAAATACTTAGAAAAGCAAATGGATTTGTATGTAGCATATATGGATCTGGAGAATGCATATGATAGAGTTGATAGAGATGCTCTGTGGAAGGTATTAAGAATATATGGTGTGGGAGGCAAGTTGTTAGAAGCAGTGAAAAGTTTTTATCGAGGATGTAAGGCATGTGTACGTGTAGGAAGAGAGGAAAGTGATTGGTTCTCAGTGAATGTAGGTTTGCGGCAGGGGTGTGTGATGTCTCCATGGTTGTTTAATTTGTTTATGGATGGGGTTGTTAGGGAGGTGAATACAAGAGTTTTGGAAAGAGGGGCAAGTATGAAGTCTGTTGGGGATGAGAGAGCTTGGGAAGTGAGTCAGTTGTTGTTAGCTGATAATACAGCGCTGTTGGCTGAATCATGTGAGAAACTGCAGAAGCTGGTGACTGAGTTTGGTAAAGTGTGTGAAAGAAGAAAGTTAAGAGTAAATGTGAATAAGAGCAAGGTAACTAGGTACAGTAGGGTTGAGGTCAAGTCAACTGGGAGGTAAGTTTGAATGGAGAAAAACTGGAGGAAGTAAAGTGTTTTAGATATCTGGGAGTGGATCTGGCAGCGGATGGAACCATGGAAGCGGAAGTGGATCATAGGGTGGGGGAGGGGCCGAAAATCCTGGGAGCCTTGAAGAATGTGTGGAAGTCGAGAACATTTTCTCGGAAAGCAAAAATGGGTATGTATGAAGGAATAGTGGTTCCAACAATGTTGTATGGTTGCGAGGCGTGGGCT
Source organism: Panulirus ornatus (assembly GCF_036320965.1). Lineage (NCBI taxonomy): Eukaryota > Metazoa > Arthropoda > Malacostraca > Decapoda > Palinuridae > Panulirus > Panulirus ornatus. The sequence goes on from NC_092287.1 coordinate 14,448,490, forward strand.
ATGGATAGAGTTGTGCGCAGGAGGATGGATGTGCTGGAAATGAGATGTTTGAGGACAATGTGTGTTGTGAGGTGGTTTGATCGAGTAAGTAACGTAAGGGTAAGAGAGATATGTGGAAATAAAAAGAGCGTGGTTGAGAGAGCAGAAGAGGGTGTTTTGAAAAGGTTTGGGCACATGGAGAGAATGAGTGAGGAAAGATTGACCAAGGGGATATATGTGTCGGAGATGGAGGGAACGAGGAGAAGTGGGAGACCAAATTGGAGGTGGAAAGATGGAGTGAAAAAGGTTTTGTGTGATCG
>NC_092287.1:14448888-14461963 GCF_036320965.1 Panulirus ornatus
TTCTACGACACGCAGGGAATACGTGGGAAGTATTCTTTCTCCCCTATCCCCAGGAATAATATTGCAGAGAGACATGGGGGATGGAAACAGATCATACACTCCGCCTCCTGTGTCCTAGTGAAACATTGTTGATTCCCAGTGTGTGTCTACCTCCTATTCTGTGATTTTAGCCAAAGTGGCATTTTAAATGTTAACAAGGATGATAGGCTATTTCTTGCTGTTAGACTTAAAATACCAGTGATTGGTAAGTCTTCATTGAGTTGCCTAATAATTAGGCTCTGTGATCTGTCATCATTTACATGAATAAAACTCCCCAAGTTTGTTAATTGTACTGTTGAATGTAGTGTGGTGATGAACGTGCGTGTGTATGTTTTTGTTTGTGCCCCTTCTCGGTCTGTACTTCTGTTTTGACACTTTTTTTTTAAGAATTGGCTATTTTTTTCATAGTCTTTCCTTGTGTACAACTGTAGGCATCTGTTATGTATATATGTACAGCAATAGGTGTATAATACATAAAACTGAATATTTTCAGTTTTTCATTTATAGTGCATTAGGAAAGGTATGTCTGATGTTGAGTAGTATAATAGAAGTATCATATCTCTACTTATTTGAGTACAAAGGGATCTGATCCCACACGAGGATTTGAACTGTGCAAGTTTATTAATTAAGGCATATTTACCGAGGCACATTACCTGCTGTTTGGAATCTGTTAATACTCTGTTTATGTTATGTTTGTTTAATTTTAATTTTTTTCACAGACAGAAATTTTTTACTGTGACATGCATCCCTGGGGATAGGGGAGAAAGAATACTTCCCACGTATTCCCTGCGTGTCGTAGAAGGCGACTAAAAGGGGAGGGAGCGGGGGGCTGGAAATCCTCCCCTCTCACTTTTTTTTTTTTTAATTTTCCAAAAGAGGGAACAGAGAAGGGGCCCAGGTGAGGATATTCCCTCAAGGGCCCAGTCCTCTGTTCTCAACGCTACCTCGCTAATGCGGGAAATGGCGAATAGTATGAAAGAAAGAAAGAAAAGATATATATATATATATATATATATATATATATATATATATATATATATATATATACATATATATATATATTTATATATTTATTTAGCTTTGTCGCTGTCTCCCACGTTTACGAGAGAGCACAAGGAAACAGACGAAAGAAATGTCCCAACCCAAACCCATACACATGTATGTACATACACATCCACACACGCAACTATAAATAGCTATACATCTCAATGTACACGTATATATACACACACAGACATATACATATATACATATGTACATAATTCTTACTGTCTGCCTATATTTATTCCCATCGCCACCTCGCCACACATGGAATAACATCCCCCTCCCCCCCTCATGTGTGTGAAGTATTGCTCGGAAAAGACAACAAAGGCTCCATTCGTTCACATTCAGTCTGTAGCTGTCATGTAATAATGCCCGAAACCACAGCTACCTTTCCACATCCAGGCCCCACAGAACTTTCCATGGTTTACCCCAGACGCTTCACATGTCCTGACTCAGTCCATTGACAGCACTTAGACCCCTGTATACCACATCGATCCAATTCACTCTATTCCTTGCCCGCCTTTCACCCTCATGCATGTTCAGGCCCCGATCACTCAAAATCTTTTACACTCCATCTTTTCACCTCTAATTTGGTCTCCCACTTCTCCTCGTTCCCTCCACCTCCAACACATATATCCTCCTGGTCAATATTTCCTCACTCATTCTCTCCATGTGCCCAAACCATTTCAAAACACCCTCTTCTACTCTCTCAACCACGCTCTTTTTATTTCCACACATCTCTCTTAACCTTACATTACTTACTCGATCAAACCACCTCACACCACATATTGCCCTCAAATATCTCATTTCCTGCAGATCCACCCTCCTGCTCACAACTCTATCCATAGCCCACACCTCGCAACCATACAACATTGTTGGAACCACTATTCCTTCAAACATACCCATTTTTGCTTTCCGAGATAATGTTCTCGACTTCCAAACATTCTTCAATGCTATCAGGATTTTCGCCCCCTCCCCCACCCAATGATTCACTTCCGCTTCCATGGTTCCATCCGCTGCCAGATCCACTCCCAGATATCTAGAACACTTTACTTCCTCCATCTTTTCTCCATTCAAACTTACCTCCCAGTTGTCCTGACCCTTAACCCTAGTGTACCTAATAACCTTGCTCTTATTCACATTTACTCTTAACTTTCTTCTTCCACACACTTTACCAATCTCAGTCACCAGCTTTTGTAGTTTGTCACATGAATCAGCCACCAGCGCTGTATCATCAGCGAACAACAACCGACTCACTTCCCAAGCTCTCTCATCCACAACAGGCTACATACTTGCCCCTTTTTCCAAAACTCTTGCATTCACCTACCTAACAACCCCATCCATAAAAAAATCAAACAACCATGGAGACATCACACACCCCTGCCGAAAACCTACATTCACTGAGAACCAATCACTTTCTTCCTACACGTACTCATGCCTTACATCCTCGATAAAAACTATATATATATATGTATATCTATATCTTAATCTATATCTATATCTATCTATCTATCTATCTATCTATCTATATATATATATATATATATATATATATATATATATATGTATGTATATATATATATATATATATATATATATATATATATATATATATATATATATATATATATATATATATATATATATATATATATATGTATATATATATATATATATATATATATATATATATATATATATATATATATATATATATATATATATATATATATATATATATATATATATATATATACATATATATATATATATATATATATATATATATATATATATATATATATATATATATATATATATATATATATATATATATACATACATATATATATATATTTATATATATTCATATATATATATATATATATATATATATATATATATATATATATATATATATATATATATATATATATATATATATATATATATATATATATATATATATATATATATATATAAATATATATATATATGGGGTGTCTAAATGTGTGTGGATATAACCAAGATGTGAAAAAAGGAAAAAAAGGTAGTATGTTTGAGAAAAGGAACCTGGATGTATTGGCCCTGAGTGAAACGAAGCTCAAGGGTAAAGGGGAAGAGTGGATTGGAAATGTCTTGGGAGTAAAGTCAGGGGTTAGTGAGAGGACAAGAGCAAGGAAAGGAGTAGCATTACTCCTGAAACAGGAGTTGTGGGAGAATGTGATATAATGCAAGAAAGTAAATTCTCGATCAATATGGGTAAAACTGAGAGTTGATGGAGAGAGATGGGTGATTATTGGTGCATATGCACCTGGGCATGAGAAGAAAGATCATGGGAGGCAAGTGTTTTGGGAGCAGCTGAATGAGTGTGTTAGTGGTTTTGATGCACGAGACCGGTTTATAGTGATGGGTGATTTGAATGCAAAGGTGAGTAATGTGGCAGTTGAGGGAATAATTGTTATACATGGGATGTTCCGTATTGTAAATGGAAATGGTGAAGAGCTTGTAGATTTATGTGCTGGAAAAGGATTGGTGATTGGGAATACCTGATTTAAAAAGTGAGATATACATAAGTATACGTATGTAAGTAGGAGAGACGGCCAGAGAGCGTTATTGGATTACGTGTTAATTAACAGGCGCGCGAAAGAGAGACTTTTGGATGTTAATGTGCTGAGAGGTGCAACTGGAGGGATGTCTGATCATTATCTTGTGGAGGCTAAGGTGAAGATTTGTATGGGTTTTCAGAAAAGAAGAGTGAATGTTGGGGTGAAGAGGGTGGTGAGAGTAAGTGAGCTTGAGAAGGAGACTTGTGTCAGGAAGTACCTGGACAGAATGAGTACAGAATGGAAAAAGGTGAGAACAATGGAAGTAAGGGGAGTGGGGGAGGAATGGGATGTATTTAGGGAATCAGTGATGCATTGCGCAAAAGATGCTTGTGGCATGAGAAGAGTGGGAGGTGGGTTGATTAGAAAGGGTAGTGAGTGGTGGGATGAAGAAGTAAGATTATTAGTGAAAGAGAACAGAGAGGCATTTGGACGATTTTTGAAGGGAAAAAATGCAATTGAGTGGGAGATGTATAAAAGAAAGAGACAGGAGGTCAAGAGAAAGGTGCAAGAGGTGAAAAAGAGGGCAAATGAAAGTTGGGGTGAGAGAGTATCATTAGATTTTAGGGAGAATAAAAAGATGTTCTGGAAGGAGGTAAATAAAGTGCCTAAGACAAGGGAGCAAATGGGAACTTCAGTGAAGGGCTGCAAATGAGGAGGTGATAACAAGTAGTGGTAATGTGAGAAGGAGATGGAGTGAGTATTTTGAAGGTTTGTTGAATGTGTTTGATGATAGAGTGGCAGATATAGGGTGTTTTGTTCGAGGTGGTGTGCAAAGTGAGAGGGTTAGGGAAAATGATTTGTAGAAGAGGTAGTAAAAGCTTTGCGAAAGATGAAAGCCGGCAAGGCAGCAGGTTCGGATGGTATTACAGTGAAATTTATGAAAAAAGGGGGTGACTGTATTATTGACTGTTTGGTAAGGTTATTTAATGTATGTATGACTCATGGTGAGGTGCCTGAGGATTGGCGGAATGCGTGCATAGTGCCATTGTACAAAGGCAAAGGGGATAAGAGTGAGTGCTCAAATTACAGAGGTATAAGTTTGTTGAGTATTCCTGGTAAATTATATATGAGAGTGTTTTGATTGAGAGGGTGAAGGCATGTACAGAGCATCAGATTGAGGAAGAGCAGTGTGGTTTCAGAAGTGGTAGAGGATGTGTGGATCAGGTGTTTGCTTTGAAGAATGTATGTGAGAAATACTTAGAAAAGCAAATGGATTTGAATGTAGCATTTATGGATCTGGAGAAGGCATATGATAGAGTTGATAGAGATTCTCTGTGGAAGGTATTAAGAATATATGGTGTGGGAGGCAAGTTGTTAGAAGCAGTGAAAAGTTTTTATCGAGGATGTAAGGCATGTTTACGTGTAGGAAGAGAGGAAAGTGATTGGTTCTCAGTAAATGTAGGTTTGCGGCAGGGGTGTGTGATGCCTCCATAGTTGTTTAATTTGTTTATGGATGGGGTTGTTAGGGAGGTGAATGCAAGAGTTTTGGGAAGAGGGGCAAGTATGAAGTCTATTGTGGATGAGAGAGCTTGGGAAGTGAGTCAGTTGTTGTTCGCTGATGATACAGCGCTGGTGGCTGATTCATGTGAGAAACTGCAGAAGCTGATGACTGAGTTTGGTAAAGTGTGTGAAAGAAGAAAGTTAAGAGTAAATGTGAATAAGAGCAAGGTTATTAGGTACAGTAGGGTTGAGGGTCAAGTCAATTGGGAGGTAAGTTTGAATGAAGAAAAACTGGAGGAAGTAAAGTGTTTTAGATATCTGGGAGTGGATCTGGCAGCGGATGGAACCATGGAAGCGGAAGTGGATCATAGGGTGGGGGAGGGGGCGAAAATTCTGTGAGCCTTGAAGAATGTGTGGAAGTCGAGAACATTATCTCGGAAAGCAAAAATGGGTATGTTTGAAGGAATAGTGGTTCCAACAATGTTGTATGGTTGCGAGGCGTGGGCTATGGATAGAGTTGTGCGCAGGAGGATGGAGGTGCTGGAAATGAGATGTTTGAGGACAATGTGTGGTGTGAGGTGTTTTGATCGAGTAAGTAACGTAAGGGTAAGAGAGATGTGTGGAAATAAAAAGAGCGTTGTTGAGAGAGCAGACGAGGGTGTTTTGAAATGGTTTGGGCACATGGAGAGAATGAGTGAGGAAAGATTGACCAAGAGGATATATGTGTCGGAGGTGGAGGGAACGAGGAGAAGTGGGAGACCAAATTGGAGGTGGAAAGATGGAGTGAAAAAGATTTTATGTGATCGGGGCCTGAACATGCAGGAGGGTGAAAGGCGGGCAAGGAATAGAGTGAATTGGATCGATATGGTATACCGGGGTTGACGTGCTGTCAGTGGATTGAATCAGGGCATGTGAAGCGTCTGGGGTAAACCATGGAAAGCTGTGTAGGTATATATATTTGCTGTGTGGACGTATGTATCTACATGTGTATCGGGGTGGGTTGGGCCATTTCTTTCGTCTGTTTCCTTGCGCTACCTCGCAAACGCGGGAGACAGCGACAAACCAAAAAAAAAAAAAAAAAAAAAAAAATATATATATATATATATATATATATATATATATATATATATATATATATATATATATATATATATATATATATATATATATATATATATTTCATTATACGTTGTCGGTGTCTCCCGTGTTAGCAAGGTAGCGCAGGGAAACAGACGAACGAATGGTCCAACCGAACCACCTACTCATGCATATACACAAACTCCCCCTCACGCACATATACATACTTATACATCTCAACGTATCCATACATATACATACACAGACATATACATATATACATATGTACATATTCATACTTGCTGCCTTCATCCATTTCTGTCGCCACCCCATCACATATGAAATGGCACCCCTCGACCCACGCGCGCGGTAGCGCTAGCAAAAGACAACAAAGGCCACATTCCTTCACACTCAGTCTCTAGCTGTCATGTGTAATGCACCGAAACCTCAGCTCCCTTTCCACATCCAGGCCCCACAGAAATTTTCTTGGTGTACCCCGAACTCTTCACATGCCCTGGTTAATCCACTGACAGCACGTCGACACAAGTATACCACATTGTTCCAATTCACTCTATTTCTTGCACGCCTTTCCCCCTCCTGTATGTTCAGGCCCAGATCGCTCAAATCTTTTTTCACACCATTCTTGCACCTCCAATTTGGTCTCACACTTCTCGTTCCCTGCACTTGTGACTCATATATCCTCACAACGGTGAGCAACGGGGTCTATGCAGGTTGTGAGATGATGGGTATTCGAGTACTAAGTATTCGAATAGTTATTTCCTATTAGCCAGGCCCATAGCTTAACGGTTAGCATTCCTACCCCTTGCACAGAGGTCCCTGGTTCGATCCTGGCTGTTGGAGGTTTGTATGTTCTATGAAGGTGCGCGTTTCTATGCACTTTATTCGTATTCATATACCTCCGCGTTGTACAGTGAGGTTCGGTAAAATGCTATCAGCTGGCTATGTGCGCCTGTTGGGATATACCCGGTATAGAACCCGTTCTTCACCATTGTGAGACGAAGGGTATCCGAGTACTTAGTATTTGAATAGTTGTTTCCTATTAGCCAGGCTCATAGCTTATCTGTTAGCATTCCTGCCTCTTGCACAAGGGTCCTAGGCTCGATCCTGGCTGTTGGAGGTTTGTATGTTCCATGAAGGTGCGCTTTTCTATGCACTTTATTCGTATTCATATACCTCCAGTCAGGTTCGGTTAAATGCTATCAGCTGGCTATGTGCGCCTGTTGGGAAATAACCGGTATAGACCCCGTTGCTCACCATTGTGAGACGAAGGGTATTCGAGTATTTAGTATTCGAATAGTTATTTCCTATTAACCAGGCCCATAGCTTAGCGGTTAGCATTCCTGCCTCTTGCACAGGGGTCCCGAGTTCGATCCTGGCTGTTGGAGGTTTACATGTGATATATATATATATATCATTCAAGTCGAACTAGGTTGCCAGTGGACCGAGTAAAACTAAAACATAATTAAATTGTCCTCAATACAGGTACAGAATTACTCTGTTTTGAATGTAGTGTCCTATTCTCTGCTGTGTCGCATAAAGGAAGATATTGTTTGTTCTGATTCTTAAAGGTTTTAGGTGTATGTCGTAGAGGCAAAAGGTTTAGGGAACATTATAACATAAATAACTTCACTTGGAAAGACATGTCCGTTTACGAGGCATTACGTTGCCGAAAGGAAGACCGCCCACTACACATGAAAGAAAATCCCGTCGGAATATCCTGCTATGGGAATGAGTTGTTTTGAATATATTACGACAGCTTGTCCTCTGTTTGTCGTTCTTACTTCCCATTTTCTTTATTCTCTTTTACTCTTTCGATCCTCTACTAATTTTTCTGCACACTCTCTCGTTTAATATCTTTCTCCATCTTTTTTCTCTTGATGTGTATCTATGTTATCTTTTAAACTCAGTGATACACATGTGGGGTAATGCATCAAACTGGTGTCAAAGAATGAAAGAAAACAGCCACTGTAGAAGAATCACGTCATCGTAGTATCTGGGGAGGTGATCATCTCTACTCGGGATATGTGACGTAGTCTGCATCCATCCCTCCGACTCAACGGCCTCCCAGTGACATTCAATGTGAACCAAAGGCAGCCTCCTATATTAGAAGTGGGAGGAAAATGAAGCTTTTGCCGTGCTAACCTGGTGTGGCAGTCTGAGCACCAGGTTAGGGATAATCCGAGAGTCCTGTGGCCAGACATGTACAGAGAATCAAAATGATATGATACATTTCATGAACTAAGTAAATAGATAAAGAGTGAGATCACCTCAGAAATGATAATTTTTGAGCATTGTTATTTACCGTACAAAAATACGTCCCGTTGTAAATCCCAAAAGTTTACGATCACTGATAAAATTGTGGCCAGAATTTGGGTGCATTGTGTGGAAAATGGAGTGTGTCAGGGAAAGAGTGGTGTAGTGAATTGGTAGCACACAGGCCGCTGCGTCCGTCCAGCGAGCGTGACGGGTGGCGCCCTCGAGACTTGCGGTATAGAGGTCTTCATGGCAGCAGTCAACCTTACGAGGTCCTCGGGAACCGTAAGGGAACCTTACCTTCTGCGGTGGAGGAGGAGGAGGAGGAGGTGGAGGAGTGCCCTAGAGTCCGGCCCTCGTGAGTGACGCGGGTGAGGATGGACAGACAGCGTCACTCGTACCCGAGGGTCGCATCGTCGTGCTCAAGGGAATACGAACACCTCATGTGTCGTGGTTGTGAGAGGCTCAAGTAGAATACTGACATACATATAGTGCAGGACATACTTACAATAGAGGACATACTTTCAATGTGGGACATACTTACGAATGTATGCTCAATAATGGCTGCAAAATGAGGAACGTCCTCATTCTTTGGTTCGCTGGGGTGAACGAAACGGTGAAACGTCGCAAGTATGAAAATACTTCGGTGTTTATTATATGCCACATTTGAACAAGAACTACACTTATCTTCCCCCTTTGTCATTTAGTTCCTCCTGGAGTGTGGATCGTCGAAAGCACCTCACTTCTTGTGATTCCAGCATTAGATTCTCGTTTGGGATGGCAGGGTTCTCTGTGGTCCATGAAGTGACATATCTCATCCTTCATTAGCTTTCACTGTGATTCTTGAATGATTCAATGTTCAGTTTTATCTGAATGGACGCCAAAAATACTGATAAAGTACTTAAAAGTGTCGCTCGTCAAAGGGATTAATGTCCGACTGTGGTCTTCCCTTCACCCTATTGTTGATCCTTTCTACGGGCTTTAACAGTTTGTCTTAGTTTTGTCTACGTATATCTTATGCCTTCTTATCCAAGTATGCTGAATGCATATCGGTGCGGTCAAAGAGCAAGCTTTAATTACAGAGCTGTTGTCTTAAGCCGTCAGCAAAATATGTCTTCATTTGGCATATATATATATATATATATATATATATATATATATATATATATATATATATATATATATATATATATATATATATATATATATATATATATATATATATATATATATATATATATATATATATATATATATATATATATATATATATATATATATATGCCTGAGGATTGGCGGAATGCGTGCATAGTGCCATTGTACAAAGGCAAAGGGGATAAGAGTGAGTGCTCAAATTACAGGGGTATAAGTTTGTTGAGTATTCCTGGTAAATCATATGGGAGGGTATTGATTGAGAGGGTGAAGGCATGTACAGAGCATCAGATTGGGGAAGAGCAGTGTGGTTTCAGAAGTGGTAGAGGATGTGTGGATCAGGTGTTTCCTTTGAAGAATGTATGTGAGAAATACTTAGAAAAGCAAATGGATTTGTATGTAGCATTTATGGATCTGGAGAAGGCATATGATAGAGTTGATAGAGATGCTCTGTGGAAGGTATTAAGAATATATGGTGTGGGAGGAAAGTTGTTAGAAGCAGTGAAAAGTTTTTATCGAGGATGTAAGGCATGTGTACGTGTAGGAAGAGAGGAAAGTGATTGGTTCTCAGTGAATGTAGGTTTGCGGCAGGGGTGTGTGATGTCTCCATGGTTGTTTAATTTGTTTATGGATGGGGTTGTTAGGGAGGTAATTGCAAGAGTTTTGGAAAGAGGGGCAAGTATGAAGTCTGTTGGGGATGAGAGAGCTTGGGAAGTGAGTCAGTTGTTGTTCGCTGATGATACAGCGCTGGTGGATGATTCATGTGAGAAACTGCAGAAGCTGTTGACTGAGTTTGGAAAAGTGTGTGGAAGAAGAGAGTTAAGAGTAAATGTGAAAAAGAGCAAGGTTATTAGGTACAGTAGGGTTGAGGGTCAAGTCAATTGGGAGGTGAGTTTGAATGGAGAAAAACTGGAGGAACTGAAGTGTTTTAGATATCTGGGAGTGGATCTGGCAGCGGATGGAACCATGGAAGCGGAAGTGGATCATAGGGTGGAGGAGGGGGTGAAAATTCTGGGGGCCTTGAAGAATGTGTGGAAGTCGAGAACATTATCTCGGAAAGCAAAAATGGGTATGTTTGAAGGAATAGTGGTTCCAACAATGTTGTATGGTTGCGAGGCGTGGGCTATGGATAGAGTTGTGCGCAAGAGGATGGATGTGCTGGAATTGAGATGTTTGAGGACAATGTGTGGTGTGAGGTGGTTTGATCGAGTGAGTAACGTAAGGGTAAGAGAGATGTGTGGAAATAAAAAGAGCGTGGTTGAGAGAGCAGAAGAGGGTGTTTTGAAGTGGTTTGGGCACATGGAGAGGATGAGTGAGGAAAGATTGACCAAGAGGATATATGTGTCGGAGGTGGAGGGAACAAGGAGAAGAGGAAGACCAAATTGGAGGTGGAAAGATGGAGAAAAAAAAAAAAATTTTGTGTGATCGGGGCCTGAACATGCAGGAGGGTGAAAGGAGGGCAAGGAATAGAGTGAATTGGAGCGATGTGGTATACCGGGGTTGACGTGCTGTCAGTGGATTGAAGCAAGGCATGTGAAGCGTCTGGGGTAAACCATGGAAAGCTGTGTAGGTATGTATATTTGCGTGTGTGGACGTATGTATGTACATGTGTATGGGGGGGGGGGCATTTCTTTCGTCTGTTTCCTTGCGCTACCTCGCAAACGCGGGAGACAGCGACAAAGTATAATAAAGAATAGAAATATATATATATATATATATATATATATATATATATATATATATATATATATATATATATATATATGTACCAAATGAAGACATATTTTGCTGACGGCTTAAGACAGCAGCTCTGTAATTAAAGCTTGCTCTTTGACAGCACCGATATGCATTCAGTATAGTTGGATATATATATATATATATATATATATATATATATATATATATATATATATATATATATATATATATATATATATATATATATATATATATATATATATATATATATATATATAATATATATATATATATATATATATATATATATATATATATATATATATATATATATATATATATATATATATATATATATATATATATATATATATATATATATATATATATATATATATATATATATATATATATATATATATATATATATATATATATATATATATATATATATATATATATATATATATATATATATATATATATATATATATATATATATATATATATATATATATATATATATATATATATATGTATGTATATATATTTTTTTTTTCTTTTGCTTTGTCGCTGTCTCCCGCGTTTGCGAGGTAGCGCAAGGAAGCAGACGAAAGAAATGGCCCAACCCCCCCCCCATACACATGTATATACATACGTCCACACACGCAAATATACATACCTACACAGCTTTACATAGTTTACCCCAGACGCTTCATATGCCCTGATTCAATCTACTGACAGCTCGTCAACCCAGGTATACCACATCGATCCAATTCACTCTATTTCTTGCCCTCCTTTCACCCTCCTGCATGTTCAGGCCCCGATCACACAAAATCTTTTTCACTCCATCTTTCTACCTCCAATTTGGTCTCCCTCTTCTCCTCGTTCCATCCACCTTCGACACATACATCCTCTTGGTCAATCTTTCCTCACTCATTCTCTCCATGTGCCCAAACAATTTCGAAACACCCTCTTCTGCTCTCTCACTCACGCTCTTTTTATTTCCACACATCTCTCTTACCCTTACGTTACTTACTCGATCAAAACACCTCACACCACACATTGTCCTCAAACATCTCATTTCCAGCACATCCATCCTCCTGCGCACAACTATATCCATAGCCCACGCCTCGTAACCATACAACATTGTTGGAACCACTATTCCTTCAAACATACCCATTTTTGCTTTCCGAGATAATGTTCTCGACTTCCACACATTCTTCAAGGCTCCCAGAATTTTCGCCCCCTCCCCCACCCTATGATCCACTTCCGCTTCCATGGTTCCATCCGCTGCCAGATACACTCCCAGATATCTAAAACACTTTACTTCCTCCAGTTTTTCTCCATTCAAACTTACCTCCCAATTGACTTGACCCTCAACCCTACTGTACCTAATAACCTTGCTCTTATTCACATTTACTCTTAACTTTCTTCTTTCACACACTTTACCAAAACTCAGTCACCAGCTTCTGCAGTTTCTCACATGAATCAGCCACCAGCGCTGTATCATCAGCGAACAACAACTGACTCACTTCCCAAGCTCTCTCATCCCCAACAGACTTCATACTTGCCCCTCTTTCCAAAACTCTTGCATTACCTCCCTAACAACCCCATCCATAAACAAATTAAACAACCATGGAGACATCACACACCCCTGCCGCAAACCTACATTCACTGAGAACCAATCACTTTCCTCTCTTCCTACACGTACACATGCCTTACATCCTCGATATATATAT
>NC_092287.1:14462063-14491599 GCF_036320965.1 Panulirus ornatus
CTCTCAATGGAAATTGGGAACCAGGGCATTTTAAAGCGTTGGGGTAAAACCAGGGAAAAAGTTTTTTGGGTGGGGGGGGGGGATGTAAAAAATGGAGTTTTGGGGTTTTCGGGGAAAAAAATTAAACCTGCCCCGAATTAGCGACGGGATTTTGTGAAAAAAAATGGGGCTTTTGGGTTTTGGTCTTTCCCTTTTTGCGTTCCTCGAACACTTTGAGGGGGGGGGGGTTTGGTTGTTATTCCCATTTTTGGCAAAGTTAGGGGGGGGACGAGGGGGAAACAAAAAAAAGGCAAAACAGTATGAATTTTGAAAATTTGTTTTTAAAATATGTATATTTCTGTGTGTTTTTTTATTTTTTGGGTGTACTTTGAGATTTTTACCCTGTAGGTATATTTCCCGTGGGGGGGACGTTTTTTTATATAAAAATAATGTGATTTGGGGGGGTTTGGGGCCCAACTCTTTCGTCTTTTCCCCCTTGCGAAACCCTCACTAACCGGGGGACACGGGGGAAAGGAAAGCAAAATAAAAAAAGGGAAATAAATTTTAATTAAATATATTTTTATATTTTTAATTTTAAAATTTATATTATATATATATATATTTATATTTTTTAAATTTATTTATTTATTTTTATACTTTGTCGCTGTCTCCCGCTTTTTGCAAAAGGAAAGCGAAGGGAAAAACAGCCCAAAAGAAATGGCCCAACCCCCCCATAAAACATGTTTATCTTAGGGTCCACACACCCCAAAATACATACCTAACAGCTTTTCCAGGGTTTTTCCCCAGCGCTTTAAACATCCCTTTTTGATTCAATCCACTGACGAACGTCAACCCCGGTTTTACCACTCGCTCCAATTCACTCTTTTCCTTTGCCCCCCTTTTCACCCTCCTTTGCATGTTCGGGGCCCCGATCACACAAAAATCTTTTTCACTTTTTAAATCCCCCCTCCAATTTGGTCTCCCTTTCCCCTCGTTCCCCCACCCCCGGGACAATATACCCTTTTGGTCAATCTTTCCTCATCATTTTTCTCCATGTTTCCCAAACCCCTTTCCAAAAAAACCCTCTTCTGCTCTTCAACCACGTCTTTTTATTTTTCCCCAAAAACTCTTTTTCCCTTACGTTACTCATTTGATTAAACCACCTTAAAACCCCACATTGTCCTCCCAAAAATCTCATTTCCCGGGACATCCATCCCCGGCGCACCACAACTTATCCATTGGGCCCCGGGGTCGCAAAAACATTTCAACATTGTTGGAAAAACCCCTATTCCCTTTAAAATACCCATTTTTGCTTTCCGAGATAATTCTCGACTTCCAAAACTTCTTTTTAAAGGGGGCCCCGAATTTTCGCCCCCCCCCCCACCCCATGATCCCCTTCCGCTTTTTATGGTTCCATCCGCTGCCAGATCCAAATTTCCCCGATATCTAAAACACTTCCCCTTCCTCCCCGTTTTTTTTCCATTCAAACACCCCCCAATTGACTTGACCCCTCAAAAAATAAATGTACCCAATAACCTTGCTCTTATTCACCCTTTACTCTTTTAACCCTTTTTTTTTCCACACACTTACCAAAACTCGTCACCGGGTTTTTGCAGTTTTTTCACATGAATCACCCCCCCAGCGCTGTATCATCAGGAACAACAACTGCTCAAATTCCCAAGTCTCTATCCCCCAAAAGGGTTTACTTGCCCCCTTTCCCAAAAATCTTGCTTTTTCCTCCCTAACAAACCCCCTCCATAAACAAATTTAAAAAAACCTTTTAGACTCACACACCCCCGCCCCCAAAAACCTACATTCACTTTTGGGCCAATCACTTTCCCCTCTTCCCACACGTAAACCTTTCCTTACATTCCCCGATAAAAAATTTTTTACGTTTCCCAAAAACTTTCCTCCCACCAACCCTATTTTTCCCTTTAAAACTTCCAAAAGAGCATCTCTATCAACTTTTATATATGCCTTCTCCAGATCCAAAAAATGGGGAATACAAAAACCCTTTGCTTTTCTATCATTTTATATATATATAATATTAAAATATATATATATATATATTAATTAAATTTTTATTATTTTATATATATTATATTATAAATTATATATATTATATATATGTTTATATATATTATATATTATATATATATATATATTTGTTTATAGATACGGTTGTTAGGGATGTGCAATGCAAGAGTTTTGGAAAGAGGGGCAAGTATGCGTCTGTTGTGGATGAGAGAGCTTGTGACAGGGTCAGTTGTTGTTCACTCACATGATACGCGTCTGGTGGCTGATTCATGTTAGAAACTGAAGGAAGCTGTAACTGAGTTTGGTAAAGGTGTGTGAAAGAAGAATGTGAGAGTAAATGTGAATAAGCAGCGAGCTTTATTAGGTACAGTAGGGTTTAGGGTCATGTCAATGGAGGTAAGTTTGAATGGAGAAAAACATGGAGGAAAGTGAAGTGTTTTAGATATCTGGATGGATTTCGCAGTGAATGGAACCATGAAAGCGGAGTGAACCATCTGGTGGGTTAGGGGCCGGGAAAAAAAATTCTGGAACCTTGAAGAATGTGTGAAGTCGAAAACATTATCTCGGAAAGCAAAAAATTATGTATTGGAAGAAATAAGTGGGTTCCACAATGTTTGTATGGCTGCGAGGCCATGGATAGAGTTGTGCGCAGGAGGTGGATGTGTCTGGATAAAGAAATTTTTTAGGACAAATAGGGTGGTGTGAGGTGGTTTGATCGATTAAGAGTAATAATAGAGTAAATAAAAAGAGAGCGGTGAGAGAGCAGAAGGAGCGTGTTTTGAAATGGTTTGGTCACATGTAGAGAATGCGTGAGGAAAGATTGACACAGGGAATAATGTGGTCAGAGGTGGAAGTTAACGAGGAGAAGTGGGAGACCAAATTGGAGGTGGAACTATGGAGTATAAAGATTTTTAGTGTGATCGGGGCATGAACATGCAGGAGGGTGAAAGGCGTGCAAGTAAAGAGTGAATTGAACGATGTGGTATACTGGGGTCTGACGTCGATGTTAATGGATTGAACCAGGGCATATGAAGCTGGCGTCTGGGGTAAACCATGGAAAGTTCTGTTGGGCCTGTATGAGCGGAAAGGGAGCTGTGGTTTTTGCTGCGTTATTACATGGCAGCTAGAGACCTGATGTGAACGAATGAGGCCTTTGGTGTCTTTTCCTAGCGCTAACTCTCACACATGAGGGGGGGGGCCTGTAATTCAAGTGTGGCGAGTGGCGATGGGAATAAATAAAGGCAGACAGGATGAATTATGTACATGTGTATTATATGTATATGTCTGTAGAGTATAATATATGTATACGTAGAGATATATATATATATAATATATAATATATATATATAATATAAATAAAATATATATATATATATATATATATTATATCATATATTATATATAATATATATATATATAAAATAAATATATATAAATATGCATATATATATATTATAATATATTATATATATATATATATTATATAATATAAATATATATATATATATATAATATATATATATATATATACATATATATATATATATATATATATAAATATAATATATATATATATAATATATATTATATTATATATATATATAATATATATATATATAAATATATACATAATTTGTGAGTAGGGGAAGAAAGAGCTTGGTAAGTGAGTCAGTTGTTGTTCGCTGATGATACAGCGCTGGTGGCCTGATTTCATGTGATAAACTGCAGAGGCCGGGGTGACTGAGTTTGGTAAAGTGTGTGAAAGAAGAAAGTAAGGGTAAATGTGAATAAGAGCAAAGTTATAGGTACAGTTAGGGTGAGGGTCATGTCAAGTGGAGGTAAGTTTGAATGGAGAAAAACATGGAGGAAAGTGAAGTGTTTTAGATATCTGGATGGATTTCGCAGTGAATGGAACCATGAAAGCGGAGTGAACCATCTGGTGGGTTAGGGGCCGGGAAAAAAAATTCTGGAACCTTGAAGAATGTGTGAAGTCGAGAACATTATCTCGGAAAGCAAAAATGGGTATGTTTGAAGAAATAGTGGTTCCAACAATGTTGTATGGCTGCGAGGCCATGGATAGAGTTGTGCGCAGGAGGGTGGATGTGCTGGAAATGAAATGTTTGAGGACAATATGTGGTGTGAGGTGGTTTGATCGAGTAAGTAATAATAGAGTAAATAAAAAGAGTGCGGTTGAGAGAGCAGAAGAGCGTGTTTTGAAATGGTTTGGTCACATGTAGAGAATGAGTGAGGAAAGATTGACAAAGGGAATATATGTGTCAGAGGTGAAGTTAACGAGGAGAAGTGGGAGACCAAATTGGAGGTGGAAATATGGAGTAAGAAAGATTTTGTGTGATCGGGGCATGAACATGCAGGAGGGTGAAAGGCGTGCAAGTAATAGAGTGAATTGGAACGATGTGGTATACTGGGGTCGACGTGATGTTAATGGATTGAACCAGGGCATATGAAGCGTCTGGGGTAAACCATGGAAAGTTCTGTTGGGCCTGTATGCGGAAAGGGAGCTGTGGTTTTTGTTGCGTTATTACATGGCAGCTAGAGACTGAGTGTGAACGAATGAGGCCTTTGGTGTCTTTTCCTAGCGCTAACTCTCACACATGAGGGGGGGGGCTGTAATTTCATGTGTGGCGAGGTGGCGATGGGAATAAATAAAGGCAGACAGGATGAATTATGTACATGTGTATATATGTATATGTCTGTGTGTGTATATATATATGTATACGTTGAGATATATATATATATATATATATATATATATATATATATATATATATATATATATATATATATATATATATATATATATATATATATATATATATATATATATATATATATATATATATGCATATATATATATATATATATATATATATATATATATATATATATATATATATATATATATATATATATATATATATATATATATATATACATATATATATATATATATATATATATATATATATATATATATATATATATATATATATATATATATATATATATATATATATATATATATATATATACATATTTGTGTGTTGGGGATGAAAGAGCTTGGGAAGTGAGTCAGTTGTTGTTCGCTGATGATACAGCGCTGGTGGCTGATTCATGTGAGAAACTGCAGAAGCTGGTGACTGAGTTTGGTAAAGTGTGTGAAAGAAGAAAGTTAAGGGTAAATGTGAATAAGAGCAAGGTTATTAGGTACAGTAGGGTTGAGGGTCAAGTCAATTGGGAGGTGAGTTTGAATGGAGAAAAACTGGAGGAAGTGAAGTGTTTTAGATATCTGGGAGTGGATCTGGCAGCGGATGGAACCATGGAAGCGGAAGTGGATCATAGGGTGGGGGAGGGGGCGAAAATTCTGGGATCCTTGAAGAATGTGTGGAAGTCGAAAACATTATCTCGGAAAGCAAAAATGGGTATGTTTGAAGGAATAGTGGTTCCAACAATGTTGTATGGTTGCGAGGCGTGGGCTATGGATAGAGTTGTGCGCAGGAGGATGGATGTGCTGGAAATGAGATGTTTGAGGACAATGTGTGGTGTGAGGTGGTTTGATCGAGTAAGTAACGTAAGGGTAAGAGAGATGTGTGGAAATAAAAAGAGCGTGGTTGAGAGAGCAGAAGAGGGTGTTTTGAAATGGTTTGGGCACATGGAGAGAATGAGTGAGGAAAGATTTACCAAGAGGATATATGTGTCGGAGGTGGAGGGAACGAGGAGAAGAGGGAGACCAAATTGAAGGTGGAAAGATGGAGTGAAAAAGATTTTTTGTGATCGGGGCCTGAACATGCAGGAGGGTGAAAGGAGGGCAAGGAATAGAGTGAATTGGAGCGGTGTGGTATACCGGGGTTGACGTGCTGTCAATGGATGGAATCAAGGCATGTGAAGCGTCTGGGGTAAACCATGGAAAGCTGTGTAGGTATGTGTATTTGCGTGTGTGGACGTATGTATATACAAGTGTATGGGGGTGGGTTGGGCCATTTCTTTCGTCTGTTTCCTTGTGCTACCTCGCAAACGCGGGAGACAGCGACAAAGCAAAAAAAAAAAAAAAAAAAAAAAAAAATATATATATATATACATTATTATTAGGTTTAGTTGGGTTGAGGGACAACCAATTGGGAGGACAGTTTGAAAGGAGAAAATCTGGAGGAAATGCATTGTTCTAGATCTGTGGTAATGGATTGAGCGGCGGATGGAACCATGGAAGCGGAAGTGAGTCACAGGGTGGGGAAGGGGCCGAAGGATCTGTGAACGTTGAAGAATGTTTGGAAGGCGAGAACGTTATCTCAGAGAGCAAAAATGAATATGTTTGAAGGAATAGTGGTTCCAACAATGTTATATGGTTGCGAGGCGTGGTGTATAGATAGAGTTGTGCGCAGGAGGGTGGATGTGTTGGAAATGTGTTGTTTGAGGACAATATGTGGTGACGTGGTTTGATCGAGTACGTAATGAAATGGTAAGAGAGGTGTGTGGTAATTAAAAGAGTGTGGTTTAGAGAGCAGAAGAGGGTTTATTGAAATGGTTTGGTCACATGGAGAGAATGAGTGCGGAAAGATTGACAAAGATTATATATGTGTCAGATGTGGAGGGAACGGGGAAATGTGGGAGACCAAATTGGAGGTAGAAGGATGGAGTGAAAAAGGTATTGAGTGATCGGGGCCTGAACATACAGGAGGGTAAAACGCGTGCAAGGAATACAGTAAATTGGAACGATGTGGTATACCTGGGTCGACGTGCTGTCAATTGATTGAACCAGGGCATGTGAAGTGTTTGGGGTAAACCATGGAATGTTTTGTGGTGCCTAGATTTGGAAAGGGAGCTGTGGTTTCGGTGCGTTACACATGACAGCTAGAGACTGAGTGTGCACGAATGTGGCCTTTGTTGTCTTTTCCTAGCTCTCTCTCTCTCTCTCTCGCGCGCGCTGGGAGGGTGGCGCTATTTCTTGTGTGGCGGGATGGCGATGAGAATAGATTAAGGCAGCAAGTATGAATATGTATATATCATGTATATGTATATGTCTGTGTATGTATATGTATGTATACATTGAAATATATAAGTATGTATATGTGCGTGTGTGGCCGTGTATGTATTTAGATATGTATGTGAATGGATTTGGCCATTTTCTCGTCTGTTTCCTTGCGCTACCTCGCTAACGCGGGAGACAGGGACAAAGTATAGTAAATAGATAGAGAAATGAATCTATAATATGTACCACGCCCTGCTCCTATATATGCATACTCAGACACACTTATGGACCCCAGCATAAGCCAGATACAAATTTATCAACCTTGCCCGAGGGAAGGATGAACACCTGTGCTGGGTTTTGACCGAGTTGCGTGCCAGGGATTGTATCCCATGCCGGTCTAACTCCCTGCTGACCCGTGAAGATTCATGGTCAGTGAAGCCAGCCACTTCACACCGGAGGCCTGTGTGTGTTTGTGTCTGTCTGTCTGTCTGTCTGTCTGTGTCTGTGTATTTATATAAATATGCACATACCTACAGGCCCAACTCTGATGTAAACACATTTGCCCATAATCGGTGCTTTGGTGTGAAAATTAAAACATAACTCTAAATAATTTTTCTACTCCTGGTTTCACTGGCCCTTTTAAGTTGTCCGCACGGTTGCAAGCTTCCTTTCCTGCAATTAGATATCGACGATGCTTCGAATTAGTGTAACAGTCTTCCCCAGAATAACCCTTCAACCGTCATCTTCCCAAAAACCTTTACCTTCAAACCTTATCTTGCAGTGATATACATCCGGTCATACTATAACGTACGTTGCACTTGAAGTTTACATTGTCTGTTGTTCTATCGTTCCAGGCGCTGAACAGGGACCCGCCGCTAGGCCGTGACATCTGGAGGGTCAAGGTTCAGGTTCGTGATGGACAGCGGGTGTCACCCTCCCTGGCAGCTGTCTCCAGAGCCTCCAGACGACCCAGGGTCACCCACGGTCAGTATGGTATCACCCCCCAAGACCCTGATACACCGGCAAAGACCCCGTCTCTAATGACAGAGAGACCCACTGTTCTGGTACAGAGTCGTTATATCCAGTCACAGGACCCAGAATTGGCAGGACAGGATCAGTATATCCTGTGGCAGGATCCCAGTTCAGAAGGGGGTCGATATTTCCTCGCTCAGGATCCGCTGATGCCTTCTGAAGTCACCTTGACAGAGGGGAAGGTAAGCGAGGTGAAGCATACGGAAGAAAAGTTTAAACTATACGAAAGACAAAACACAAGAGAAAGGAAGGGACAAAGGACTGCTTGGAGGGCTGAGGACACTCGGAGGTACCTTGTGCACGACAGAGGTGATGTGCACGAGAGGAAATACAGCAAGAGATCTGGCAGAACTGAGGATATAACCAAGTCCAAAGTTCCGAGGAAGAAAAGTGAATTCATTCAGAAAAGGAGAACGCTGGAGCGGAAGAGGATTCTGCGAGACAAGAATCACCGTAATACCAAACAAGAAATGTGTGCAAGTACAGAAAGCGAGATATGTAGAGGCAGAAAAACCGGCGGCGCTGGGACGAAGAGATTGGAATTACCCAACATATCTTCACGGACGAGTTACGGATCTCAGACCAGGAGTCGTAAAGTTCACCAGAAGTTAACAATCCTCGCAGCGAGGCAGGACCGTGGAGAGTTACCGGAACTCACCCGTGTGGTCTTTGGTGACCAACCCTCCGAGGAAACTAGCACGGAAGGCGCTGCCAGAAGACCAAGACCCGCCAAGTTAAAGTTTATGACTCGTAGGAAATATCGTCGCGTTAGCGTCCAACGCCAACTTTTGTCTTTCAAGGGTAATCCAGAAATTCAACCAGTAAAACAAGTTGCCAGAGACTATGTAGGTATGGCAAGAAATGAATTATCATCAGATCTTGAACCTGGACTCAGGTATTTTGTTAGCGAAGTCTTGCCTTTTACAACGAAGTTTCCCTTGGAGGATAAAGAGGGACATTTTCTCAGCCCTCGTGCATCAGAATTCACAGGCGCGTCTGCCTTAAAGAAAGAATCTGACTCACCCAGTGGTTCGAGCGGTGTGGTTGCGGAGGACACAGAGACCACCAGGGAATCGCGGGATGGAACTGACTCTCTCGATGGCTCAGGCAGTATGGCGGTGGAGGATAGTATAACAATAGAGGAAGGTAATTCAAACCTGGAAACCACAGGAGCAGCCATCAGTAAACGTGAGGTGAACCCACTGACGGTGAAGAAACAGCAGAAGAAACTGTCGGAGAACACCCGCTACGTCAGGAGATTCGGACCTGATGGCGGAGGTTGTTGGGATTACGGTGCGTTCACTGCGAATGCCGAAGAGTCCCGAAAGCGAATGCAGCAGTACCTTAAGGAGATGAGGAGCGACCAGGTGCACGTGGCGGAGACTGTGGTGACGGTGGTGGTGAAGGACATCAACGACAACGCTCCAGTCTTCCCCAACGTCACTATCTACGGCGAGGTGCAGGAGAACGGCCCCATTGGTGAGTATTCAAAATACAACATTTCTGTTGTTGCACTCATCTCTGATGTAAGTGGACCGATTTAAACCCCTTTGGTCCGTAGGAGGACATGCAAGTGGTATAAACTGAAGTATGACTAATGACTAATATGTGTTTACTTGTTCATTAATTAGTCCCTCGCTGAAACGGTCACTTGACTGACTTTATTTCTAAATTTAATAACAGATACTTAGTACCGACAGTACCCATGTCTCGAATGCTTTGTATACTGTCCAGTTAGTATGCCTTTTAACTGATCGTTTCTCAAGACGGATATATCTGTATGCCTCTTTCCCTTCATGTTCATTGCGTGTGATGCTACGATGCAGTAGTCTTCCCTGTTAGAAGGTACGTTTGTTATTTCGTATATATTGTAATACAAGTTAATGCTCTTCATATCTTTAGGTTTTACTATTGTGCGTGACACCGACGACTATCACAGATAATGTCATACACGTGCAATATTATAGGTGGTAAGTTGATTGCAGAAAAGAAGACAGGGAAGGGTTGTGACGGTAGCGAATTGAGCCAGCAACGTAGCACTACGGCTATTGTGTTCCATTCCTTGGTCAAGGTTACTTTTTTTTTTTTCTGCCTCACGAGCACTTCGGTTGTTGGTATTCATTCTGCACACACACATACGCACTCACACACACACACACACACACACACACAAACACACTCTCTCTCTCTCTCTCACACACACACACACACACACACACGCACACACACACCGTCTCCCACATAACACAACTGACAACACGTAGCTCCAACAATCTTTAATTCTGCATTACGTATTTCCCACTTTACATGGACGGTAAACCGAAACAATGCCACAAGTCGAGGAGAGCTGTATGGCTCCCAGGGGCCTCCTTAACTACCACCAAGAGACCGGACCCACCCACCCTTCCTGACGCTGCTTCTAGACTTCGTTCTCTCTCCATCTACTTTTGCAATATTTACGGTCTTAAATCCAACCGTTGTTTCTGTTGAACACCGTTTCTATCTTTTTCTTCCTTATCCACTTTCTCTCTGAAGCCCAGAAGTCCTGTGCTGACACTCTTCTCGGAACAGTCTCTAAGTATTAATTCTTACTATTGTGTCTGCTTCAAGGACATTGTCTGTGCAATGTACTCTAAATAAAGTAAAATTAGGGAAACTATTACCCGCCTAATGGATCTCGAATATCCTCACCTCGATGTACTCTAGCTAAGAATATGTTAACCCCGTAAAGCTTTCTTCTTATATTCCCGTCCCCTCCCACTTCCTTTAGCTTTGTACAGCTCTTCGGGTATTTGACTTCCTACCACGAATCTCTTCTTTCTTCAAACCAAATTGCTGAACACCTCTACAGTGGGGAATTTCAAAGTATGCCGTAAAGATTGGCTTTGCCCAACCTAGGATGATCCTTGTGGAGTCGGGGCCTTTCTTTTCCCCTCCTAAGCCGCCAGGAAAATGAAAAATAGAAAAAAATCATGGAGAAGTTCTTAACCTTTGTAGGTATAGAGTGGGTTTCGAGAGACCCTGATAGCTAGCTATATACAGATGCCGGACTGGTTATCAGATATCGAAAAAATAGGATTAGAGAAGTGTTTTCTCTCGTGTCTATTACGTGATTATTACGTGACTGTTACGTTCTTGAGTTATGAAGATGTGTCAACGATATACTTGTTAGCGAATCTGAAGGTTCCAGAAAAACATTTGGTGTAATTGTTACTTTGAAATATTTGCGTGATCCTTTTATTTGCACCGTTGGTCGTATTGTTTATTGCGTTCATTTGTTTATTTTCACTGGCTCTTTCCTTCCGTATGTCCTTACAATATTTAGGAATGGCAGTGTCTTCCTCCGTGGGTGAGGCTGTTGGATTACATTTTGTTACGTTATGCAAGTTACATAGAGTGAAATGTTACGTGGTGCGACTGTAACGATGTCTAAATTTTACATCACCAACCTATTGTAGCGCCACTTGCCCGTCATGTGCGTGTGTGTGTGTGTGTGTGTGTGTGTGTGTGTGTGTGTGTGTGTGTGTGTGTGTAATACAGAGTTTCAGCAGTATGCGTCGTTACAGCTGGCCACGTCACACTGAGCAGCATGAAAAGCAGCTTTCGTTAACGAGCCATATGGGTTCGTTAACGAACCATGTTTTCATTAGCCTTATCAAAAAAGTGTACGAGATAATCAGTACACTCATTTGCCAAAGGTCAGTATACGCGCATGTCGTACCCATGGCAGTCTATATTACCGAAAAATAAGTGTATGAATAGCAAAGGCTTTGTATCCAGCAAAAGCTTGGCGTGATTAGAGTACTGGTGGAAGGCGATGGTAGCGTAGGTGACTCACTGAAGTTTTAGGCGCTCAGGATCGACCGAGATGTAAATAACGGAAGATAATTGTAAAAGTTTGAATCCATTACTGAAGTGATGGTTGTTGTGGGGATACCCAATTACTACTTACTGAAGGACGTTTTGCGTGTGTGTGTGTGTGTGTGTGTTGTCTGTCTGTCTGTCTGTCTGTCTGTCTGTGTCTGTGTGTGTGTCTATGTGTGTGTGTGTGTGTGTGTGTGTGTGTGTGTGTGTGTGTGTGTGTGTGTGTGTTGTATATATGGTAATGTGCTTGAAGATAGAGGCAGACCCCCATGCATATGGATCGGTCCATTAAACATGAGGATAATGTGATGCACTAATGGCACTGGGAGGTAAAGTGTTTCAAGAAGTCATTATCACGTCACGTCTGTCCCCTAGTGTTCCAGCACAAACGTATTAGTTTAACCCTTGTAAGGTTGAATAGTCTCAATGTCATTCTCCTGATTCATATCAGATATCAAGAGATAAGTGCTAGAGGAGAGAGTTCCCTTTAGTGCCTATTACGTGATAATTGGGTGACTGTTACGTTCTCTGGGTGTTACGAGATGTGTCAGTAATATGCTTGTGTCATCTGGTAAATAGTATAGTTCCTTACCTTTTTCCCTGCTTGAGCACTGCTATAACACCTGGACTCGTTATCTTGGCTCCTGCTTGCCCAGTCTCAGGGTACAAGACGTAGCAGCAGTTAGAATTTTAAGGGAGCACGTAGTGTGCGCCAGCTCTTGCATGCGTCCCACAGAGACTCATAAACTTCCCGCCCAGTTTATGAGTAATCCAAGAAGCCCAAAAGAAGTTTCCGCTAGATAACTGGCAGTGCTACTGGGCCAACCCCCTTCAGACAGGAAGACATGAAGAAGTCGAGAGCTTAGATATTAGAAAAAAAAATCTACCTTAGACACACTCTTATAGCTGCAAGTTAATGTAATCTCTTTTCTTACTATTTTTACACACACACACACACACACACACACACACACACACACACACACACACACTTTCCATTACTGTAATATGTGTAATACTTCAGCTGCGTATTGTCAGACGAATGGCTGCCTAAATTCAGTAAACTGTTCTTTGTTTTATCATTATGTGATGGCACACATAAATCACTCATCATTTCTGGCTTGGATGAAGATCGTACACCACTTAAATCAGAAGAGAAAAAGATGGAAGGAATTGTCAGTGAAAGATTGCTTGAAGGTACACCATTGCCTGACACCATTTATACGATTAAAGAGATGAATCGGCTGCTATGATGAAGAGGTAAGGGGACGACCAGCTATGCTTACGTTTCATTTGGAGTCAACTCGCCAGGAGGTATGTAAGCAGGCTACGAAACTAAAAGGCAAGGTGGAATTCAGTGATAGACTGAGGGAAGAAAAGAGGAAAAAGCAAAGAATACGGTCAGAAGAAAAAAAAACTGGACACTCCAAATCAGGCAAGGGAACGGAGCAGCCCTACAGGCACCTCAAACAGGGTAAGAATGTTAGGGGATAACAGATTATTAGTAAATAGTAGAGCTGGGATTTAGGTATTTTACAAGGGAAAACGCAAATGATGTTGCTGTTGAGGCATTAAAGTCCACTAAGGATATACGATCTCCACTGTTCTGTCTAGAAGGGTGAATGAAACCAAGAAGGGAATAAGAGGACAAAAAAGGAGAAGAAGGACTGCCCTTAATAAGAGGCAGACATAAGTGGCAAGAAACAGGCAAAGGATGGCCTACTCTGACGGTACATAATGGAAAGAGTAACTTTAGGAATGTAGTGTATGGTGGTACTCATAGTATATGATATATAATCTTCCATATAATTTCAACAATACAAAAAAATATACAGAGACAAGAATGAAGGCATAGAAACAGTAAAAATAGTGATATATATATATATATATATATATATATATATATATATATATATATATATATATATATATATATATATATATATATATATATATATATATATATATGGGGATAGGGGAGAAAGAATACTTCCCACGTATTCCCTGCGTGTCGTAGAAGGCGACTAAAAGGGGAGGGAGCGGGTGGCTGGGAATTCTCCCCTTTCTTGTTTTTTTTTAATTTTTTAATTTAATAGTATGAAAAAAAAGAATATATATATATATATATATACATATATATATATATATATGTATATATATATATATATATATATATATATATATATATATATATATATATATATATATATATACATTTTTTTTTTTCTTCTTTTTTTGCTTTGTCGCTGTCTCCCGCGTTTGCGAGGTAGCGCAAGGAAACAGACGAAAGACATGGCCCAACCCACTCCAATACACATGTATATACATACGTCCACACACGCAAATATACATACCTACACAGCTTTCCATGGTTTACCCCAGACGCTTCACATGCCCTGATTCAATCCACTGACAGCACGTCAACCCCGGTATACCACATCGATCCAATTCACTCTATTCCTTGCCCTCCTTTCATCCTCCTGCATGTTCAGGCCGCGATCACACAAAATCTTTTTCGCTCCATCTTTCCACCTCCAATTTGGTCTTCCACTTCTCCTCGTTCCCTCCACCTCCGACACATATATCCTCTTGGTCAATCTTTCCTCACTCATTCTCTCCATGTGCCCAAACCATTTCAAAACACCCTCTTCTGCTCTCTCAACCACGCTCTTTTTATTTCCACATATCTATCTTACCCTTACGTTACTTACTCGATCAAACCACCTCACACCACACATTGTCCTCAAACATCTCATTTCCAGCACATCCATCCTCCTGCGCACAACTCTATCCATAGCCCACGCCTCGCAAACATACAACATTGTTGGAACCACTATTCCTTCAAACATACCCATTTTGCTTTCCGAGATAATGTTCTCGACTTCCACACATTCTTTAAGAATGTGTGGAAGTCTAGAACATTATCTCCGAGAGCAAAAATGGGTATGTTTGAAGGAATAGTGGTTCCAACAATGTTGTATTGTTGCGAGGCGTGGGCTATGGATAGAGTTGTGCGCAGGAGGATGTGCTGGAAATGAGATGTTTGAGGACAATATGTGGTGTGAGGTGGTTTGATCGAGTAAGAAATGTAATGGTAAGAGAGACGTTTAGAAATAAAAAGAGCGTGGTTGAGAGAGCAGAAGAGGGTGTTTTGAAATGGTTTGGGCACATGGAGAGA
This sequence comes from Panulirus ornatus, assembly GCF_036320965.1. Lineage (NCBI taxonomy): Eukaryota > Metazoa > Arthropoda > Malacostraca > Decapoda > Palinuridae > Panulirus > Panulirus ornatus. The sequence goes on from NC_092287.1 coordinate 14,477,138, forward strand.
ATGAGTGAGGAAAGATTGACCAAGAGGATATATGTGTCGGAGGTGGAGGGAACGAGGAGAAGTGGAAGACCAAATTGGAGGTGGAAAGATGGAGTGAAAAAGATTTTGAGTGATCGGGGCCTGAACATGCAGGAGGGTGAAAGGCAGGCAAGGAATACAGTGAATTGGATCGATGTGGTATACCGGGGTTGACGTGCTGTCAATGGATTGAATCAGGGCATGTGAAGCGCCTGGGGTAAACCATGGAAAGTTCTGTGGCGCCTGGATGTGGAAAGGGAGCTGTGGTTTCGGGCATTATTGCATGACAGCTAGAGACTGAGTGTGAATGAATGGGGCCTTTGTTGTCTTTTCCGAGCGCTACCTTGCACACATGAGGGGGGAGGGGGATGTTATTCCATGTGTGGCGAGGTGGCGATGGGATTGAATAAATGCAGACAGTGTGAATTGTGTGCATGTGTATATATGTATGTGTCTGTGTGTGTATATATATGTGTACATTGAGATGTATGGGTATGTATATTTGCGTGTGTGGACGTGTATGTATATACATGTGTATGGGGGTGGGTTGGGCCATTTCTTTCGTCTGTTTTCTTGCGCTACCTCGCAAACGTGGGAGACAGCGACAAAGCAAAAAAAAAATAAAGAAAAATAAAAAAAAAATATATATATATATATATATATATATATATATATATATATATATATATATATATATATATATATATATATATATATATATATATATATTCCGACTGGAAATAGTGATCATATTATTCTTATATTTGATAATGTGGTAAATGAGGATATAAAACGATTAGAGATAAGACAAGACTTAAAAAGGGGCTACATTCGTGGAAATGACTCAAAATTCAACAATTTCCAAGGTAACATATGTTTTTCTAGACCAGAATCGGAGAAAAAGTTTAGAACAAGGAAGGAACGCCTAATTAAAGATAGCAAAAACACAAAAGATATCCGAGATGTGCTGTGTCGGAGATATATAGGCCGTTTTCCAATCAATCAACAAACGTAAAGTATCAGATAGCAAGGAACAGTGCCAAGAAACAGGTTAGTTGGGGTATGAGTATGAACTGAGATAACCTGGAAATAAATGAAGTGTTCTAGATATCTGTTAGTGTACCTGACAGCGAATAGAACCATGGAAGTGGTAATAGAAATCTTCAGTTTCGATGACTGACATACACAACTGCACTTGCCCTTAAATAAGAAATGTGTTTAGATGTATAGTTTACATAGTTAATGGTCAGGCACTGTACCGGTTGTTGCTGCTAAAACCCAAAGATGGAACCCAAATTAATCAAAAAATGTAAACATATAATGGGTAAGATGTATATCAGCCGTTGGACCTTTTCTGGTGTGTGATGCGTGTTGTTCTCTGACCCGTGAATCACCGTGAATTGCTGGAATAAAATTTGTGTATTTCGCTAGACTTCGGATAGTTACATGACACACTTTGAAACAACGTATTTCATGGAATCTAAGTGTCTACATGATCTCGTAGCACAGTCTTCTTGCATCCACGGTGGTGAACTGGATCGAACCTGGAGTGAGAAGAAAATAAAGTGAGAAGCGTTTTTGATCCAACACAAAACACTTCGCTGTCTATACTTGCATTTAAAAAAACATTATTCATAACACGAAGTACTACCCTGACATTTGAAGGTACTTATTTGCTACCTATTCATATACGTACTTGAAAACGCTTAGTCTTAAGCAATCCAACCTAGCAACTCACCTGATAAGACATAAGAAGACCCACTTTCCCATTCGCTACATTATACTTCATTGCCTCTTGAGCGCTAATTCATTGCGTGCTCTACCATTGTTGGACTACGAAACACGCGGCAACTTAGTGGTAGGCAGTTGTATCTTGCCTGCTACCGCGGAGTTTTGGAACTCTTCAGACCTCCTTATGTCTTTCCTCATATCGACCACCTGTCTTATTCTGTAGCCTGGGATCCTTCTACTTCCTTAAAAATCAATTCTTTGATATTATCATCCTCTTCATTTTTTTTTCTTTGTAACATTTTTTTTCATACAGTTGGCCTCGATGATGACTTCTTTTTGTGATTAGAATCCATGATGGAGAGAGAGAGAGAGAGAGAGAGAGAGAGAGAGAGAGAGAGAGAGAGAGAGAGAGAGAGAGAGAATGTTTGACCAGGTCTGTCTGTTGCCCTTGTACAAGTGCTGTCCGCCTGTGATCCTAACATTATACAAGGGGCTAACATTTTTGGGACTCCGGTACGTGTAAAGATCGTAAGATCCAATCTACAGTTTTCGAAAAAAAAAAAAAAAACAGCTAGAATATTTCCTAAAATAAGGACACTCAGGTCCAAAAAAATCCAAAATCAGAAAATACTTGAATACAATGACATTGTAATGTCCCAGTACAGAGAATATCGAAGAACGGGAGACTATTGCAGAAACAGATATTCCATAGTTCAAATATGCTTGGTCACCAAGTATGATTCTGGTTGGAAGAGATAGACGAGGAGAAGAAGGAAGAGCTAAACGAGAAGCAGAAAGATGAGATAGAAGAGGAAGAGAAGATGGAAGAGGTGAGGGGAGGGGGGGGGGGGGGGGTATTGACTAAAAGCCTTTCCACCTTCTTCAAGCTGGTTAGACAACCTAGCGGTCCTCATGCCCAGCAATTCATTGCATTACATGGCCTAGAAGGACTCGTTTGTTAAATAAACCAATCAGACATTTGAAGGGAGTTGAAAGAACTAGAATTTCAATATTTCTAACAGATGAACCTTCGTTAAACCAGATACCTTGTATGTTGACCCTACAGTTATATTAGAGAACATTTCGTTGTCGTGTGGTCAGTCATTGTGGAGGTGTACAGCAACACTTCCTCCTGCGTCACGATCCCGGAACATTGTCTCACCTCCCTTAAAGGAGGGTGCTCTCCAGCGGCCACTCCCTTGCTTTGTCGCTCCATCTTAACCTTGTTCTCTTCTCACCTCCCACTTACACACTCACTCCTCTTTCCAAACACTTGAATCACTCAAACTTATATAACCATGGCTTCAACAGACTTCTTTATTCCTCGTGACTCCACACATCCGCATATCGGAAAATAGATTACTATTGGTTTGCGGTTTGATGGCCATTCTTTCGTTGAGGTGGAATCCAATGGCCCAAGACAGATCACTCTCCTTCACAAATCTCGCCACCATATCTCTGTATGGAGCTTTGCGTCCTCTCTCTCTATCTCTCTCTCTCTCTCTCTCTCTCTCTCTCTCTCTCTCTCTCTCTCTCTCTCTCTCTCTCTCTCTCTCTCTCTCTCTCTCTCTCTCTCTCTGACAGTGCATTGGGCCAGCAAGTCTTCAAGTGTCTCTGTCTCTCCTTTCCCTTTCTGCCTCAGACACGTGAGAAGTTGACTTTCAACCCACAAACATACTACTTCATCACATACTAAACACTTGACAATATGCAAATTGTCCACAAAAAAAGAAATCTCCCCCCCCGCCATATGTTTTTAAAGGCCAATTTTAGCACTAAGTCACCTTTCATATGGCCTTGATTACCTTCTACAGACGTGTTGGCATTGGACTGGCAAGGTTCCTTAAGTTTTCTTGGTCCATGCTTTGGTTCCACAGGGTCTTAGTCTCCGGAATGAGGCGAGGTACAGATAAGGTGTTGCAGGAAGCAAGCTTCACTTTCATCAGATTTCAGCAGTCCTCAAGCCTCTCCAGCAGTTAATAATCAGTTCATAACTTTCTTAGTCGTACGGCACGGGGCGCTATCCAACATAAAGTGATCGCACCCGTGAACCTCATAAAGAGGAAGCACATGGTCCTCTAGTACCTTAATGCACTGCTTTCCATTCGTTATAGGGTTTCAGGTAAGTACAACCTTCCCCTACCCATTACCCTACCCACTAAAGCAACCCAAGATCATCACTTTATCTGGTTGTTTTCCCGTTTTGACTTTGCGGAGGAGAATGTGGAGGTCATTTTGCAGGCAATGTTGAATGGTTCTTAGAGAGATGTTTCCTAGAAGTTTTGGATGTCATTTCTTGAGGTAGGCGGCAGGAATGCGGGGTTGCTTCAATATCTTTTGTCTTAAAAGGTTATCTGTAGATCTAGAAGTCTTCTTTGGGCTATCAGGGATAGGTTTTGGTGGTGAGATGACGTCGTCAGGAAGACCACGAATCCTGACAAGCAGCCTCCTGTTCATGCGTTCTAAGCGCCCACTGTGCATGGAATTCTCAAGTTTACCCTCATTTTCTTGCTTCCATGGAAATGTGAGAGCCAACCTTTCCAAAATACAGGTGAAAGAGATACAACACCCAGAAACGAAATTTCGAAAACAAAGTGGCAGCCAGTTAGAGTAGAGAAAAACATTCTTCCCAAAGCCTGAGGCACACTGAGGCGGGATGCTGGTGCACACATCATTTGAAAAACTAGACTGAATGGCCAGATGTACCATGATTTCGCCCTGAAAGCGTCATATGCTTGTACCAACAATAAACCTTAGCCGTGTAACGCCTTCAGAAATATGTTGGGGCGGAACTCTACATTTTCTTACGTTGAGCGCTACCCGCTGTCTTTGCCTTTTGACAAAGCCTAGTCGTAATTCCTTGTGAATAAGTAACTACGTTCTCTCTCTCTCTCTCTCTCTCTCTCTCTCTCTCTCTAGGTTTTTCTCCATATATATATATATATATATATATATATATATATATATATATATATATATATATATATATATATATATATCTGTTTATTTATTTGTTTATTATACTTTGTCGCTGTTTCCCGCGTTAGCTAGGTGGCGCAAGGAAACAGACGAAAGAATGGTTCAACCCACTCACATACACATGTATATACACACACGTCCACAAACGCACATATACATATCTATACATTCCAACGTATACATACATATGTACATGCACAGACATATACATATATACATATGTACATAATTCATACTAGCTGCCTTCATTCATCTCCGTCGCCACCCCGCCACACACGAAATGACAACCCCCTCCCCACGCACTCGCGCGAGGTAGCACTAGGAAAAGACAACAAAGGCCACATTCGTTCAAATTCAGTCTCTACCGGTCATGTATAATGCACCGAAACCACAGCTCGCTTTCCACATCCAGGCCCCAAAAAACTTTCCATGGTTTACCCTAGACGCTTCACATGCCCTGATTCAATCCATTGACAGCAGGTCGACCTCAGTACACCACATCATTCCAATTCACTCTATTCCTTGCACGCCTTTCACCCTCCTGCATGTTCAAAATTTTTTCACTCCACTCTTACACCTCCAATTTGGTCTCCCACTTCTCTTTCCCTCCACCTCAGACATATATATCCTCTTCGTCAACCTTTACTCTCTCATTCCCTCTATGTGACCAAACCATTACAATGCACCTTCTTCTGCTCTCTCAACCAACTCTTTTTATTACCACACATTTCTCTTACCCTTTTATTACTTACTCGATCAAACCACCTCACACCACATACTGTCCTCAAACATCTCATTTCCAACACATCCACCCTCTTCCGCACAACTCTATCTGTAGCCCACGACTCGCAACCATATAACATTGTTGGAACCACTATTCCTTCAAACATACCCATTTTTGCTTTCCGATATAATGTTCTCGCCTTCCACACATTCTTCAACGCTCCCAGAACTTTCGACCTCTCCCCCACCGTGTGACTCACTCCCGCTTCCATGGTTCCATCCGCTACCAAATCTACTCCCAGATATCTAAAACACTTCACTTCCTCCAGCTTTTCTCCATTGAAACTTACCTCCACATTGACTTGTCCCTAAACCCTACTGCACCTAATAACCTTGCTCTTATTCACCTTTACTCTCAGCTTTCTTCTTTCACACACTTTGCCAAACACAGTCACCACCTTCTGCAGTTTCTCACCCGAATCAGCCACCAGCAACTATGAAGATATCACGCACCCCTGCCGCAAACCGACATTCACTGGAAACCTATCACTTTCCTCTCTTCCTACTCGCACATATGCCTTACTTCCTCGATAGAAACTTCACTGCTTTTAACAACTTGCTTCCCAATCCACATATTCTTAATACCTTCCACAGAGAATCCCTATCAGTTCTATCATATGCCTTCTCTAGTTCCATAAATGCTACATACAAATCTATTTGCTTTTCTAAGTATTTCTCACATACATTCTTCAAAGCAAACACCTGATCCACACATCCTCTACCACTTCTGAAACCACACTGCTCTTCCCACTATGTTGCTCTGTACATGCCTTCACCCTCTCAATCAATACCCTCCCATATAATTTACCAGGAATACTCAACAAACTTATACCTCTGTAATTTGAGCACTCACCTTTATCCTCTTTGCCTTTGTACAATGGCACTATGCATGCATTCCGCCAATCCTCAGGCACCTCACCATAAGCCATAGTACATTAAATATCCTTACCAACCAATCAACAACACAGTCACCCCCTTTCTTGATAAATTCCACTGCAATGCCATCCAAACCCGCTGCATTGCCGGCTTCCATCTTCCGCAAAGCTTATACTTCCCCTTCTCTGTTTACCAAACCATTCTCCTTAACACTCTCACTTCGCACACCACCTCGACCAAAACACCCTATACTGCCACTCTATCATCTAACACATTCAACAAACCTTCAAAATACTCACTCCATTTCTTTCTCACAGCAACATTACTTGTAATCACCTCATTAGCCCCCTTCACCGATGTCCCATTTGTTCTCTTGTCTTACGCACTTTCTTTACCTCCTTCCAAAATATCATTTTATTCTTCCTAAAATCTAATGATACTCTCTAACCCCAACTCTCATTTGACCTCGTTTTCACTTCTTGTACCATTCTCTTGACCTCCTGCCTCTTTCTTTTATATATCTACCAATCATTTGCACTATTTCCCTGCAAAAATCGTCGAAATGACTCTCTCTTCCCTTTCAATTTATATATATATATATATATATATATATATATATATATATATATATATATATATATATATATATATATATATATATAAAGTGCGTAAGACAAGGGAGCAAATGGGAACTTCAGTGAAGGGCGCAAATGGGGAGGTGATAACAAGTAGTGGTGATGTGAGAAGGAGATGGAGTGAGTATTTTGAAGGTTTGTTGAATGTGTTTGATGATAGAGTGGCAGATATAGGGTGTTTTGCTCGAAGTGGTGTGCAAAGTGAGAGGGTTAGGGAAGATGATTTGGTAAACAGAGAAGAGGTAGTAAAAGCTTTGCGGAAGATGAAAGCCGGCAAGGCAGCAGGTTTGGATGGTATTGCAGTGGAATTTATTAAAAAAGGGGGTGACTGTATTGTTGACTGGTTGGTAAGGTTATTTAATGCATGTATGACTCATGGTGAGGTGCCTGAGGATTGGCGGAATGCGTGCATAGTGCCATTGTACAAAGGCAAAGGGGATAAGAGTGAGTGCTCAAATTACAGAGGTATAAGTTTGTTGAGTATTCCTGGTAAATTATATGGGAGGATATTGATTGAGAGGGTGAAGGCATGTACAGAGCATCAGATTGGGAAGAGCAGTGTGGTTTCAGAAGTGGTAGAGGATGTGTGGATCAGGTGTTTGCTTTTAAGAATGTATGTGAGAAATACTTAGAAAAGCAAATGGATTTGTATGTAGCATTTATGGATCTGGAGAAGGCATATGATAGAGTTGATAGAGATGCTCTGCGGAAGGTATTAAGAATATATGGTGTGGGAGGCAAGTTGATAGAAGCAGTGAAAAGTTTTTATCGAGGATGTAAGGCATGTGTACGTGTAGGAAGAGACGAAAGTGATTGGTTCTCAGTGAATATAAGTTTCCGGCAGGGGTGTGTGATGTCTCCATGGTTGTTTAATTTGTTTATGGATGGGGTTGTTAGGTAGGTGAATGCAAGAGTTTTGGAAAGAGGGGCAAGTATGAAGTCTGTTGGGGATGAGAGAGCTTGGGAAGTGAGTCAGTTGTTGTTCGCTGATGATACAGCGTTGGTGGCTGATTCATGTGAGAAACTGCAGAAGCTTGTGACTGAGTTTGGTAAAGTGTGTGAAAGAAGAAAGTTAAGAGTAAATGTGAATAAGAGCAAGGTTATTAGGTACAGTTGGGTTGAGGGTCTAGTCAATTGGGAGGTGAGTTTGAATGGAGAAAAACTGGAGGAAGTGAAGTGTTTTAGATATCTGGGAGTGGATCTGGCAGCGGATGGAACCATGGAAGCGGAAGTGGATCATAGGGTGGGGGAGGGGGCGAAAATTCTGGGAGCCTTGAAGAATTTGTGGAAATCGAGAACATTATCTCGGAAAGCTAAAATGGGTATGTTTGAAGGAATAGTGGTTCCAACAATGTTCTATGGTTGCGAGGCGTGGGCTATGGATAGAGTTGTGCGCAGGAGGATGGATGTGCTGGAAATGAGATGTTTGAGGACAATGTGTGGTGTGAGGTGGTTTGATCGAGTAAGTAACGTAAGGGTAAGAGAGATGTGTGGAAATAAAAAGAGCGTGGTTGAGAGAGCAGAAGAGGGTGCTTTGAAATGGTTCGGGCACATGGAGAGAATGAGTGAGGAAAGATTGACCAAGAGAATATATGTGTCGGAGGTGGAGGGAACGAGGAGAAGAGGGAGACCAAATTGGAGGTGGAAAGATGGAGTGAAAAAGATTTTGTGTGATCGGGGCCTGAACATGCAGGAGGGTGAAAGGAGGGCAAGGAATAGAGTGAATTGGAGCGATGTGGTATACCGGGGTTGACGTGCTGTCAGTGGATTGAATCAAGGCATGTGAAGCGACTGGGGTAAACCATGAAAAGTTGTGTAGGTATGTATATTTGCGTGTGTGGACGTATGTATATACATGTGTATGGGGGGGGGGGGGTTTGGCCATTTCTTTCGTCTGTTTCCTTGCGCTACCTCGCAAACGCGGGAGACAGCGACAAAGCGAAGAAAAAAAAAAATATATATATATATATATATATATATATATATATATATATATATATATATATATATATATATATATATATAATTTTTTTTTTTTTTTTCAATTTTCCAAAAGAAGGAAGAGAGACCGAGGCCAGGTGAGGATACTCCATCAGAGGCCCAGTCCTCTGTTCTTAATGCTACCTTGCTAACGCGGGAATTTGCGAATAGTTTGAAAGAAAGGAACAGAGGAGAGGTCCAGGTGGGGATGTTCCCTCAGGGGCCCGGTCCTCTGTTCTTGGCGCTACCTCGCTGTCGCGGGAAATGGCGAATAGTATGAAAAAAAAAAAAAAAAAAAAATATATATTAAGTTGAGGGAATAATTAGTATACATGGGGTGTTCAGTGCTGTAAATGGAAATGGTGAAGAGCTTGTAGATTTATGTGTTGAAAAAGGACTGGTGATTGGGAATATCTGGTTTAAAAAGCGAGATATACATAAGTATACTTATGTAAGTAGGAAAGATGGCCAGAGAGCGTTATTGGATTACGTGTTAATTGACAGGCGCGCGAAAGAGAGACTTTTGGATGTTAATGTGCTGAGAGGTGCAACTGGAGGGATGTCTGATCATTATCTTGTGGAGGCTAAGGTGAAGATTTGTATGGGTTTTCAGAAAAGAAGAGTGAATGTTGGGGTGAAGAGGATGGTGAGAGTAAGTGAGCTTGGGAAGCAGACTTGTGTGAGGAAGTACCATGAGGGACTGAGTCCAGAATGGAAAAAGGTGAGAACAATGAAAGTAAGGGGAGTGGGGGGAGGAATGGGATGTATTTAGGGAATCAGTGATGGATCGCGCAAAAGATGCTTGTCGTATGAGAAGATTGAGAGGTGGGTTGATTAGAAAGGGTAGTGAGTGCTGGGATGAAGAAGTAAGATTATTAGTGAAAGAGAACAGAGAGGCATTTGGACGATTTTTGCAGGGAAAAAATGCAGTTGAGTGGGAGATGTATAAAAGAAAGAGACAGGAGGTCAAGAGAAAGGTGCAAGAGGTGAAAAAGAGGGCAAATGAGAGTTGGGGTGAGAGAGAATCATTAAATTTTAGGGAGAATGAAAAGATGTTCTGGAAGGAGGTAAATAAAGTGCGTAAGACAAGGAATCAAATGGGAACTTCAGTGATGGGCGCAAATGGGGAGGTGATAACAAGTAGTGGTGATGTGAGAAGGAGATGGAGTGAGTATTTTGAAGGTTTGTTGAATGTGTTTGATGATAGAGTGGCAGATATAGGGTGTTTTGGTCGAGGTGGTGTGCAAAGTGAGAGGGCTAGGGAAAATGATTTGGTAAACAGAGAAGAGGTAGTAAAAGCTTTGCGGAAGATGAAAGCCGGCAAGGCAGCAGGTTTGGATGGTATTGCAGTGGAATTTATTAAAAAAGGGGGTGACTGTATTATTGACTGGTTGGTAAGGTTATTTAATGTATGTATGACTCATGGTGAGGTGCCTGAGGATTGGCGGAATGCGTGCATAGTGCCATTGTACAGAGGCAAAGGGGATAAGAGTGAGTGCTGAAACTTCAGAGGTATAAGTTTGTTGAGTATTCCTGGTAAATTATATGGGAGGATATTGATTGAGAGGGTGATGGCATGTACGGAGCATCAGATTTGGGAAGAGCAGTGTGGTTTCAGAAGTGGTAGAGGATGTGTGTGAGAAGAATGTATGTGAGAAATGCTTAGAAAAGCAAATGGATTTGTATGTAGCATTTATGGATCTGGAGAAGGCATATGATAGAGTTGATAGAGATGCTCTGTGGAAGGTATTAAGAATATATGGTGTGGGAGGCAAGTTGTTAGAAGCAGTGAAAAGTTTTTATCGAGGATATAAGGCATCTGTACGTGTACGAAGAGAGGAAAGTGATTGGTTCTCAGTGAATATAGGTTTGCGGCAGGGGTGTGTGATGTCTCCATGGTTGTTTAATTTGTTTATGGATGGTGTTGTTAGGGAGGTGAATGCAAGAGTTTTGGAAAGAGGGGCAAGTATGAAGTCTGTTGTGGATGAGAGAGCTTGAGAAGTGAATCAGTTGTTGTTCGCTGATGATACAGCGCTGGTGGCATATTCATGTGAGAAACTGCAGAAGCTGGTGACTGAGTTTGGTAAAGTGTGTGAAAGAAGAAAGTTAAGAGTAAATATGAATAAGAGCAAGGTAATTAGGTACAGTAGGGTTAAGGGTCAAGTCAATTGGGAGGTAAGTTTGAATGGAGAAAAACTGGAGGAAGTAAAGTGTTTTAGATATCTGTGAGTGGATCTGGCAGCGGATGGAACCATGGAAGCGGAAGTGGATCATAGGGTGGGGGGAGAGAGCGAAAATCCTGGGAGCCTTGAAGAATGTGTGGAAGTCGAGAGCATTATCTCGTAAAGCAAAAATGTGTATGTTTGAAGGAATAGTGGTTCCAACAATGTTGTATGGTTGCGAGGCGTGGGCTATGGATAGAGTTGTGCGCAGGAGGGTGGATGTGCTGGATATGAGATGTTTGAGGACAATATGTGGTGTGAGGTGGTTTGATCGAGTAAGTAACGTAAGTGTAAGAGAGATGTGTGGAAATAAAAAGAGCGTGGTTGAGAGAGCAGAAGAGTGTGTTTTGAAATGGTTTGGGCACATGGAGAGAATGAGTGAGGAAAGATTGACCAAGAGGATATATGTGTCGGAGGTGGAGGGAACGAGAAGTGGGAGACCAAATTGGAGGTGGAAAGATGGAGTGAAAAAGATTTTGTGTGATCGGGGTCTGAACATGGAGGAGGGTGAAAGGAGGGCAAGGAATAGAGTGAATTGGATCGATGTGTTATACCGGGGTTGACGTGCTGTCAGTGGATTGAATCATGGCATATGAAGCGTCTGGGGTAAACCATGGAAAGCTGTGTAGGTATGCATATTTGCGTGTGTTGACCTGTATATATATACATGTGTATGGGGGTAGGTTGGGCCATTTATTTCGTCTGTTTCCTTGCGCTACCTCGCAAACGCGGGAGACAGCGACAAAGCAAAAAAAAAAAAAAAAAAAAAAAAATATATATATATATATATATATATATATATATATATATATATATATATATATAAATATATATATATATATATATATATATATATATATATATATATATATATATATATATATATATATATATATATATATATATATATATATATATATATATATATATATATATATATATATATATATATATATATATATATATATATATATATATATATATATATATATATATATATATATATATATATATATATATATATATATATATTCCAAAGGAACGAGCAGAGAACTGGGCCAAATGAGGATATTCCCTCACCGCCTCAGTCCTCTGTTCTTAACTCTACCGACAGTGAAACTTAGCGGAGAATGAAAGCCGGCAAGGCGGTGGTTTTGGATGGTATTGCAGTGAAATTTTTAAAATAAAGCTGGTGACTGTGTGTTTGATTGGTCTGTAAGGATATTTACTGTATGTATGAATCATCGTGAAGTGCCTGAGGTTTGGCGGAATGCATGCATAGTACCATATTTCAAATGCAAATGGGATAAAGAAGTGTGTTCTAATCACAGAGGCATAAGTTTGTTGAGGATTCCTTGGAAATTATATAGGAAGGTATAGATCAAGAGGATAAAGTGCATGTACAGAGCATCAGATTCGGAAAGGGCAGTGTAGTTTCAGATCTGGTAAAGGATGTGTGGATCAGGTGTTTGCTTTGAAGAATGTATATGAGAAATTACGTAATGAAATGAGATCACGCTGTTAGCAAACAGGTTAGAAATGTCTGAAGTGGGGGTTGGAGAGGAAAGCTCGGGTACTTGACTCCAGCAGCTTACTAGCCACGGAGGAGTCATTATAAACCAACCAGCTCAGATTAGGAAACCCTGAGTGCGTTAGTAATCAGACAGTAGCATTCCCCCACCCCTCTGTAACTGGGTTTATCTGCGGGCCTGAGTATGTTCTTAGTGATATAATGAACACGGGTAACCATGCGTGGGGAGAATTTTCAATTTACAGCCTCACCAGGCTCGTTGATGTAGGAGAACCAAGTGTTAACCCGCAAGGTTCAAGTATTGCGTACAAATCCTCGTGTGTGGTTTCGATACCCAACGAGGGGGGCAGACAGTGCGTAGCCCACGTGTCCCCGTGTGTAGTAGGTAAATGGGTAATAACGTAGGAAGGAAGTATAGCACCACATGCACACTTGTTGCGTGTTTATACGAAAGTTGAGAGCTGGCAAGTCGGCGAGTTTGGATGGTTTTCCAGTGGAATTTATTAAGAAACGGAGTGACTGTGTTATAGATTGGGTGGTATGGTTCATGGTAAACTGCCTGAGGATTGGCGGAATGCATGCATAGTGCCATTGTACAAATGCAAAGGGGATAAAGGTAAATGTCCAAACTACAAATGTATAAGTTGATTAAGTATTCCTGAGAAATTATATGGGAGGGTATTGATTGAGAAGGTAAAGGCATGCACAGAGCATCAGATTGGAGAAGAGCTGTGTAGTTTCAAAAACAGTAGAAGATGTGTGTATCAGGTGTTTCCTTTGAAGAATGTGTGTGAGAAATACCTAGAAAAACAATAGGATTTATATGTAGCATTTATGGATTCTTGAGAAGGCATATGATAGGGTTAATGGAGATGCATTGTGGAAGGTATTAAGAGTATATGTTGTGAGAAGTAAGTTGCTAGAAGCAGTGAAGAGTTTTCACCAAGGATGTAAGGCATGTGTACGACTAGGAAAAGAGGAAAGTGACTGTTTCCCAGAGAATGTCGGTTTGACGCAGGAGTGCGTGATGTTTCCATGATTGTTTAACTTGTTTATGGATGGGGTGGTTAGGGAGGTGAATGCAAGAGTTTTGGAGAAAAGGGCAAGTATGCAGACTGTTGTGGATGAGAGGGCTTGGGAAGTAAGTCATTTGTTGCTCGCTGATGATAAAATGCTGGTGGCTGATTCTAGTGAGAAACTGCAGAAGTTGGTGAGTGAGTTTGGTAAAGTAGGTGAAAGAAGAAAGCTAAAAATAAATGTGAATAACAGCAATGTTATTAGGTTCAGAAGGCTTGAGCGACAAGTCATTTGGGAGGTAAGTTTGAATGGAGAAAAACTGGAGGAAGTGAAGAGTTTTAGATATCTGGGAGTGTCTTTGGCAGCGGATGGAACCATGACGAAAGAAAATGGATATTTTTGAAGCAATAGTTGTCCTACCAAAGATATATGGGTGTCAGGCATGGGCTATAGATAGGGTTGTGCGGAGGAGAGTGGATGTGCTAGAATTAAATTGTTTGAGGACAATATGTGGTGTGAGGTGGTTTCATTGAGTAGGTAATAAAAGGTTAAGAAAGATGTGTCGTAATAAAGTGAGTGTAGTTGAGAGAGCAGAAGAGGATGTGTTGAAATGGTTTGGTCACATGAAGAGAATGAGTGAGGAACGATTAACAAAGAATATATATGTGTCAGAGGTTAGGGAATGAGGAA
>NC_092287.1:14491699-14586699 GCF_036320965.1 Panulirus ornatus
GATTCACTTCCGCTCCAGGGTTTTCCCAAACCCCCAAAGATATCTAAAACATTTACTTCCTCCAGTTTTTCTCCCATTCAAATTACCTCCATTTAACTTGTGCCTCAACCCTACTGTCCCTAATAACCTTGCCTTATTCACATTTACTCTCATTTCTTCTTTCACACACTTTCCCAAACTCAGTCACCATTTTTTCCTGCAGTTTCTCCCCCAAAAATCAGCCACCAGTGCGTAAAATCACGAACAACAACTACTCACTTCCCAGCTCTCTCATCCACAACACCCAAACTTGCCCCCTCCTCCAAAACCTTGCCAACACCCCCCTAACAACCCCATCCAAACAATTTAAACAACCAAGGAGACTCAGAAACCCATGCCGCAAACCAACTTTCACTGGGGAACCAATCACTTCCCTCTTCCTACAAACGAAAATCCCTTTACAACCTCAATAAAAACTATCACTGCTTCTAACAACTTGCCCCCCACACCAAAATATTCTTAATACCACCCAGAGCATCTCTACAATCTACATAGCCTTCCCAATTTTTAAATGCTACTACAACCTTTTGCTTTTCTAATATTTCTCACATACTTTCCTGAAACCAAACACCTGAACCCACACCCCTCACCATTTTCTGAAACACACGCTCTTCCCCAATCGATGCCTTTAAAATGCCTTCACCCCCATCATACCCTCCCATATAATTTCCCGGGAAACCCAACAAACTTACCTCTTAATTTGAGCCTCACTTTTATCCCCTTTGCCTTTGTACAATGGCAAAAATCAAGCATACCGCAATCCTCGGGCCCCTCACCAAAAGGTTATACTACATTACATAACCTAACCAACCATCCAACAAACAGTCAAACCCCCTTTTTTAAAAAATTTGGGCACTGCATACCATCCAACCCCACTCCCTTGCTTGCTTAAATCATCTCCCAAAGCTTTACACAATTTTCTCTGCTTATGCAATCATTCTCCTTAAACCCTCTCACTTTGCACCCCCACCATCGACCAAACACCCTAAAACGCCCCCACTCTATCATCAAAACATTCAACAACCTTCAAAAAACTCACTCCATCTCCTTCCACATCTCACAACTTGTACCCACCTCCCTTTTAGCCCCCTTTTCAAAGATTTTCCCATTTTTTCCCCCTTGTCTTACACACTTTTTTTAAAACCCCTTTTCCCCAAAACATCTTTTTATTCTCCCAAAATTTAATGTTTCTCTCTCCCCCCCAACCCAAATTTGCCCTTTTTTTTCACCTCTTGAAACCTTTCTCTTGACCTCCTGCCTCTTTCTTTTATACATCCCCAGTCATTTGCATCATTTACCAAACAAAAAAACATCCAAAAGCCTCCTTCTCTTTCACCAAAAATCTTACATCTTCATTCCACCACTCACTATCCTTTTCTTCCCGCCCACCACCCACGCCCTTTTCATGCCACAAACCCCTCTTTTGCCAAGCCTCCCCTGCTTCCCTAAATTCTCCCTTTTCCCCCCCCCTCCCCCTTACATCCTTGTTCTCACCATTTCCATTCTGAAAACAGTCCCCTCCTGGTACTTCCCCAACAAGTCTCCCTTTCCCCAAACTCACTTACTCTCCCATTTCTCCTTACCCTGACATTCCTCTTCTATTTTGAAAACCTCTAGAAAAACTTCACCTTCCCCCCCAAGATAAGAAAAGCTTTCCCAAACCGGGTTGCACCCTCAGCACATTAACACCAAAGTCTCTCTTTCCGCTGCCTATCAATTAACACGTAATCCAATAACGCCCCCTGGCCTCTCTCCTACTTACATACATAACTTAGTATAACCCTCTTTTAAACCAGGTAACCCCCCCCCCCCCAAAAAACCAGCCCTTTTTCAGCACACAAATCTAAAAGCTCTTCAACCTTTTCCCATTTAACACCACAATAAAAAACCCCATGTAAAACCAATTATTTCCCCAAAACGAAGTGAGAAAATTTGGGAAAAGGAAATTATTGAGTAATGTTGTTTTTGATAGTGTGTAAACAAAGTTTTTGGGAAAGTAAATAGCGAGGGGCACTTTTGGGATGTCGATCCCCATCTTGTAAAAAGGTAAAATTTGAAACTTTGTAAAGGTTTCAAAAAAAGAAAGAATTTTAATGAGAAGAAGGTGAATAAGTGACTGGAAGAAGAATGGGTGAAGAAGAAAATGGTGAGAGCAGATGATAAAAAAGGGGGAGTGGGTGAAAAAAGGGATGTAATAGGGAGGGGGGAAAAGAATGAAAATGTTTTTTAGGGACGGGGAAAAGAATGGAATGCAAAAGAACAGTGATGGATGTGCAAAAGATGAATGTAGCATGAAAAAGGTGGGAAGTGGGCAGATTAGAAAGGGAGGAATGGTGGGATGAAGTAAAGTTTTTTAGTGAAAGAGAAAAGCGAGGCATTTGCATAAATATTTGCAAGGAAGAGTGAAATGACTGGGAGAGAATAAGAGAAAGTGGGTGGAGGCTACAAAGGGTGCAAAGTGATGAAAAAAAGGGCAAATGAATTGGGTTTGAGAGATTTCCCAAAAATTTGGGGAGATAAAAAGTGAGAGGTTAGGGAAAATGTTTTTGGGTTAAACAAGAAGAGGTAGTAAAAGCTTTCGGAAGATAAAGCCGAAAGGGGCACAGTTTGGATGGTTTTCAGTGGAATTTATTAAGAAAGGGGGTCCCTGTATTGTTGACTGTTGGAAAGGGAAAAATTAATGTATGTGACCTCATGGTGAGGGCCTAAAAAAATGGCGAATCGTCATATTCCATAGAAACAAAGGCAAAGGGATAAAGTGGTGCTCAAATTACAGAGGTATAAGTTTGTTGAGTATTCCTGGTAAATTATAGGGAGGGTATTGGGATGAGGGTGAAGCTTTAAACAAGCATCAGTTTGGGGGAAGAGCAGGGGGTTTTTCAGAGGGGGGAGAGGATTGGATCGGGTTTGTTGCTTGAAGAATGTATTTTAGAAATACTTAAAAAGCAAATGGATTTGAATTAGTTTTTAAAGGATCTGGAAAAGGCATATGATAATTTTGAAGAGATGCCCTGGAAGGTATTAAGAAAAAAAGGTGGGGGGAGGCAAGTTGTTAGAAGCAGTAAAAATTTTTTTAAACGAGGATGTAAGGCTTTGTTACGTGTGGGGAAGAGAGAAAGTGATAGGTCTCAGTGAAGTAGGTTTGGGGCGGGGTGGTGATGTCTCCAGTTTTTAATTTTTTTTATGGATGGGTTGTAAGGAGGAAAAAATGCAAGAGTCCTGGAAAGAGGGCAAGTATGAAGTCGTTGGGGATGAGAGAGTTTTGGGAAGGATCAATTTTTTTGTTCGCGATGATACAGCGCTGGGGGCTGTTTCCCATGGAGAAACTGCAAAGTGGTGACGAGTTGGAAAGTTTGGGAAGAAGAAATTGAGAGTAAAATGAATAAAAGCAGGTTAAATTTGTACAGTGGGGTGAGGGTCAAGTCATTGGGAGTGAGTTTGAATGGAGAAAAACTGGAGGGAAATTTAAGTGTTTAGATATCTGGGAGTGGATCTGTCAGCGAGGGAAACCCTGGAAGCGGAAGGGTTTAAAGGGGGGGGGGGGGGGGAAAATTTTGGGGGGGCCTTTAAAAAAAGTTTTGGAATCGAGAACAATATCTCGAAAGCAAAAATGGGGATGTTGAGGGAATATGGTTCCAACAATGCCCTTTTGGTTGCAGGCGGGCTAAGGTAGAAAATGTGCGCAGAGAGGATTGGGGGAAATGAATTTTTGAGGACAATGGGGTGTGAGGTGGTTGATCGAGTAAGAACGTAAGGGTAAGAGATGGGTTTGGGAAAAAAAAAGAAACGTGGTTTAGAGAGCAAAGGGGTTTTTGAAATTTGGGTTTTGGGGACATGGGGAGAATGATGAGGAGAGATTGACCAAGAGGTATATTTCGGGGGTGGAGGGAACGAGAAAGAGGAGAAACCCCCAAATTGAGGGGAAAAGATGGAGTGAAAAAGATTTTTTGTATCGGGGGCCAAAAATGCAGAGGGGGGAAAGGGGGGCAAGAAATAGGTGAATTGATCATGTGGTATACAGGGTTTTTTGGCTGTCAGTGGATTGAAGCAGGGCATGTGAACGTCTGGGTAAACCAAGGAAAGCTTTTAGGTATGTATTTTTTCGGTGTGGGCGTTTTGTAATTTTTAAAATGTTATGGGGGGGGGGGGTTTGGGGCCCCCTTTTTTTTTGTCTTTTCCCCCGCCTACCCCCGCAAACCGGGAGACAGCGACAAAGTATAAAAAAAAAAAAAAAAAAAAAAAAAAAAAAAAGAAATTTTTGAAAGTAAAAAACTGTGAAAGCCAAAAGAACAAATGGGAACATCAGTGAAGGGGCAACAAGGAAAAAATAAAAGGGAAATGATGAATTTAAAGGGGGAGATAGGTGGTATTTCAAAGTTGTTGAAGAAATTTGATGACAGAGTGGCAGATGTAGGTTGTTTGGGGAGTGATGTGCAAAGGAGGGGGCAGGAGAATGGTTTGGTAAAGACAGAAGAGGAGTAAGGGCCTTAAAAGCAGAAGATGAAACCCCGCAAGGCATTTGGTAAGATGGTATTGCAGAAGATCTATAAAGAAGAGGGGAACGTCTCTTTTGACGGGTTGGTAAGGATAACAATAAAAAAAGGGATCACGGAAGGCCTGAGGTTTGGCGGAATGAAATGCATAGCGCCACGAAACAAAGGAAAAGGGAAAATAAGTTTGTTGAATATTCCTGGGAAATGTAGGGGGAAGGAATTGACTGAAGGGGAAGGAAAGTAAGAGCATCAATTAGGGAAGAGCAGTGGGGTTTTAAAGTTTTTGTAGAGCTTTGCGGATCTAATGTTAAATTTGAAGAATGTGTGAGAAATACTTAAAAAACAAATGGTTTATATGAAAGCATTTAAAGATCGGAAAGGCATACAGGGGGTGTTTAAGATCCCTTAGGAAGGTCTTAAGAGTATAGGGGTTGTGGGAGCAAGCGGCTAAAAAGCAGTGAAAAGTTTTTCCCAAAGGGATGTAAGGAAAGTTTTTTAGTAAGAAGAGAGGAGAGTTTTGGGTTCCCTTGAAGGCGACTGCGGCAGGGGTGGTGATATTCCCATGGTTTTTTAAATTTGTTTATGGAGGGGCGGTTAGGGGGATATCCAAATTTTTGGAAATAGGGTCGATTATCAGTCGGGGGAAAAGAGGGACTGGAACAAATTTTCTAGTCACCCGATGATACAGTGCGGGGGGGCTGATTTGGTGAAAACTGCAGGGGTTTTGGTGACTTAGATGGAAAAGATTAAAGAAAAAAAATTGAAGAAAAATATGAATAAGAGCAAGGTAAATAGGTTCAGTAGGTTGAAAACATGATTTGGATTAAGTCCGAAAGGAGCAAAATTAGAATTTAAAATTTTTTTAGTATCGGGAATGGACTGGGCCCGCAAAGGGAACAACGAAAGTGTAAGTTCACAAAAGTTGGGAAGGTGGTAAAAGGAGAAATTTGAAAAAATTTGGGGAAAGGGAAAGAACATTACTCAGAGAGCAAAAATGGTATGTTTGAAGAAATATGGTTCGAACATTATTGGTTGTGAGGTAAGGGCTAAGATAAGGGTGTAGGGAGGTTTGGAGTGTTGAAATTTAAAAATTTTTAAAGGGAACAGAATAAGGTTTAGAGGGTTTATCGAGTATGTAAAAAAAGGGGTAATGAAAAACAGTGTTTGCTTGAAAATAAATTGAGAAATACTTAGAAAACAAAGAATTTGTATGTAGCATGATGATCTGGAGAAGGCATAAAAAAAGGGTTGATAGAGATGCTTGTGGAAGGTCTTAAGAATATATGGTTGGGAGGAAAGCGCTAGAAGCTTGAAAAGGGTCCCAAAGGATGCACAGCATGTTTCAAGTAGGAAGAAAAGAAGGTGTTTGGGTTTTCCAGTGAAGGTCATTTCTGCACAGGGTGTGTGAAATCCCTTTGTTTTTTTATAATCTTTTTTGGAGGGGGTTTTTAAAGGGGTTTCCCAAGAGTTTTAGAAAGAGGGTCGAGTTTGCAGTTCCCGTTTGGATAAAATGGAGGGGGAAGTAAAATCAGTTTTTTGTTTTTTCCAATGATACAACCCCCTGGTTGCGGGTTCGAGAGGGGGAAACGCAATGTGATAAGTTTGAAAATTTGGGGAAAGGAGAAATTTTTAAAAGTAAATATAATAAGACAAAAGGTTTTTAAAGGTCAGTAGGTTGAGAGACATTAAACTGGGATGTAAGGTTTTAATGGAAAAAAAAAATTTGGAGGAAGTGAAGTTTTTTTTTGATATCTGGGGTGGACTTTGCAGGGGGTGGAATTAGGAAAGCAATTTAGTCACAGGTGGGGAGGGGGAAGGTTTTTGAAAAGGAAAAAGTGTGAAGGGAAAAAAACAATATCTGGAGAGCAAAAGTGGTTTTGTTTGGGAAAAAATATTGTTTTCCCAAAATATCAGGGGTTGTGAGGCATAGGCTATAGAAAACTTTTTCTGGAGGGGAGTGGATGGTGGAAATGAAATGTTGAGGAAAATATGGGTGTGAGTATTTTATCGAGTAAGTAATTTAAAAAGGAAAGAGAGATGTGAAAAAAAGGGTTTGGTTTAGAGTGCAGAAAAGGGTGTTTAAAGTTTTTGGGCCCTATGAAAAAATATGAGAAAGATTTAAAAAGAGAATATATGTCCCGGAGTTTAAGGAACAAGGAGAAGGGAACCAAATTGGAGAGGAGGATGATAAAAGATTTTGAACAATCGGCCAGAACTTACGGAGGGAAAAAGGGGGCAAGGATGGAGTGAAATTGAACGATGGGTAAAGTGGGTCGACGTGCTGTCAAAAGAAATTTAACCAGGGAAAGTGAAGCGTCTGGGATAAACCATGGAAATTTTTTTCATATACTAGTTGCTGCTTCCCTGCGTTAAACAACGGAGCGCAAGAAAAAAAACAAAATGACCCAAACCACCCCATACACAGTATATACATAAACGCCCCCCCAGCACATAACAAAACCCATCCTTTTCAACTAAACTACAAAAAAGATTTTTTCAAACTATTCGCCAAATCCCCTTAGCGAGGGAGCGTTAAGCAACAGAGAATGAGCCCTCCCGGGATAACCTCACCTGGACCCCTTCTCGACTTTCTCTGGAAAATAAAAAACAAGAGAGAAGATTTTTCCCCCCCCCTCTCCCTTCCTTTAAGGGCCCTTCTATACACGCAGGGAATACAGGAAGTATCCTTTTTCCCCACCCCAGGAAATACCTATAAAACAGAGACATGTAACATATAAAAAACATGTAGAATTCAGCTTGCGCCTTTAAACCATTCCCCCTCACCAAACCCCGCCACACATGAAATGGAAACCCCCCCTCCAAACCCCCGTGTGTGAGTTAAAAAATAGAAAAGACAACAAAGGGCCCCATTTTATTCACAAATCAGTCCCAGCGTCAGGTAAACACTGAAACCACAAAACCCCCATTCCACATCCACGCCCCACAAAACTTTCCATGGTTTTAAACCCCAGATGCTCACACTGCTTCAATCCCAGACCCCAAGTCGCCCCATAAACCACATCTTTTCCAAATCACCTATTCCTTGCACGCCTTTCCCCTCCTGTATTTTTCAGCCCAATCCCCCGAAAATCTTTTTTACTCCTCCCCTTTCCCCCTCAAATTTGGTCTACCCCCCTTTTTCGCTTCCTCACCTCTGACACATATATCCTCTTTGTCAATCTTCCTCACCCATCCTCCGAATGTTAAGGCCCAAAAAACAATCACTCAAAATCTTTTCACTCTGTCCTTCCACCTCCAATTTGTCTATCACTTCTCGTTTCCTCCCCCTCTGACATATGATCCTCTTGTCATTCTTTCCTCACTCATTCTCATCATGGCCAAAAACTTTTCAATAATCCTCTTCGCTATCTAAAACCACACTCTTTTATTACCACACATCTCTTTTACCCTTTTTCCTTTACTTACTCAAACAAACCCCCCTTAACCACATATTGCCCAAAAACATCTCATTTCCAACAAAAACCCCAAACCTCCCAGACAACCTTATAATAATAATAAAATAAAAAATATAATAATAAAAATATATTTTTTTTTTTTTGCTTTGTCGCTGTCTCCCGCGTTTGCGGGGTAGCGCAAGGAAAACAGACGAAAGAAATGGCCCAACCCCCCCCATACACATGTATATACTTTACGTTCCAACAAACACGAAAATATACATACCTACACAGCTTTCCATGGTTTACCCCAGACGCTTCACATGCCTTGATTCAATCCACTGACAGCACGTCAACCCCGGTATACCACATCGCTCCAATTCACTCTATTCCTTGCCCTCCTTTCACCCTCCTGCATGTTCAGGCCCCGATCACACAAAATCTTTTCACTCCATCTTTCCACCTCCAATTTGGTCTCCCTCTTCTCCTCGTTCCCTCCACCTCCGACACATATATCCTCTTGGTCAATCTTTCCTCACTCATTCTCTCCATGTGCCCAAACCATTTCAAAACACCCTCTTCTGCTCTCTCAACCACGCTCTTTTTATTTCCACACATCTCTCTTACCCTTACGTTACTCACTCGATCAAACCACCTCACACCACACATTGTCCTCAAACATCTCATTTCCAGCACATCCATCCTCCTGCGCACAACTCTATCCATAGCCCACGCCTCGCAACCATACAACATTGTTGGAACCACTATTCCTTCAAACATACCCATTTTTGCTTTCCGAGATAATGTTCTCGACTTCCACACATTCTTCAAGGCTCCCAGAATTTTCGCCCCCTCCCCCACCCTATGATCCACTTCCGCTTCCATGGTTCCATCCGCTGCCAGATCCACTCCCAGATATCTAAAACACTTCACTTCCTCCAGTTTTTCTCCATTCAAACTCACCTCCCAATTGACTTGACCCTCAACCCTACTGTACCTAATAACCTTGCTCTTATTCACATTTACTCTTAACTTTCTTCTTCCACACACTTTACCAAACTCAGTCACCAGCTTCTGCAGTTTCTCACATGAATCAGCCACCAGCGCTGTATCATCAGCGAACAACAACTGACTCACTTCCCAAGCTCTCTCATCCCCAACAGACTTCATACTTGCCCCTCTTTCCAAAACTCTTGCATTACCTCCCTAACAACCCCATCCATAAACAAATTAAACAACCATGGAGACATCACACACCCCTGCCGCAAACCTACATTCACTGAGAACCAATCACTTTCCTCTCTTCCTACACGTACACATGCCTTACATCCTCGATAAAAACTTTTCACTGCTTCTAACAACTTGCCTCCCACACCATATATTCTTAATACCTTCCACAGAGCATCTCTATCAACTCTATCATATGCCTTCTCCAGATCCATAAATGCTACATACAAATCCATTTGCTTTTCTAAGTATTTCTCACATACATTCTTCAAAGCAAACACCTGATCCACACATCCTCTACCACTTCTGAAACCACACTGCTCTTCCCCAATCTGATGCTCTGTACATGCCTTCACCCTCTCAATCAATACCCTCCCATATAATTTACCAGGAATACTCAACAAACTTATACCTCTGTAATTTGAGCACTCACTCTTATCCCCTTTGCCTTTGTACAATGGCACTATGCACGCATTCCGCCAATCCTCAGGCACCTCACCATGAGTCATACATACATTAAATAACCTTACCAACCAGTCAACAATACAGTCACCCCCTTTTTTAATAAATTCCACTGCAATACCATCCAAACCTGCTGCCTTGCCGGCTTTCATCTTCCGCAAAGCTTTTACTACCTCTTCTCTGTTTACCAAATCATTTTCCCTAACCCTCTCACTTTGCACACCACCTCGACCAAAACACCCTATATCTGCCACTCTATCATCAAACACATTCAACAAACCTTCAAAATACTCACTCCATCTCCTTCTCACATCACCACTACTTGTTATCACCTCCCCATTTGCGCCCTTCACTGAAGTTCCCATTTGCTCCCTTGTCTTACGCACTTTATTTACCTCCTTCCAGAACATCTTTTTATTCTCCCTAAAATTTAATGATACTCTCTCACCCCAACTCTCATTTGCCCTTTTTTTCACCTCTTGCACCTTTCTCTTGACCTCCTGTCTCTTTCTTTTATACATCTCCCACTCAATTGCATTTTTTCCCTGCAAAAATCGTCCAAATGCCTCTCTCTTCTCTTTCACTAATACTCTTACTTCTTCATCCCACCACTCACTACCCTTTCTAATCAACCCACCTCCCACTCTTCTCATGCCACAAGCATCTTTTGCGCAATCCATCACTGATTCCCTAAATACATCCCATTCCTCCCCCACTCCCCTTACTTCCATTGTTCTCACCTTTTTCCATTCTGTACTCAGTCTCTCCTGGTACTTCCTCACACAAGGTCTCCTTCCCAAGCTCACTTACTCTCACCACCCTCTTCACCCCAACATTCACTCTTCTTTTCTGAAAACCCATACAAATCTTCACCTTAGCCTCCACAAGATAATGATCAGACATCCCTCCAGTTGCACCTCTCAGCACATTAACATCCAAAAGTCTCTCTTTCGCACGCCTGTCAATTAACACGTAATCCAATAACGCTCTCTGGCCATCTCTCCTACTTACATAAGTATACTTATGTATATCTCGCTTTTTAAACCAGGTATTCCCAATCATCAGTCCTTTTTCAGCACATAAATCTACAAGCTCTTCACCATTTCCATTTACAACACTGAACACCCCATGTATACCAATTATTCCCTCAACTGCCACATTACTCACCTTTGCATTCAAATCACCCATCACTATAACCCGGTCTCGTGCATCAAAACCACTAACACACTCATTCAGCTGCTCCCAAAACACTTGCCTCTCATGATCTTTCTTCTCATGCCCAGGTGCATATGCACCAATAATCACCCACCTCTCTCCATCAACTTTCAGTTTTACCCATATTAATCGAGAATTTACTTTCTTACATTCTATCACATACTCCCACAACTCCTGTTTCAGGAGTATTGCTACTCCTTCCCTTGCTCTTGTCCTCTCACTAACCCCTGACTTTACTCCCCAGACATTCCCAAACCACTCTTCCCCTTTACCCTTGAGCTTCGTTTCACTCAGAGCCAAAACATCCAGGTTCCTTTCCTCAAACATACTACCTATCTCTCCTTTTTTCACATCTTGGTTACATCCACACACATTTAGCACCCCCCAATCTGAGCCTCAGGAGGAAGAGCACTCCCCGCTGTGACTCCTTCTTTCTGTTTCCCATTTTAGAAAGTTAAAAAAAAATACAGTAGGGAGGATTTCTGGCCCACCCGCCTCCCATCCCCTCTAGTACGCTTTCTACGATCACGCGAGAATGCGTGGGAAGTATATCTTCACCCCTATCCCCTGGGATAATAAATAATAATATATATATATATATATATTATAAAAATATATAAATACACATAATTTTACTCAGTAATACTCAACAAACTATACCCAGTAATTTGAGACAATCACTCATTATCCCTTGCCTTTGTCAATTGCATCTAATCAGCATTCCGCAAACCTACAGCAACCTCACATGAGATCATTTTTATTAATTATTTTTTATATACTTTGTCGCTGTCTCCTCCGCGTTTGCGAGGTAGCGCAAGGAAACAGACGAAAGAAATGGCCCAACCCCCCCCCATACACATGTATATACATACGTCCACACACGCAAATATACATACCTACACAGCTTTCCATGGTTTACCCCAGACGCTTCACATGCCTTGATTCAATCCACTGACAGCACGTCAACCCCGGTATACCACATCGCTCCAATTCACTCTATTCCTTGCCCTCCTTTCACCCTCCTGCATGTTCAGGCCCCGATCACACAAAATCTTTTTCACTCCATCTTTCCACCTCCAATTTGGTCTCCCTCTTCTCCTTGTTCCCTCCACCTCCGACACATATATCCTCTTGGTCAATCTTTCCTCACTCATCCTCTCCATGTGCCCAAACCACTTCAAAACACCCTCTTCTGCTCTCTCAACCACGCTCTTTTTATTTCCACACATCTCTCTTACCCTTACGTTACTCACTCGATCAAACCACCTCACACCACACATTGTCCTCAAACATCTCATTTCCAGCACATCCATCCTCCTGCGCACAACTCTATCCATAGCCCACGCCTCGCAACCATACAACATTGTTGGAACCACTATTCCTTCAAACATACCCATTTTTGCTTTCCGAGATAATGTTCTCGACTTCCACACATTCTTCAAGGCCCCCAGAATTTTCGCCCCCTCCCCCACCCTATGATCCACTTCCGCTTCCATGGTTCCATCCGCTGCCAGATCCACTCCCAGATATCTAAAACACTTCACTTCCTCCAGTTTTTCTCCATTCAAACTCACCTCCCAATTGACTTGACCCTCAACCCTACTGTACCTAATAACCTTGCTCTTATTCACATTTACTCTTAACTTTCTTCTTCCACACACTTTACCAAACTCAGTCACCAGCTTCTGCAGTTTCTCACATGAATCAGCCACCAGCGCTGTATCATCAGCGAACAACAACTGACTCACTTCCCAAGCTCTCTCATCCCCAACAGACTTCATACTTGCCCCTCTTTCCAAAACTCTTGCATTTACCTCCCTACAACCCCACCATAAACAAATAAACAACCATGGAGACATCACACACCCCTGCCGCAAACCTACATTCACTGAGAACCAATCACTTTCCTCTCTTCCTACACGTACACATGCTTACATCGCTCGATAAAAACTTTTCACAGCTTCTAACAACTTGCCCTCCCACCACCATATTATTCTTAATACCATCCACAGAGCATCCCTATCAAGCTCTAACATATGCCTTCTCCAGATCCATAAATGCTACATAACAAATCCTTTGCTTTTCTAAGTATTTCTCACATACATTCTATCAAAGCAAACACCTGATCCACACATCCTCTAGCCACCTTCTGAAACCACAACAGCTCCTTCCCCATCTGATAGGCTCTGTACAAGCCTTCAACCCTCTCAATCAATACCCTCCCATATAATTTTAACCAGGAATACTCCAACAAACTTAATACCTCTGTAATTAGAGCACTCACTCTAATCCCCTTGCCTATTGTACAATGGCACAAAGCACGCATTCCGCCAATGCCTCATGACATCCTATCACCATGAGTCATACATACATTAAATAACCTTACCAACCAGTCCAACAATACAGTCACCCCCTTTTTTAATTAATTCCACTGCAAGACCATCCAAACAGCTGCCTTGCCGCTTTACATCTATCCGCAAAGCTTTCACTACCTCTTCCTTTTTACCCAATCATTTTCCCTAACCCTCTCCACTTTGCACACACACCCTCGACCAAAACACCCTATATCTGCCACTCTATCACAAACCCATTCAACAAACCTTCAAAATACTCACTCCATTCTCCTTCTCACAGCACCACTACTTGTTATCACCTCCCCCATTTTGCGCCCTTCACTGAAGTTTCCAATTTGCTCCCTTGTCTTACCACTTTCTCAACCTCCTTCCAGAACATGTCTTTTTATTCTCCCTAAAATTTAATGATACTCTCTCACCCCAACACTCATTTCCCTCTTTTTCACCACTAGTCTTTCACTTGATGAGAGGTTGAAGGCATGTACAAGCAATCAGATTGGGAGGAGCAGTTGTGGTTTTTCAGAAGTGGAAGAGGATGGTTGGATCAGGTGATTGCATTGAAGAATTTATGTGATAAATACGTAGATAAGCAAATGGATTTTGTATGTAGCATTAATGGATCTTGGAGAATGCAACTGAAAGATTTGAGTAGAGATGCACTGTGGAAGGAATAAGAATATATTGTTGTGGGTGGAAAGTTTGTTATAAGCTAAGTTAAAGTATTAACGAGGATGTAAGGCAATTGTACGAGCAAGGAAGAGAGTGAAGTGAATTGTATTTCATGAATGAATTATGCGGCAGGGTTGTTGAGATTCATCCAAGGTTGTTAATAATTTGTTTAGGAAGGGGTTGTTAGGGAGGTAAATGCAAAGAGATTTTGTGAAAGAGGGGCAAGTATGAAGACAGGTTTGGGGATGAGAGAGCTGGGGAATGAGTCAGTTGTTGGTACGCAGAAGAAACAGCGCTGGGGCTGATTCATGTGAGAACACTGCAGAAGCATGGGTACCTGATATAGGAAAGTGTTTGGAAGAAGAAAGTTAAGAGTAAATGTGAATAAGGAGCAAGGTATTAGGTACAGTAAGGGTTGAGGGACAAGTCAATTGGGAGGTGAGCTTGAAAGGAGAAAAACTGAGGAAGTGAAGTGTTTTTAGATAAACTGGGAGTGTATCTGGCAAGCGGATGGAACCATGGAAGAGCGAGGTGGATCATAAGTGTGGGGGAGGGGGGGGGGGCGAAATCCTGAGGCAAAGAAGAATGTGTGAAGCTATCGATAACATTATCACGGAAAGAAAAAATGGGTATGTTTGAATGAATAGTGGTTTCCAACAATTTTTGTATGGTTTTCGAAGGTGTGGCAATTGATAGAGTTGTGCGCAGGATGATTGATGGTGCTGAAATGAAGATGTATGAGGACAATGATATAGGTGAGAAGGTTGTTTGGATCGAGTGAGCGAAACGTAATGGAAGTGATATGTGTGGAAATAAAAAATATGCGTGGTTGAGAGAGTCATAGGAGGGTGTTATTTTAAGTGGTGGGCATAAGGAGAGGATGAGTGAGGAAAGAATGACCAAGAGGATAATTTGTCTGATGTGGCGGGAACAAGGAGAAGAAGGAGACCAAAATGAAGTGGAAAATGGAGTGAAAAAGAATATTGTGGTGAACGGTGGCCTGAACATGCAGGAGAGGTGAAAGGAGGGCAAGGAATAGAGAGTAATTGGAGCGAAGTGGAATACCGGGGTTTGACCGTAGCTATCAGTGGATTGAATCAAGGCATGTGAAAGCGTCTGGGTGTAACATGTGAAAGCTGTGTAGTTAAAGTATAAATTTCGTTGTGTGGGCGAAGTATATACATGTGTCTATGGGGGGGGGGTTGGCATTTCTTCGTCGTGTTCCTGCACTACACGCAAACGCTGATGACAGCTACAAAGTATAAAAAAATAAAAATAATATATACACAATCACACAGACACAAGCTCTGACATATATATCTCATCGTCAGTCCTTTCCCTCAGACAATCTCACCATGTGCCAAAACATTATCAATAATCCTCATCTGCAATCCACAACCACACCCTTTTTATTACCACCACATCTCTGTTCCCCTTTCTTTACTTACTCAATCAAACCACCTTAGCCCACATATTGTCCTCAAACATCTCCTTTCAACACAATCCACACTTCCTCAGCACAACCTATAATAATAAATAGAAATAATAACAATAATAATAATAATAATACTAATTATAAATAATAATAACAGTAATAATTATTATTCATTCATTCTAATTTGTCGATGTCTCCCGCATTGTGAGGTAGCGCAAGGTAAACAAGCGAAAGAATGGCCCACACACCATATACACATGTATATTACAAACAAGCCCATATACATGATATAAACATACACGACCACAGAAAACACGCACATAAACATACCTAACATTTTCAACATTTACATAACATATACATATGCAGACCTTATATGTATAAGCACATGACATATTCATACTTGCTGCTTCATCATTCCTGTCTTCATCCCCAACCCACAACCGATAATAATAATAATAATAATAAAAAAAAGAGAGCTTTTTGGACATTTTTGCGGGGAAAAAAAAGCATGATGGGATGAAATAAAAGAAAGAACGGGAGTCGAGAAAGTGCAAGAGGTAAAAAAAGGCAAAAGGTTGGGTGAAGAAAATAAATAAATTTTAGGAGAAAAAAAATTTCCCGGGGAAAAGGAAATAAAAGCGTAAAAACAAGAGCAAATGGAACTTAGTGAAGGGCAAAAGGGGAGGGAAACCCCAAAATTTTTGGTGATGTGAAAGGGGAAAAGAGTGAGTATTTTAATGTGGTTGATTGTTGATATAGAGTGGCAGATAAAGGGGTTTGGGCGAGGTGGGGCAAAGAAAAGGTTTAGGGAAAAAAAAAATTTGGGAAACAGAGAAGAGGGAGTGAAACTTGCGGGGAAAATTAAAGCCCCAAGGCGCAGGGTTTGGAAGGTATGCATGGAATTTATTAAAAAAGGGGGGGACTGTAAGTTTACCTTTGGTTTTTGGGAAGGTTAATTAATGTATTTTAAGACTCATGGATTGCCTAGGATTTGGGGAAAACGTGCATAGTGCCAATGTACAAAGGCAAAGGGGGGTAAGATGAGTGCCAAAAATTTCAGAGGGATAAAAAATGTTGATATTCCTGTAAATTATTGGGGGGGTATTATGAGAGGGGGAGGGATGTTTAAAAAAACATCAGTTGGGAAGAGCTTTTGGTTTCAGAAGTGGTAGAGGATGTGTGGAAGGCGTGTTTTTCTTTGAAAAAGAAGGAAAATACTTAGAAAGCAAATGGATTTTAAAGTACATTTAAGGATCTGGAGAAGCATATGATAGAGTTTATAGAGATCTCTGGGGAAGGGATTAAAAAATATGGGGTGGAGAAAGTGTGATAAGGCAGGAAAAAATTTTTAAAGAGGATTAAGGCATTTGTACGTGTAGGAAGAGAGGAAAGTATGGTCCCATGAATGTAGTTTGCGGCAGGGGTGTGTGAAGGGCCAAAGGTTTTTAATTGTTTATGGATGGGGGGTTTTTTAGGGGGTAATGAAGTTTGGAAAGAGGGGGAATAAATTTTTGGGTGTAGAGAGCTTGGGAAGTGAGTCAGTTGTTGTTCGCTGATGATACAGCGTTGGTGGCTGATTCATGTGAGAAACTGCAGAAGCTGGTGACTGAGTTTGGTAAAGTGTGTGGAAGAAGAAAGTTAAGAGTAAATGTGAATAAGAGCAAGGTTATTAGGTACAGTAGGGTTGAGGGTCAAGTCAATTGGGAGGTGAGTTTGAATGGAGAAAAACTGGAGGAAGTGAAGTGTTTTAGATATCTGGGAGTGGATCTGTCAGCGGATGGAACCATGGAAGCGGAAGTGGATCATAGGGTGGGGGAGGGGGCGAAAATTTTGGGAGCCTTGAAAAATGTGTGGAAGTCGAGAACAGTATCTCGGAAAGCAAAAATGGGTATGTTTGAAGGAATAGTGGTTCCAACAATGTTGTATGGTTGCGAGGCGTGGGCTATGGATAGAGTTGTGCGCAGGAGGATGGATGTGCTGGAAATGAGATGTTTGAGGACAATGTGTGGTGTGAGGTGGTTTGATCGAGTAAGTAACGTAAGGGTAAGAGAGATGTGTGGAAATAAAAAGAGCGTGGTTGAGAGAGCAGAAGAGGGTGTTTTGAAATGGTTTGGTCACATGGAGAGAATGAGTGAGGAAAGATTGACCAAGAGGATATATGTGTCGGAGGTGGAGGGAACGAGGAGAAGAGGGAGACCAAATTGGAGGTGGAAAGATGGAGTGAAAAAGATTTTGTGTGATCGGGGCCTGAACATGCAGGAGGGTGTAAGGAGGGCAAGGAATAGAGTGAATTGGAGCGATGTGGTATACAGGGGTTGACGTGCTGTCAGTGGAGTGAATCAAGGCATGTGAAGCGTCTGGGGTAAACCATGGAAAGCTGTGTAGGTATGTATATTTGCGTGTGTGGACGTGTGTATGTACATGTGTATGGGGGGGGGGGTTGGGCCATTTCTTTCGTCTGTTTCCTTGCGCTACCTCGCAAACGCGGGAGACAGCGACAAAGTATAAAAAAAAAAAAAAAATATATATATATATATATATATATATATATATATATATATATATATATATATATATATATATATATATATATATATATATATATATATATATATATATATATATATATATATATATATATATACACAAACAGACATATACATATATATACATGCACATAATTCATACTGTCTACCCTTATTCATTCCCGTCGCCATCCCACCACACATGAAAAGGAAAACCCCCTCCCCCCGCATTTGCGCGAGGTAGCGCTAGGAAAAGACAACAAATGCCACATTCGTTCACACTTAGTCTCTAGCTGTCATGTATAATACACCGAAACCACACCTCCCTTTCCACATCCAGGCCCAACAAAACTTTCCATGGTTTACCGCAAACGCTTCACATGTCCTGGTTCACTCCATTGACAGCACGTACACCCTGGTATACCACATCGTTCTAATTCACTCTATTCATTGCACGCCTTTCACCTTCATGCATGTTCAGGCCCCGATCACTCAAAATCTTTTTTACTTTATCTTTCCACTTCCAATTTGGTATCCCACTTCTCGTTCCCTCCACCTCTGACACATATATCCACTTTGTCAATCTTTCCTCACTCATTCTCTTCATGTGACCAAACCATTTCAAAACACCTTCTTCTGCTCTCTCAACCACACTCTTTATATTACCATAAATCTCTCTTACCCTTTCATTACTTGATCAAACCACCTCACACCACATATTGTCCTCAAACATCTCATTTCCAGCACTTCCATCCTCCTCCGCACAACTCTATCTATAGCCCACACCTCGCAACCATATGATATTGTTGGAACCACTATTCCTTCAAACATCCACATTTTTGCTTTCCAAGATAACGTTCTCGGCTTCCACACATTTTTGAACGCTCCCAGAACTTTCGCCCCCTCCCCCACCCCATGATTCACTTCTGCTTCCATGGTTCCATCCGCTGCCAAATCCACTCCCAGATATCTAAAAGACTTCACGTCCTCCAGTGTTTCTCCATTCAAACTTACCTCCAAATTGGCTTGTCCTTCAACCCTGCTGTACCTAATAACCTTGCTCTTATTCACATTTACTTTCAGCTTTTTTCTTTCACATACTTTACCAAACTCAGTCACCAGCTTCTGCAGTTTCTCACCCGAATCAGCCACCAGCGCTGTATCATCAGCAAACAACATCTGACTGACTTCCCAAGGTCTCTCATCCACAACAGACTGCATACTTGCCGCTCTTTCCAAAACTCTTGCATTCATCTCCCTAACAACCCCATCCATAAACAAATTGAACAAATTGAGTGTGAGAAAGTAAACTTAAATTTAATTTGGGTAAAACTGAAAGTGAATGGAGAGAAATGGGTGATTATTGGTGCCTATGCACCTGGTCATGAGAAAAAACACCATAGGCTAGTGTTTTGAGTGAGTGTATTAGCAGCTTTGATTCACTGGACCGTGTTATAGTGATAGGTGATTTCAGTGCGAAGGTGGGTAATGTGGCATTTGAGGATATAATTGGTGTACATTTGGTGTTCAGTGCTCTAAATGGAAATGATAAAGAGCTTGTGATTTTGTGTACTGATCAAAGACTGGTGATTTTGAACCCCTTTTTTATAAAATATAGACTTTTGGATGATAATGCACTGAGAGGGGATGTCTGATCACTGTCTTGTGGAGGCGAAGGTGAAAATTTGAAGAGGCTTTCAGAAAAGAGGAGAGAATGTTGGGTACAAGAGAGTGGTGAGAGTAAGTGAGTTTGGGAAGGACACATGTGTGAGGAAGTATCAGGAGAGATTGATTGTAGAATGGCAAAAGGTGAGAACAAATGACGTGAAATGAGTGGGTGAGGATTGGGATGTATTTAGGGAAGCAGTGATGGTTTGCGCAAAAGATGGATGTGGTATGAGAAAGATGGGAGATAGGCAGATTAGAAAGGGTAGTGAGTGTTGGGATGAAGAAGTAAGATTGTTAGTGAAAGAGAAAAGAGAGGCGTTTGGACGATATTTGCAGGGAAGTAGTACAAATGACTGGGAGATGTATTAAAGAAATCGGCAGGAGGTCAAGAGAAAGGTGCAAGAGTTAGAAAAGAGGGCAAATGAGAGTTGGGGTGAGAGACAATCATTAAATTTTTGGGATAACAAAAAGATGTTTTGGAAGGAGGTAGATGACGGGCGTAAGACAAGAGAACAAATGGAAACATCGGTGAAGGGAGCAAGTTGGGAAGTGATAGATAGTGATGGAGTGGGAAGGAGATGGAGTGAGTTTTTTGAAGGTTTGTTAAATGTGTTTGATGGTAGAGTATCAGATAAAGAGTTTTTTGTTCGGGGTGGTGTACGAAGTGAAAGGGTCAGGGAGAATGATTTGGCGAAGAGAAAAGAGGTAGTGAAAGCTTTGCGGAAGATGAAATCCGGCAAGGCCGCGGGTTTGGATAGTATTGCAATGGAATCTATTAAAAAGGGGCGTGACTGTTGTTGATTGGTTGGCAAGAATATTCAGTGTACGTATGGACCAACGTGAGGTGCCTGAGAATTAGCGGAATGCATGCATAGTACCATTGTACAAAGGTAAAGGCGAAATTCTCTGGGAAGGTATTGATTGAGAGGGTGAAGACATGTACAGAGAATCAGATCGGGGAGGAGCAGTGTGGTTTCCGAAGTGGTAGCGGATGTGTAGATAAGGTGTTTGCTTTGAAGAATGTACGTGGGAAATACTTAGAAAAACAAATGGATTTGTATGTAGCATCTATGGATCTGGAGAAGGCATATGATAGAGTTGATAGAGATGATTTGTGGAAGCTTTTAAGAGAGGAAGAGAGGAGAGTGATTGGTTCCCAGTGAATGTCAGTCTGCGGCAGGGGTGTGAGATGTCCCCATGGTTATTCAATTTGCTTATGGATGGGGTGGTTAGGGAGGTAAATGCAAGAGTTTTGGAGAGAGGGGCGAGTATGCAGCCTGTTTTGGATGAGGGGGCCTGGGAAGTAAGTCAGTTGTTGTTCGACAATGATACAGCTCTAGTGACTGATTCGTGTGCGAAACTGCAGAGGTTGGTGACTGAGTTGTGGAAAGTGTGTGGAAGGAGAAAGTTGACACTAAAGGTGAATAAGAGCAAGTTATTAGGTTCATTAGGGTTGAGGGACAGGTTAATTGGGATGTAAGTTTGATTGGAGAAAAATTGGAGGAAGAGAAGTGTTTTAGAGATCTGCAAGTGGTTGTAGCAACGGATGGAACCATGAAAACAGAAGTGAGTCACAGGGTGGGGGAGGAGGCGAAAGTTCTGGGAGCGATGAAGAATGTGGGGAATGAGAGAACGTTACCTGGGTGAGCAAAAATGGGTATGTTTGAAGGAAAAGTGGTTCCATCACTGTTGTATGGTTGGGAAGCATGGGTTATAGATAGGGTTGCACGGAAGAGGGTGGATGTATTGGAACTGAATTGTTTGAGGTGGTGTGAGGTGGTAGGTAATGTGAGAGTAACAGAGATGTGTGGAAATATAAAGAATATGATAAAGAGAGCAAATGAGGGTGTGCTGATATTGTTTGGGCATATGGAGAAAATGAGAGAGGAAAGATTGACAAAGAGTATACATATTTCAGAGGTGGAGGGAAAAAGAAGCGTGAGATGACATTGGAGGTGGGAGGATAGAGTGAAAAAGATTTTGAGCGATCGGAATGAGAGGAATGCAAGGAAAAAGTTAATTGCAACGATTTAGTTTACCGGGGTCGACGTCTTGTCAGTGGACTGAATCAGGGCATGTGAAATGTCTGGGGTAAACCATGGAAAGGTCTATAGGGCCTGGGTGTGGATAGGGAGCTATGGTTTCGGTGCATTACACATGACAGATAGAGAGTGAGTGAACCAATGTGGCTTCTTTGGTCTGTATTCATGGAGCTACCTCGTTAAAACAGGTGAGAGCGATGCTGTATTCGTGTGGGATAGCGATGAAGGCAAGTGTGAATATATACATGAGTATGTATGTAATGTCTGCGCACGTGTATGTATATATATATATATATATTTTTTTTTTTTTGCTTTGTCGCTGTCTCCCGCGTTTGCGAGGTAGCGCAAGGAAACAGACGAAAGAAATGGCCTAACCCACCCCCATACACATGTATATACATACGTCCACACACGCAAATATACATACCTACACAGCTTTCCATGGTTTACCCCAGACGCTTCACATGCCCTGATTCAATCCATTGACAGCACGTCAACCCCGGTATACCACATCGCTCCAATTCACTCTATTCCTTGCACTCCTTTCACCCTCCTGCATGTTCAGGCCCCGATAACACAATTTCTTTTTCACTCCATCCTTCCACCTCCAATTTGGTCTCCCTCTTCTCCTGGTTCCCTCCACCTCCGACACATATAGCCTCTTGGTCAATCTTTACTCACTCATTCTCTCCATGTGCCCAAACCATTTCAAAACACCTTCTTCTGCTCTCTCAACCACGCTCTTTTTATTTTCAC
Source organism: Panulirus ornatus (assembly GCF_036320965.1). NCBI lineage: Eukaryota > Metazoa > Arthropoda > Malacostraca > Decapoda > Palinuridae > Panulirus > Panulirus ornatus. The sequence continues at coordinate 14,513,983 of NC_092287.1, forward strand.
ACATCTCTCTTACCCTTACGTTACTTACTCGATCAAACCACCTCACACCACATATTGTCCTCAAACATCTCATTTCCAGCACATCCATCCTCCTGCGCACAACTCTATCCATAGTCCACGCCTCGCAACCATAAAAAATTGTTGGAACCACTATTCCTTCAAACATACCCATTTTTGCTTTCCGAGATAATGTTCTCGACTTCCAGACATTCGTCAAGGCTCCCAGAAGTCTCGCCCCCTCCCCCACCCTATGATCCACTTCCGCTTCCATGGTTCCATCCGCTGCCAGATCCACTCCGAGATATCTAAAACACTTCACTTCCTCCAGTTTTTCTCCATTCAGACTCACCTCCCAATTGACTTGACCCTCAACCCTAATGTACCTAATAACCTTGCTCTTATTCACATTTACTCTTAACTTTCTTCTTCCACACACTTTACCAAACTCAGTCACCAGCTTCTGCAGTTTCTCATATGAATCATACACCAGCGCTGTATCATCAGCGAACAACAAATGACTCACTTCCCAAGCTCTCTCATCCCCAACAGACTTCATACTTTCCCCTCTTTCCAAAACTCTTGCATTCACCTCCCTAACAACCCCATCCATAAACAAATTAAACAACCATGGAGACATCACACACGCCTGCCGCAAACCTACATTCACTGAGAACCAATCACTTTCCTCTCTTCCTACACGTACACATGCCTTACATCCTCGATAAAAACTTTTCACTGCTTCTAACAACTTGCCTCATACACCATATATTCTTAATACCTTCCACAGAGCATCTCTATCAACTCTATCATATGCCTTCTCCAGATACATAAATGCTACATACAAATCCATTTGCTTTTCTAAGTATTTCTCACATACATTCTTCAAAGCAAACACCTGATCCACACATCCTCTACCACTTCTGAAACCACACTGCTCTTGCCCAATCTGATGCTCTGTACATGCCTTCACCCTCTCAATCAATACCCTCCCATATAATTTACCAGGAATACTCAACAAACTTATACCTCTGTAATTTGAGCACTCACTCTTATCCCCTTTGCCTTTGTATAATGGCACTATGCACGCATTCCGCCAATCCTCAGGCACCTCACCATGAGTCATACATACATTAAATAACCTTACCAACCAGTCAACAATACAGTCACCCCCTTTTTTAATAAATTCCAATGCAATACCATCCAAACCTGCTGCCTTGCCGGCTTTCATCTTCCGCAAAGCTTTTACTACCTCTTCTCTGTTTACCAAATCATTTTCCTTAACCCTCTCACTTTGCACACCACCTCCACCAAAACACCCTACATCTGCCACACTATCATCAAACACATTCAACAAACCTTCAAAATACTCACTCCATCTCCTTCTCACATCACCACTACTTGTTATCACCTCCGCATTTGCGCCCTTTACTGAAGTTCCCATTTGCTCCCTTGTCTTACGCACTTTATTTACCTCCTTCCAGAACATCTTTTTATTCTCCCTAAAATTTAATGATACTCTCTCACCCCAACTCTCATTTGCCCTTTTTTTCACCTCTTGCACCTTTCTCTTGACCTCCTGTCTCTTTCTTTTATACATATCCCACTCAATTGCATTTTTTCCCTGCAAAAATCGTCCAAATGCCTCTCTCTTCTCTTTCACTAATACTCTTACTTCTTCATCCCACCACTCACTACCCTTTCTAATCAACCCACCTCCCACTCTTCTCATGCCACAAGCATCTTTTGCGCAATCCATCACTGCTTCCCTAAATACATCCCATTCCTCCCCCACTCCAATTACTTCCATTGTTCTCACCTTTTTACATTCTGAACTCAGTCTCTCCTAGTACTTCCTCACGCAAGTCTCCTTCCCAAGCTCACTTACTCTCACCAACCTCTTCACCCCAACATTCACTCTTCTTTCCTGAAAACCCATACAAATCTTCACCTTAGCCTCCACAAGATAATGATCAGACATCCCTCCAGTTGCACCTCTCAGCACATTAACATCCAAAAGTCTCTCTTTCGCGCGCCTGTCAATTAACACGTAATCCAATAACGCTCTCTGGCCATCTCTCCTACTTACATAAGTATACTTATGTATATCTCGCTTTTTAAACCAGGTATTCCCAATCATCAGTCCTTTTTCAGCACATAAATCTACAAGCTCTTCACCATTTCCATTTACAACACTGAACACCCCATGTATACCAATTATTCCCTCAACTGCCACATTACTTACCTTTGCATTCAAATCACCCATCACTATAACCCGGTCTCGTGCATCAAAACCACTAACACACTCAATCAGCTGCTCCCGAAACACTTGCCTCTCATGATCTTTCTTCTCATGCCCAGGTGCATATGCACCAATAATCATCCATCTCTCTCCATCAACTTTCAGTTTTACCCATATTAATCAAGAATTTACTTTCTTACATTCTATCACATTCTCCCACAACTGTTCCAGGAGTACTGTTGAATATGTTTGATGATAGAGTGGCATATACAGGGTGGTTTGGTCGAGGTGGTGTGCAAAGTGAGAGTGTTAGGGAAAAAGATTTGGTAAACAGAGAAGAGGTAGCAAAAGCTTTGCGGAAGATGAAAGCCGGTAAGGCAGCAGGTTTGGATGGTATTGCAGTGGAATTTATTAAAAAAGGGTGTGACTGTATCATTGACTGGTTGGTAAGGTTATTTAATGTATGTATGACTCATGGTGAGGTGCCTGAGGATTGGCGGAATGCGTGCATAGTGCCATTGTACAAAGGCAAAGGGAATAAGAGTGACTGCTCAAATTACAGAGGTATAAGTTTGTTGAGTATTCCTAGTAAATTATATGGGAGGGTATTAATTGAGAGGGTGAAGTCAGGTACAGAGCATCAGATTGGGCAAGAGCAGTGTGGTTTCAGAGGTGGTAGAGGATGTGTGGATCAGGTGTTTGTTTTGAAGAATGTATGTGAGAAATACTTAGAAAAGCAAATGGATTTGTATATAGCATGTATGGATCTGGAGAAGGCATATGATAGAGTTGATAGAGATGCTCTCTGGAAGGTATTAAGAATGTATGGTGTGGGAGGCAAGTTGTTATGAGCAGTGAAAAGTTTTAATCGAAAGATGTAAGGCATGTGTACGTGTAGGAAAAGAGGAAAGTGATTGGTTCTCAGTGAAAGTAGGTTTGCGGCAGGGGTGTATGATGTTTCCATGATTGTTTAATTTGTTTATGGATGGGGTTGTTAGGGAGGTGAATGCAAGAGTTTTGGAAAGAGGGGCAAGTATTAAGTCTGTTGTGGATGAGAGAGCTTGGAAAGTGAGTCAGTTGTTGTTCGCTGATGATACAGCGCTGATGGCTGATTCATGTGAGAAACTGCAGAAGCTGGTGACTGAGTTTGGTAAAGTGTGTGAAAGAAGAAAGTTAAGAGTAAATGTGAATAAGAGCAAGGTTATTAGGTACAGTTGGGTTGAGGGTCAAGTCAATTGGGAGGTAAGTTTGAATGGAGAAAAACTGGAGGAAGTAAAGTGTTTTAGTTATCTGGGAGTGGATCTGGCAGCGGATGGAACCATGGAAGCGGAAGTGGATCATAGGGTGGGGGAGGGGGCGAAAATCCTGGGAGCCTTGAAGAATGTGTGGAAGGTGAGAAAATTATCTCGGAAAGCAAAAATGGGTATGTTTGAAGGAATAGTGGTTCCAACAATGTTGTATGGTTGCGAGGCGTGGGCTATGGATAGAGTTGTGCGCAGGAGGATGGATGTGCTGGAAATGAGATGTTTGAGGACAATGTGCGGTGTGAGGTGGTTTGATCGAGTAAGTAACGTAAGGGTAAGAGAGATGTGTGGAAATAAAAAGAGCGTGGTTGAGAGAGCAGAAGAGGGTGTTTTGAAATGGTTTGGGCACATGGAGAGAATGAGTGAGGAAAGATTGACCAAGAGGATATATGTGTCGGAGGTGGAGGAAACGAGGAGAAGTGGGAGCCCAAATTGGAGGTGGAAAGATGGAGTGAAAAAGATTTTGTGTGATCTTGGCCTGAACATGCAGGAGGGTGAACGGAGGGCAAGGAATAGAGTGAATTGGATCGATGTGTTATACCGGGGTTGACGTGCTATCAATGGATTGAATCAGGGCATATGAAGAGTCTGGGGTAAACCATGGAAAGCTGTGTAGGTATGTATATTTGCGTGTGTGGACGTATGTATATACATGTGTATGGGGGTGGGTTGGGCCATTTCTTTCGTCTGTTTCCTTGCGCTACCTCGCAAACGCGGGAGACAGCGGCAAAGAAAAAAAAAAAATATATATATATATATATATATATATATATATATATATATATATATATATATATAAATATTTTATATTTATTTGCTTTGTGGCTGTCTCCCGCGTTTGCGGGGTAGCGCAAATAAACAGACGAAAGAAATGGCCCAACCCACCCTATATATATGAATATACCTACACGTCCACAAACGCAAATATACATACCTATACATTTCAATATACACATATATATACACACACAAAGATATACATATATACACATGTACATAATTCATACTGTCTGCCTTTATTTATTCACATCACCACCTCGCCACACATGGAATAACATCCCCCTCCCCCCTCATATGTGCGAGGTAGCGCTAGGAAAAGACAACAAAGGCTACTTTCGTTCACACTCAGTCTCTAGCTGTCTTAAAATAATGCCCGAAACCACAGCTCCCTTTCCATATCCAGGCCTCACAGAACTTTCCATGGTTTACCCCAGACGCTTCACATGCCCTGATTCAATCCATTGACAGCAGGTCGACCCCGATATACCAAATCGATCCAATTCACTCCATTCCTTGCCCGCCTTTCACCCTCCTGCATGTTCAGGCCCCGATCACTCAAAATGTTTTTCACTCCATCTTTCCACCTCCATTTTGTCTCCCACTTTTCCTCGTTCCCTCTACTTCCGACACATATATCCTCTTGGTCAATCTTTCCTCACTCATTCTCTCCATATGCCCAAACCATTTCAAAACAACCTCTTCTGCTCTCTCAACCACACTCTTTTCATTTCCACACATCTCTCTTACCCTTATATTACTTACTCGATCAAACCACCTCACACAATATATTGTTCTCAAACATCTCATTTCCAGCATATCCACCCTCCTGCGCACAACTCTATCCATAGCCCACGCCTCGCAGCCACACAATATTGTTGGAACCACTATTCCTTCAAAAATACCCATTTTTGCTTTCCGAGATAATGTTCTCGACTTTCACACATTCTTCAAGGCTGCCAGGATTTTCTCCCCCTCCCGTACCGTATGATCCACTTCCGCTTTCATGGTTCCATCCGCTGCCAGATCCACTCACAGATATCTAAAACACTTTACTTCTTCCAGTTTTTCTCCATTCAAACTTACCTCCCAATTGACTTGACCCTCAACACTACTGTACCTAATAACCTTGCTCTTATTCACATTTACTCTTAACTTTCACACACTTTACCAAACTCAGTCACCAACTTCTGTAGTTTCTCACATGAATCAGCCACCAGCGCTATATCATCAGCGAACAAGAACTTACTCACTTCCCAAGCCCCCTCATCCCCAACAGACAGCATACTTGCCCCTCTTTCCAAAACTCTTGCATTCACCTCCCCAACAACCCCATCCATAAACAAATTAAACAGCCATGGAGACATCACACACCCCTGCCGCAAACCTACATTCACTGAGAACCAATCACTTTCCTCTCTTCCCATACGTACACATGCCTTACATCCTCGATAAAAACTTTTCACTGCTTCTACCAACTTGCCTCTCACACCTTATATTCTTAGTACCTTCCACAGAGCATCTCTGTCAACTCTATCATATGCCTTCTCCAGATCCATAGATGCTACTTACAAATCCATTTGCTTTTCTAAGTATTTCTCACATACATTCTTCAAAGCAAACACCTGATCCACACATCCTCTACCACTTCTGAAACCACACTGCTCTTCCCCAATCTGATGCTCTGTACATGCCTTCACCCTCTCAATCAATACCCTCCCATATAATTTACCAGGAATACTCAAAAAACTTATACCTCTGTAATTTGAGCACTCACTCTTATCCCCTTTGCCTTTGTACAATGGCACTATGGAAGCATTCCGCCAATCCTCAGGCACCTCACCATGAATCATACATACATTAAATAATCTTACCAACCAGTCAACAATACAGTCACCCCTTTCTTAATAAATTCCACTGCAATACCGTCCAAACATGCTGCCTCTCCAGCTTTCATCTTCAGTAAAGCTTTTACTACCTCTTCTCTATTTACTAAATCATTTTCCCTAACCCTCTCACTTTGCACACCGCCTCGACCAAAGCACCCTATATCTGCCACTCTATCATGAAACACATTCAACAACCCTTCAAAATACTCACTCCATCTCCTTCTCACATCACCACTACTTGTTATCACCTCCCCATTAGCCCCCTTCACTGAAGTTCCCATTTGCTCCCTTGTCTTACTCTCCTTCCAAACAAGTTTTTATTCTCCCTGAAATTTAATGATACTCTCTCACCCCAACTCTCATTTGCCCTCTTTTTCACCCCTTGCACCTTTCTCTTGACCTCCTGCCTCTTTCTTTTATACCTCTCCCACTCATTTGCATTTTTCCTCTGCAAAAATCGTCCAAACGCCTCCCTGTAGAGGTAGTAAAAGCTTTGCGGAAGATGAAAGCCGGCAAGGCAGCAGGTTTGGATGGTATTGCAGTGGAATTTATTAAAAAAAGGGGGTGACTGTATTGTTGACTGATTGGTAAGGTTACTTAATGTATGTATGACTCATGGTGAGGTGCCTGAGGATTGGCGGAATGCCTGCATAGTGCCATTGTGCAAAGGCAAAGGGGATAAGAGTGAGTGCTCAAATTAAAGAGGTATAAGTTTGTTGAGTATTCCTGGTAAATTACATTGGAGGGTATTGATTAAGAGGGTGAAGGCATGTACAGAGCATCAGATCGGGGAAGAGCAGTGTGGTTTCAGAAGTGGTAGAGTATGTGTGGATCAGGTGTTTGCTTTGAAGATGTATGTGAGAAATACCTAGAAAAGCAAATGGATTTGTATGTAGCATTTATGGATCTGGAGAAGGCATATGATAGAGTTGATAGAGATGCTCTGTGGAAGGTATTAAGAATATATGGTGTGTGAGGCAAGTTGTTAGAAACACTGAAAAGTTTTTATCGATGATGTAAGGCATGTGTACGTGTAGGAAGAGAGGAAAGTGATTGGTTCTCAGTGAATATAGGTTTGCGACAGGGGTGTATGATGTCTCCATGGTTATTTAATTTGTTTATGGATGGGGTTGTTAGGGAGGTGAATGCAAGAGTTTTGGAAAGAGGGGCAAGTATGAAGTCTGTTGTGGATGAGAGAGCTTGGGAAGTGAGTCAGTTGTTGTTTGCTGATGATACAGCGCTGGTGGCTGATTCATGTGAGAAACTGCAGAAGCTGGTGACTTAGTTTGGTAAAGTGTGTGAAAGAAGAGAGTTAAGAGTAAATGTGAATAAGAGCAAGGTTATTAGGTACAGTAGGGTTGAGGGTCAATTCAATTGGGAGGTGAGTTTGAATGGAGAAAAACTGGAGGAAGTAAAGTGTTTTAGATATCTGGGAGTGGATCTGGTAGCGGAAGGAACCATGAAAGCGGAATTGGATCATAGGATGGGGAAGGGGGAGAAAATCCTGGGAGCCTTGAAGAATGTGTGAAAGTCGAGAACATTATCTCTTAAAGCAAAAATGGGTATGTTTAAAGGAATAGTGGTTCCAACAATGTTGTATGCTTGCGAGGCGTGGGCTATTGATAGAGTTGTGCGCAGGAGGGTGGATGTGCTGGAAATGAGATGTGTGAAGACAATCCGTGGTGTGAGGTGGTTTGATCGAGTAAGTAACGTAAGGGTAAGAGAGATGTGTGGAAATAAAAAGAGCGTGGTTGAGAGAGCAGAAGAGGGTGTTTTGAAATGGTTTGGGCACATGGAGAGAATGAGTGAGGAAAGATTGACCAAGAGGATATATGTGTCAGAGGTGGAGGGAACGAGGAGAAGTGGGAGACCAAATTGGAGGTGGAAAGATGGAGTGAAAAAGATTTTGTGTGATCGGGGCCTGAACATGTAGGAGGGTGAAAGGAGGGCAAGGAATAGAGTGAATTGGATCGATATGGTGTACCGGGGTTGACGTGCTGTCAGTGGATTGAATCAGGGCATGTGAAGCGTCAGTGGTAAAGCATGGAAAGCTGTGTAGGTATGTATATTTGCGTGTGTGGACGTGTATGTATATACATGTGTATGGGGGTGGGTTGGGCCATTTCTTTCGTCTGTTTCTTTGCGCTACCTCGCAAACGTGGGAGACAGCGACAAAGCAAAAAAAAAAAAAAAATATGTATATATATATATATATATATATATATATATATATATATATATATATATATATATAGGCGACTAGAGGGGACGGAAGCGAGGGGCCGGAAATTCTCCCCTCCTTGTATTTTTTTAACTTTCTAAAATGGGAAACAGAAGAAGGAGTCACGCGGGGAGTGCTCATCCTCCTCGAAGGCTCAGACTGGGGTGTCTAAATGTGTGTGGATGTAACGAAGATGTGAAAAAAGGAGAGATAGGTAGTATGTTTGAGGAAAGGAACCTGGATGATTTGGCTCTGAGTGAAACGAAGCTCAAGGGAAAAGGGGAAGAGTGGTTTGGGAATGTCTTGGGAGTAAAGTCAGTGGTTAGTGAGAGGACAAGAGCAAGGGAAGGTGTACCAGTACTCCTGAAACAGGAGTTGTGGGAGTATGTGATAGAATGTAAGATAGTAAATTCTCGATTAATATGGGTAAAACTGAAAGTTGATGAAGAGAGATGGGTGATTATTGGTGCATATGCACCTGGGCATGAGAAGAAAGATCATGAGAGGCAAGTGTTTTGGGAGCAACTGAATGTGTGTGTTAGTGGTTTTGATGCACGAGACCGGGTTATAGTGATGGGTGATTTGAATGCAGAGGTGAGTAATGTGGCAGTTGAGGGAATAGTTGGTATACATGGGGTGTTCAGTGTTGGAAATGGAAATGGTGAAGAGCTTGTAGATTTATGTGCTGAAAAAGGACTGGTGATTGGGAATACCTTGTTTAAAAAGCGAGATATACATAAGTATACGTATGTAAGTAGGAGAGATGGCCAGAGAGCGTTATTGGATTAAGTGTTAATTGACAGGCGTGCGAAAGAGAGACTTTTGGATGTTAATGTGCTGAGAGGTGCAACTGGAGGGATGTCTGATCATTATGTTGTGGAGGCTAAGGTGAAGATTTGTATGGGTTTTCAGAAAAGAAGAGTGAATGTTAGGGTGAAGAGGGTGGTGAGAGTAAGTGAGCTTGGGAAGGAGACTTGTGTGAGGAAGTATCAGGAGAGACTGAGTACAGAATGGAAAAAGGTGAGAACAATGGAAGTAATTGGAGTGGGGGAGGAATGGGATGTATTTAGGGATCAGTGATGGATTGCGCAAAAGATGCTTGTGGCATGAGAAGAGTGGGAGGTGGGTTGATTAGAAAGGGTAGTGAGTGGTGGGATGAAGAAGTAAGATTATTAGTGAAAGAGAAGAGAGAGGCATTTGGACGATTTTTGCAGGGAAAAAATGCAATTGAGCTGGAGATGTACAAAAGAAAGAGACAGGATGTCAAGAGAAAGGTGCAAGAGGTGAAAAAGATGGCAAATGAGAGTTGGGGTGAGAGAGTATCATTAAATTTTAGGGAGCATAAAAAGATGTTCTGGAAGGAGGTAAATAAAGTGCGTAAGACAAGGGAGCAAATGGGAACTTCAGTGAAGGGCTCAAATGGGGAGGTGATAACAAGTAGTGGTGATGTGAGAAGGAGATGGAGTGAGTATTTTGAAGGTTTTTTGAATGTGTTTGATGATAGTGTGGCAGGTATAGGTTGTTTTGGTCGAGGTGGTGTGCAAAGTGAGAGGGTTAGGGAAAATGATTTGGTAAACAGAGAAGAGGTAGTAAAAGCTTTGCGGAAGATGAAAGCCGGCAAGGCAGCAGGTTTGGATGGTATTGCAGTGGAATTTATTAAAAAAGGGGGTGACTGTATTGTTGACTGGTTGGTAAGGTTATTTAATGTATGTATGACTCATGGTGAGGTGCCTGAGGATTGGCGGAATGCGTGCATAGTGCCATTGTACAAAGGCAAAGGGGATAAGAGTGAGTGCTCAAATTACAGAGGTATAAGTTTGTTGAGTATTCCTGGTAAATTATATGGGAGGGTATTGATTGAGAGGGTGAAGGCATGTACAGAGCATCAGATTGGGGAAGAGCAGTGTGGTTTCAGAAGTGGTAGAGGATGTGTGGATCAGGTGTTTGCTTTGAAGAATGTATGTGAGAAATACTTAGAAAAGCAAATGGATTAGTATGTAGCATTTATGGATCTGGAGAAGGCATATGATAGAGTTGATAGAGATGCTCTGTGGAAGGTATTAAGAATATATGGTGTGGGAGGCAAGTTGTTATAAGCAGTGAAAAGTTTTTATCGAGGATGTAAGGCATGTGTACGTGTAGGAAGAGAGGAAAGTGATTGGTTCTCAGTGAATGTAGGTTTGCGGCAGGGGTGTGTGATGTCTCCATGGTTGTTTAATTTGTTTATGGATGGGGTTGTTAGGGAGGTGAATGCAAGAGTTTTGGAAAGAGGTGCAAGTATGAAGTCTGTTGGGGATGAGAGAGCTTGGGAAGTGAGTCAGTTGTTGTTCGCTGATGATACAGCGCTGGTGGCTGATTCATGTGAGAAACTGCAGAAGCTGGTGACTGAGTTTGGTAAAGTGTGTGAAAGAAGAAAGTTAAGAGTAAATGTGAATAAGAGCAAGGTTATTAGGTACAGTAGGGTTGAGGGTCAAGTCAATTGGGAGGTAAGTTTGAATGGAGAAAAACTGGAGGAAGTAAAGTGTTTTAGATATCTGGGAGTGGATCTGGCAGCGGATGGAACCATGGAAGCGGAAGTGGATCATAGGGTGGGGGAGGGGGCGAAAATTCTGGGAGCCTTGAAGAATGTGTGGAAGTCGAGAACATTATCTCGGAAAGCAAAAATGGGTATGTTTGAAGGAATAGTGGTTCCAACAATGTTGTATGGTTGCGAGGCGTGGGCTATGGATAGAGTTGTGCGCAGGAGGATGGATGTGCTGGAAATGAGATGTTTGAGGACAATGTGTGGTGTGAGGTGGTTTGATCGAGTAAGTAACGTAAGGGTAAGAGAGATGTGTGGAAATAAAAAGAGCGTGGTTGAGAGAGCAGAAGAGGGTGTTTTGAAATGGTTTGGGCACATGAAGAGAATGAGTGAGGAAAGATTGACCAAGAGGATATATGTGTCGGAGGTGGAGGGAACGAGGAGAAGTGTGAGACCAAATTGGAGGTGGAAAGATGGAGTGAAAAAGATTTTGTGTGATCGGGGCCTGAACATGCAGGAGGGTGAAAGGAGGGCAAGGAATAAAGTGAATTGGATCGATGTGGTGTACCGGGGTTGACGTGCTGTCAATGGGTTGAATCAGTGCATGTGAAGCGTCTGGGGTAAACCATGGAAAGCTGTGTAGGTATGTATATTTGCGTTTGTGGACGTATGTATATTTATATGCATGGGGGTGGGTTGGGCCATTTCTTTCGTCTGTTTCCTTGCGCTACCTCGCAAACGCGGGAGACAGCGACAAAGCAAAAAAAAAAAAAAAATATGTATATATATATATATATATATATATATATATATATATATATATATATATATATATATATATATATATATATATATATATATATATATATATATATATATATATATATAAAACAAGGAACAGAGAAGGGGCCCAGGTGAGGATATTCCCTCAAAGGCCGGTCCTCTGTTCTTAATGCTACCTCGCTAACGCGGGAAATGGCAAATAGTGTGAAAAAAAAAAAAAAAAAAATATATATATATATATATATATATATATATATATATATATATATATATATATATATATATATATATATATATATATTTCTATATATATATATACATATATATATATATGTTTATATTTATATATATATATATATATATATATATATATATATATATATATATATATATATATATATATATATATATATATATATATATATATATATATATATATATATATATATATATATATATATATACACGAACAAAGTGCATATGAACGCGCACCTTCGTAGAACATACAACCTCCAACAGCCATGATCGAACCCCGGACCCCTATGCAACAGGCGGGAGCGCTACCGCTAATCTATGATCACCCCTAATAGGGAAATGACTTCGAATACCATATGCTCGAATACCCTTCATCTCACATTGGTGAGCAACGGTGTCTACACCTGTATTTTCCTATCAGGCTCACAGTGCCAGCAGATAGCATTTTACCGAACCTAACTGTACAACAGGGAGGTATATGAATACGAAGGAAGTGCATATGAAAGCTCACCTTCATAGAAGATACAAACCTCCTACAGGTAGCGCTAGGAAAAGACAACAAAGGCCACATTCGTTCACACTCAGTCTCTAGCTGTCATGTATAATGTTCCGAAACCACAGCTCACTTTCCACATCCAGGCCCACAAAACTTTCCATGGTTTACCCTAGACGCTTCACATGCCCTGATTCAATCCATTGACAGCACGACAACCCCGGTATAACATATCGTTCCAATTCACTCTATTCCTTGCACGCCTTTCACCCTCCTGCATGTTCAGGCTAGGATCGCTCAGAGTCATTTTCACTCCATCCTTCCACTTCCAATTTGGTCTCCCACTTCTCCTCGTTCCCTCCACCTCTGACACATATATCCTTTTTGTCAATCTCTCCTCACTCATTCTCTCTATGTGACCAAACCATTTCAATACACCTTCTGGTCTCTCAACCACACTCTTTTTATTACAACACATATCTCTTACCCTTTCATTACTAACTCGATCAAACCACTTCATACGTCATATTGTCCTCAAATATCTCATTTCTAATTAAGCCATCCTCCTTCGCACAACCATATCTATAGCCTATGCCTCACAACCATATAACATTGCTGGAACGACTATTCCCTCAAACAAATCCATTTTTTGCTCTCCGAGATAACGTTCTCACCTTCCACACATTCTTTAACTCTCCCAGAACCTTCTCCCTCTCTCCCACCTTGTGACTCACTTCCGCTTCCCTGGTTCCATCCGCTGTCAAATCCACTCCCAGATATCTAAAACACTTCACTTCCCCCAGTTTTTCTTCACTCAAACTTGCCTCCCAATTTTCTTGTCCCTCAACCCTGCTGAACCTAATAATTACCGTGCTCTTATACATATTTTCCCTCGGCTTTCTTCCTTCACACACTTTACCAAACTCAGTCACCAACTTCTGCAGTTTCTCACCCGAATCAGCCACCAGCGATGTATCATCAGCGAAAAACAAACGACTCACATCCAAAGCCCTCTTATCCACACCAGAATACATACTTGCCCCTCTCTCCAAAACTCTTGCATTCACCTCCCTAATAACCCCATTCATAAACAAATCAAACAACCATGGTTACATCGCGCACCCAAGCCGCAAACCGACATTCACTGGGAACGAATCACTTTCCTCTCTTCCTTCTCGTACTCATGCCATACATCTTCGAGAAAAGCTTTTCACTGCTTCTAGCAACTTACCTCCTACACCATGTACTCTTAATACCTTCCACAGAGCATCTCTATCAACTCTATGATATGCCCTTTCCAGATCCATAAATGCTACATACAAATCCATTTGTTTTTCTAAATATTTTTCACATACATTCTTCGAAGCAATTACCTGATCCACACATCCTCTACCACTTCTGAAACCACACTGCTCTTCCCTAGTCTGATGCTCTGTGTATGTGTTGACCCTCTCAATCAATACCCTCCCATATGATTTCCCAGGAATACTCAACAAACTTATACCTCTGTAATTTGAACATTCACCTTTATCCCCTTTGCCTTTGTACAATGGCACTATGCATGCGTTCGGCCAATCGTCAGGCACTTCACTACGAACCATACATACATTGAATATCCTCACCAACCAGTCAACAACACAGCCTTCCCCTTTTTTGATAAATTCCACAGTAATACCATCCAAACCCGCTGCCTTGCCGGCTTTAGTCTTTCACAAAGCTTTCATTACCTCTTCTCTGTTTACCAAATCATTCTCCCTGACCCTCTCACTACGAATACCACCTCGACCAAAATATCCTATATCTGCCACTCTATCATCAAACATATTCAACAAACCTTCAAAATACTCATTCCATCCCCCTCTCACTTCACCACTACTAGTTATCACCTCCCCATATGCCCCCTTCACCAATGTTCCCATTTGTTCTCTTGTCTTACGCACTTTATTTACTTACTTCCAAAATGTCTGTTTATTCTCTGTAAAACTTAATGATACTCTCTCACTCCAACTCTCATTTGCCCTCTTTTTCATCTCATGCACCCTTCTCTTGACCTCTTGCCTCTTTGTTCTATAAATCTCCCAGTAATTTATACTATCTCCCTGCAAAAACTGATCAAATGCCTCTCTCTTCTCTTTCACTAATAATCTTACTTCTTCACCCCACCACTCACTACCCTTTCTACTCTGCCCACTTCCCACCTTTCTCATGCCACAGGCATCTTTTGCGCAAGCCATCACTGCTTCCCTAAATACATCCTATTCCTCCCCCACCCCCCTTACGTCATTTACTCTCATCTTTTTCCATTATGCACTCAATCTCTCCTGGTACTTCCTTACACAAATCTCCTTTCCAAGCTCATTTACTCTCCATTCTCTTTACCCCAACATACTCTCTTCTTTTCTGAAAACCTCTACATATCTTCACCTTCGCCTCCACAAGGAAATGATCAGACATCCCTCAAGTTGCCCCTCTCAGCACATTAACATCCAAAAGTCTCTCTTTCACACGCCTATCAATTAACGCGTAATCCAATAACGCTCTCTGGCCATCTCTCCTACTAAAATAGTTATACTTATGTATATCTCTCTTTTCACACCAGGTATTCCCAATCACCACTCCTTTTTCAGCACACAAATCTACAGGCTCTTCACCATTTTTATTTACAACACTGAACATCCCATGTACACTGATTTTACCTTCAACTGCCACATTACTCAACTTTGCATTCAAATCATCCAACACTATAACCCGGTCTCATGCAACAAAGCTGCTAACACACTCACTCAGCTGCTCCCAAAACACTTGCCTCTCATGATCTTTCTTCTCATGGCCAGGTGCATAGGCACCAATAATCACCCATCTCTCTCCAACTACTTTCAGTTTTACCCATATCAATCTAGAGTTTACTTTCTTACATTCTATCACATAATCCCACAACTACTTCAGGAGTAGTGCTACTCCTTCCTTTGCTCTTATCCTCTCACCAACCCCTGACTTTACTCTTGCGACATTCCCAATCACTTGAGCTTCGTTTCACTCAAAGCCAAAACATTCAGGCTCCTTTCCTCAAACATACTACCTATCTTTCCTTTTTTTCTTATCTTGGTTAAACCCACACATATTTTGACACCCCAATCAGAGCGTTCGAAAAGGATGAGCACTCCACGCATGATTCCTTCCTCTGTTTCCCATTTTAGAACGTTAAAAGACATGGAGGGAAGGGTTTCTAGCCCCCTCGCTACTGTCCCCTTTAATCGCCTTCGACATGCGGGGAACGCGTGGGAAGTATTCTTTCTCCCCTATCCCCCTATATATGTGTATGTGTGTGTGTGTGTGTGTGTGTGTGTGTGTGTGTGTGTGTGTGTGTGTGTCTATGTTTAGGGTATCCAGTTCCCCATTCCGTCTCAGTTAACATAAATAAAGAAAAGATAACCTCGTTATGGACCATTACATCTGCTGTTAACTGTCTTTCCCACGAACTCCTTTGGCCTCCAATGGCCGATGTCATTTTCATCACATATAGAATTTACCTCTTGAGAACTATAGTTTTTGGTCTGACCTCTGATTTGTTCCAGTAGGGTCAGGTCACGATGAAGGGATTTGTTGCAGATTATGAAGGGCGGAAAGTGAACAACATTTCTTGTTGGACATCAAAATCCATTCTTCACTTAGGATCTGATTGCATGGATTTGGAGAAAGCGCTGCTTCATAGCATGAAGTCGAGTAGCCGGTGAGTTGAGGTATGTGTTTCTAGAAACTGGAAGTACAATACAGGAAACGTATAGAGTTATATGGGATAAAGGAATGTTGAGCTGCGTGTCTTCAAATTTGGAAAGCTCATGATTCGCCAAGTGAGCAGATTTTGTTATTGTTGTAACTACAGTACGCACACAAAACTACCCCTGGACTAAAGATAGAGTTTCCAATTGGAGATTTGGCAGTGTAGAGTAGTCAACCCAGATGGAGCGAGGAGAACAGATGGTGTTCATCAGATGGAGAGGTTGGATGTGAAACCGCAGGGGTTGCAGTAATGGTAGATGGGAAGGCGTTATGTGTAGGAGCAGTGTCAGGAGAAGGATACCAGACCATCTCGTCCTCTGTATGTTTTGTGTTCCATACGTTAGTCAGTAGTGTGTATGGTACCGTTTTCCACACGTTTATCAGTAGTTCTGACAGTTCTCCATACGTCTTTTACTCCTTGCGCGCCGTCCTTTCGTGCGTCCGTCCTGTGTCGCTGCCATGCAGAACAAAATCCCAAAAGTTGACGGTGGGTTCGTAGACCAGGCCTCATTTCTTATCTCCTTACCTTCCTGCGATCTCCATTATCAACGAAAGTCATATCTGTCACCTTCAGACATACAATGTTCCTGAATCAAGTCGCTTTTCATTCATACTTGCTTGCTGTTTTCCACCTTAGCGAGACAGCGTCTAGAATAGGCGGGTTCTCATTCGTTCACATGCATCCACTCTCTCTAGTTTTCATGTGTAATATGCCGAAAGCAGAGTCCCCATCATCCACGTACCAGACCCCTCAGAACTTCCCGTAAAGCCACTGTATACGCTAATAGAATAAGATGTGTTGGAGTGAGTGACGCCTGAGTTCGTCTTACTAGGGGCAGAACCTCCTCACTGTGGAGTCAATTACAATGAGGACACCGCCTGTGGTCGTTGGTGTCTCGTTCCCTGTTGACGGATCCTTCACACTAACATTACACTCCAAGTCTTCTTCAACTTTATCGTTTTTTTGTTTTCATCTCTCGTATATAAAGAAAAATTACATAAATTCGCGCATGTTCAAAAGAAAAATTACATAAATGTGCGCATGTTCAAAAGAATTCCACCTGTAATTTTCACATGCACACACACACACACACACACACACACACACACACACACACACACCTACTGAATAGGTACATAGCTTCCGACATCTTAGGAGGTAGACAGAAGTAGATTAACGGGTATGTAGAGAGATAGAAAGATTTTGATAGGAAGGTAGAGACATACAGAAAGATAAGTCAGTAGAAAGAACATAACAAGCTTGTGGCTATTTGATGTGTCAGATAGCAAAACTAAACCGCTGGAGATAAGAGTACAAAAGACGGAAGATGGAGAGAGAGAGAGAGAGAGAGAGAGAGAGAGAGAGAGAGAGAGAGAGAGAGAGAGAGAGAGAGAGAGAGAGAGAGAGAGAGTGGCATGCGATCTTGCATGTGGCATTGTCCATCCACAAAAAGAAACCTGTGTCGTTGTGAGTTCCTGCTCATGTTCGCTCGTATTTTTATTCCCGGGATGTTTTTCCAAACAAGAGTTCCCTCGTTCTTTCCCCAAGGAAAATGGCAAACAGAACTTCAGGCCATGCAAACCTGATTAATGTCTTTACTTTAGTATTGTTGTATTTTAGGCAGATTATTTTTGCCATCGTCTCACTCCACCTCTTACTATTTTATTCATACATATATCTATCTACCTATCTATCTATCTATATGTATATCATTTCTGTATGCGTATAGGTAGGTGTTGCCGGACTCCACCTGCCTGAGGTTACAGAACAAATGATGAGTCACATATGGCGACGTTGTATCATAGTCACTTGATCTAAGACTCCAGTATCCTCAAAGATGGACTCCTGTCCTCACTACTGAGAGTGGCGCAGATTTACGATCACCCGAACCCCTCTATGAAAGGGGTGCTGAGATTGTATTTAAATTTCTAAAAATGGAAACAGAAGAAGGAGTAAAGCAGGGAGTGCTCATCCTCTTCAAAGGCTCAGATTGGGGTGTCTCAATGAGTGTGGATGGAATCCAAGATGAGAAGAAGGGTGAGATAGGTAGCATGTTAGAGGAAAGAAACCTGGATGTTCTGGCTATGAGTGAAACGAAGCTCAAGGGTAAAGGGGAAGAGTTGTTTGGGAAAGACTTGGGAGTATAGTCAGGGTTTGGTGAGAGGACAAGAGCTGAGGAAAGAGTAGATAGAGTGCAAGAAAGTAAATTCTCAATTGTTGTGGGTAAAACTGAAAGCTAATGGAGAGAGATGGGTGATTATTTGTGCCTTTGTACCCGGTCATGAGAGGAAAGATCATGAGAGGGCCAGCTGGAGGGATGTCTGATCACTATCTTGTAGAGACGAAGGTGAAGATTTGTAGAGGTTTTTAGAAAAGAGAGAAAATGTTGAGGAGAAGAGAGTGGTTAGAGTAAATGAGCTTGGAAAGGAGACTTTTATGAGGAAGTATCAGGAGAGACTGAGTGTAGAATGGAGAAAGCTAAAAGCAAATGACGTGAGGGGAGTGGTGAGGAATGGGATGTATTTAAGGAAGCAGTGATGGTTTGCGCAAAAGATGCATGTTGTATGAGAAACGTGGGAGGTGGGCAGATTAGAAAGAGTAGAGTGCTGGGATGAAGTAATATTGTTAGTGAAGGAGAAAATAGAGGCGTTTGGACGATTTTCGCAGGAAAACTAGTGCAAATGACTGGGATATGTATAAAAGAAAGCGGCAAAAGTCAAGAGAAAATTGCAAAAGTTGAAAAAGAGGGCAAATGAGAGTTGGGATGAGAGTGTCACGAAATTTAAGGGAGAATAAAAAGATGTATGGAAGGAGGTAAATAACGTGCGTAAAACGACAGAACAAATGGGAACATCGATGAAGGGAGTAAGTGGGGAAGTGATAACAGATAGTTATGGAGTGGAAACGAGATGGAGTGAGTATTTTGAAGGCTTGTTTAATGTGTTTCATGATAGAGTGGCAGATGTAAGGTGCTTTGGTAGAGGTGGCGCTCGCAGTGAGAGGGTCAGGGAGAAAGATTTGATGAGGAGAGAAGAGGTAGTGAATGCTTTGCGGAAGATGAAAGCCGGCAAGGCAACGGGTTTGGATAGTATTGGAGCGGAATTGATTAAAAAAGGATGAATGTGTTGTTCATTACTTTATCAAGGATATTCAATGCATGTATGGACCATGGCGAAGTGCCTAGGGACTAGCGGAATGCGTGCATAATGTCATTGTAAAAAGGTAATGGGGATTAAGGTGAGTGGTCAAACGACAGAGGCATACGTTTCGTCAGTATTCCTGGGAAATTATATGGAAGGGTATTGATTGAGAGGGTGAAGGCATGTATAGACCATCAGATTGGTGAAGCGCAGTGTGGTTTCAGAAGTGGAAGAGGATGTGTGGATCACGTGTTCCTTTGAAAAATATATGTGAGAAATACTTAGAAAAACAAATAGATTTGTATGTAGCATTTATGGATCTAGAGAAGGCAAATGAGAGGATTGATATATATGCTTTGTGGAAGATTTGAAGGGTGTATGGTGTGGGGGGTAAAGTGATAGAAACAGTGGATACTTTTTACCACAGATGTAAGAAATGTGTACGAATAGGAAGAGAGGAGAGTGATTGGTTCCCAGTGAGTGTGGATTTGCGGCACAAATATATATATATATATATATATATATATATATATATATATATATATATATATATATATATATATATATATATATATATATATATATATATATATATATATATATAGGAGTTGTGGGAGTATGTGATAGAGTGTAAGAAAGTAAATTCTCGATTAATATGGGTAAAACTGAAAGTTGATGGAGAGAGGTGGGTGATTATTGGTGCATATGCACCTGGGCATGAGAAGAAAGATCAAAAGACGCAAGTGTTTTGGGAGCAGCTGAATGAGTGTGTTAGTGGTTTTGATGCACGAGACCGGGTCATAGTGATGGGTGATTTGAATGCAAAGGTGAGTAATGTGGCAGATGAGGGAATAATTGGTATACATGGGGTGTTCAGTGTTGTAAATGGAAATGGTGAAGAGCTTGTAGATTTATGTGCTGAAAAAGGACTGATGATTGGAAATACCTGGTTTAAAAAGCGAGATATACATAAGTATACTTATGTAAGTAGGAGAGATGGCCAGAGAGCGTTATTGGATTACGTGTTAATTGACAGGCGTGCGAAAGAGAGACTTTTGGATGTTAATGTGCTGAGAGGTGCAACTGGAGGATGTCTGATCATTATCTTGTGGAGGCTAAGGTGAAGATTTGTATTGGTTTTCAGAAAAGAAGAGTGAATGTTGGGGTGAAGAGGGTGGTGAGAGTAAGTGAGCTTGAGAAGGAGACCTGTGTGAGGAAGTACCAGGAGAGACTGAGTACAGAATGGAAAAAGGTGAGAACAATGGAAGTAAGGGGAGTGGGGGAGGAATGGGATGTATTTAGGGAATCAGTGATGGATTGCGCAAAAGATGCTTGTGGCATGAGAAGAGTGGGTGGTGGGTTGATTAGAAAGGGTAGTGAGTGGTGGGATGAAGAAGTAAGAGTATTAGTGAAAGAGAAGAGAGAGGCATTTGGACGATTTTTGCAGGGAAAAAATGCAATTGAGTGGGAGATGTATAAAAGAAAGAGACAGGAGGTCAAGAGAAAGGTGCAAGAGGTGAAAAAAAGGGCAAATGAGAGTTGGGGTGAGAGAGTATCATTAAATTTTAGGGAGAATAAAAAGATGTTCTGGAAGGAGGTAAATAAAGTGCGTAAGACAAGGGAGCAAATGGGAACTTCGGTGAAGGGCGCAAGTGGGGAGGTGATAACAAGTAGTGGTGATGTGAGAAGGAGATGGAGTGAGTATTTTGAAGGTTTGTTGAATGTGTTTGATGATAGAGTGGCAGATATAGGGTGTTTTGGTCGAGGTGGTGTGCAAAGTGAGAGGGTTAGGGAAAATGATTTGGTAAACAGAGAAGAGGTAGCGAAAGCTTTGCGGAAGATGAAAGCCAGCAAGGCAGCAGGTTTGGATGGTATTGCAGTGGAATTTATTAAAAAAGGGGGTGACTGTATTGTTGACTGGTTGGTAAGGTTATTTAATGTATGTATGACTCATGGTGAGGTGCCTGAGGATTGGCGGAATGCGTGCATAGTGCCATTGTACAAAGGCAAAGGGGATAAGAGTGAGTGCTCAAATTACAGAGGTATAAGTTTGTTGAGTATTCCTGGTAAATTATATGGGAGGGTAGTGATTGAGAGGGTGAAGGCATGTACAGAGCATCAGGTTGGGGAAGAGCAGTGTGGTTTCAGAAGTGGTAGAGGATGTGTGGATCAGGTGTTTGCTTTGAAGAATGTATGTGAGAAATACTTAGAAAAGCAAATGGATTTGTATGTAGCATTTATGGATCTGGAGAAGGCATATGATAGAGTTGATAGAGATGCTCTGTGGAAGGTATTAAGAATATATGGTGTGGGAGGAAAGTTGTTAGAAGCAGTGAAAAGTTTTTATCGAGGATGTAAGGCATGTGTACGTGTAGGAAGAGAGGAAAGTGATTGGTTCTCAGTGAATGTAGGTTTGCGGCAGGGGTGTGTGATGTCTCCATGGTTGTTTAATTTGTTTATGGATGGGGTTGTTAGGGAGGTAAATGCAAGAGTTTTGGAAAGAGGGGCAAGTATGAAGTCTGTTGGGGATGAGAGAGCTTGGGAAGTGAGTCAGTTGTTGTTCGCTGATGATACAGCGCTGGTGGCTGATTCATGTGAGAAACTGCAGAAGCTGGTGACTGACTTTGGAAAAGTGTGTGGAAGAAGAAAGTTAAGAGTAAATGTGAATAAGAGCAAGGTTATTAGGTACAGTAGGGTTGAGGGTCAAGTCAATTGGGAGGTGAGTTTGAATGGAGAAAAACTGGAGGAAGTGAAGTGTTTTAGATATCTGGGAGTGGATCTGGCAGCGGATGGAACCATGGAAGCGGAAGTGGATCATAGGGTGGGGGAGGGGGCGAAAATTCTGGGGGCCTTGAAGAATGTGTGGAAGTCGAGAACATTATCTCGGAAAGCAAAAATGGGTATGTTTGAAGGAATAGTGGTTGCAACAATGGTGTATGGTTGCGAGGCGTGGGCTATGGATAGAGTTGTGCGCAGGAGGATGGATGTGCTGGAAATGAGATGTTTGAGGACAATGTGTGGTGTGGTGGTTTGATCGAGTGAGTAACGTAAGGGTAAGAGAGATGTGTGGAAATAAAAAGAGCGTTGTTGAGAGAGCAGAAGAGGGTGTTTTGAAGTGGTTTGGGCACATGGAGAGGATGAGTGAGGAAAGATTGACCAAGAGGATATATGTGTCGGAGGTGGAGGGAACAAGGAGAAGAGGGAGACCAAATTGGAGGTGGAAAGATGAAGTAAAAAAGATTTTGTGTGATCGGGGCCTGAACATGCAGGAGGGTGAAAGGAGGGCAAGGAATAGAGTGAATTGGAGCGATGTGGTATACCGGGGTTGACGTGCTGTCAGTGGATTGAAGCAGGGCATTTGAAGCGTCTGGGGTAAACCATGGAAAGCTGTGTAGGTATGTATATTTGCGTGTGTGGACGTATGTATATACATGTGTATGGGGGGGGTTGGGCCATTTCTTTCGTCTGTTTCCTTGCGCTACCTCGCAAACGCGGGAGACAGCGACAAAATATAGTAAAAAAAAAATTATATATATATATATATATATATATATATATATATATATATATATATATATATATATATATATATATATATATATATTATCCCTGGGAATAGGGGAGCAAGAATACTTCCCACGTATTCCCTGCGTGTCGTAGAAGGCGACTAAAAGGGGAGGGAGCGGGGGGCTGGAAATCCTCCCCTCTCGTTATTTTTTTAATTTTCCAAAAGAAGGAACAGAGAATTGGGCCAGGTGAGGGTAGTCCCTCAAAGGCCCAGTCCTCTGTTCTTAACGCTACCTCGCTAATGCGGGAAATGGCGAATAGTTTGAAAGAAAAAAAGAAATATATATATATATATATATATATATATATATATACATATATATATATATATATATATATATATATATATATATATATATATATATATGTATATATATATATATATATATACATATATATATATATATATATATATATATATATATATATATATATATATATATATATATATATATATATATATATATATATATATATATATATATATATATATATGTATATATATATATATATATATATATATATATATATATATATATATATATATATATATATATATATATATATATATATATATATATAATTTTTTTTTCTATACTAACCGCCATTTACCGCATTAGCGAGGTAGCCTTAAGAACAGAGGATGAGGAATGGGCCTTTCAGGGAATATCCTCACCTGGCCCCCTTCTTTGTTTCTTCTTTTGAAAAAAAAAAAAATTTCCAGCCTCCCACTCCATTCCCTTTAAGTCGCCTTCTACGACACGCAGGGAATACGTGGGAAGTATTCTTTTTCCCCTATCCCCAGGGATATATATATATATATATATATATATATATATATATATATATATATATACAACAATATTGTATGGTTGCGAGGCGTGGGCTATGGATAGAGTTGTGCGCAGGAGGATGGATGAGATGTTTGAGGACAATGTGTGGTGTGAGGTGGTTTGATCGAGTAAGCAAGGGAAGGGTAAGAGAGATGTGTGGAAATAAAAAGAGCGTGGTTGAGAGAGCAGAAGAGGGTGTTTTGAAATGGTTTGGGCACATGGAGAGAATGAGTGAGGAAAGATTGACCAAGAGGATATATGTGTCGGAGGTGGAGGGAACGAGGAGAAGTGGGAGACCAAATTGGAGGTGGAAAGATGGAGTGAAAAAGATTTTGTGTGATCGGGGCCTGAACATGCAGGAGGGTGAAAGGAGGGCAAGGAATAGAGTGAATTGGATCGATGCGGTATACCGGGGATGACGTGCTGTCAATGGATTGAATCAGGGCATGTGAAGCGTCTGGGGTAAGCCATGGAAAGCTGTGTAGGTATGTATATTTGCGTGTGTGGACGTATGTATATACGTGTGTATGAGGGTGGGTTGGGCCATTTCTTTCGTCTGTTTCCTTGCGCTACCTCGCAAACGCAGGAGACAGCGACAAAGCAAAGAAAAAAAAATATATATATCTCTATATATATATATATATATATATATATATATATATATATATATATATATATATATATATATATATATAGACCTATGTAATACCAAAGTTAGAAATATTCTCTAATGTCAAATGTGGCTAAGTAATTGCCGTTAGATGATTAATATTTTTCCAGCAATTACAGGTCAATCTATTATTATATTTGATATGAATATTATCCCTGGGGATAGGGGAGAAAGAATACTTCCCACGCATTCCTCACGTGTCGTAGAAGGCGACTAAAGGGGACGGGAGCGGGGAGTCAGAAACCCTCCCCCTCCTTGTATTTTGACTCTCTAAAAGAGGAAACAGAAGAAGGAGTCACGCGGGGAGTGCTCATCCTCCTCGAAGGCTCAGATTGAGGTGTCTAAATGGGTGTGGATGTAACCAAGATGTGAAAAAAGGAGAGATAGGTAGTATGTTTGAGGAAAGGAACCTGGATGTTTTGGCTCTGAGTGAAACGAAGCTAAAGGGTAAAGGGGAAGAGTGGTTTAGGAATGTTTTGGGAGTAAAGTCAGGGGTTAGTGAGAGGACAAGACAAAGGGAAGGAGTAGCACTACTCCTGAAACAGGAGCAGTGGGAGTATGTGATAGAGTGAAAGAAAGTAAATTCTAGATTGATATGGGTTAAACTGAAAGTTGATGGAGAGAGATGGGTGATTATTGGTGCATATGCACCTGGGCATGAGAAGAAAGATCATGAGAGGCGAGTGTTTTGGAAGCAGCTGAATGAGTGTGTTAGTGGTTTTGATGCACAAGATCGGGTTATAGTGATGGGTGATTTGAATGCAAAGGTGAATAATGTGGCAGTTGAGGGTATAATTGGTATACATGGAGTGTTCAGTGTTGTAAATGGAAATGGTGAAGAGCTTGTGCTTGTGTGCTGAAAAAGGATTGGTGATTGGGAATACCTGGTTTAAAAAGCGAGATATACATAAGTATACGTATGTAAGTAGGAGAGATGGCCAGAGAGCGTTATTGGATTACGTGTTAATTGATAGGCGCGCAAAAGAGACTTTTGGACGTTAATATGCTGACAGGTGCAACTGGAGGGATGTCTTGTCATTATCTTGTGTTGGCGAAGGTGAAGATTTGTAGAGGTTTTCAGAAAAGAAGAGAGAATGTTGGGGTGAAGAGAGTGGTGAGAGTAAGTGAGCTTTTAAAGGAGACTTGTGTGAGGAAGTACCAGGAGAGACTGCGTACAGAATGGAAAAAGGTGAGAACAAAGGAGGTAAGGGGAGTGGGGGAGGAATGGGATGTATTTAGGGAAGCAGTGACGGCTTGCGTAAAAGATGCTTGTGGCATGAGAAGCGTGGGAGGTGGGTTGATTAGAAAGGGTAGTGAGTTGTGGGATGAAAAAGTAATATTATTAGTGAAAGAGAAGAGAGAGGCATTTCAACGATTTTTTTCAGGGAAAAAATGCAAATGAGTGGGAGATATATAAAAGAAAGAGGCAGGAGGTCAAGAGAAAGGTGCAAGAGGTGAAAAAGAGGGCAAATGAGAGTTGGGGTGAGAGAGTATCATTAAATTTCAGGGAAAATAAAAAGATGGTTTCGAAGGAGGTATATAAAGTGCGAAAGACAAGGGAACAAATGGGAACTTCAGTGAAGGGGGCTAATGGGGAGGTGATAACAAGTAGTGGTGATGTGAGAAGGAGATGGAGTGAGTATTTTGAAGGTTTGTTGAATGTGTTTTATGATAGTGTGGCAGATATAGGGTGTTTTGGTCGAGGTGGTGTGCAAAGTGAGAGGGTTAGGGAAAATGATTTGGTAAACAGAGAAGAGGTAGTAAAAGCTCTGCGGAAGATAAAAGCTTTCAAGGAAGCAGGTTTGGATGGTATTGCAGTGGGATTCATTAAAAAAGAGGGTGAATGTATTGTTGACTGGTTGGTGACGTTATTTAATGTATGTATGATTCATGATGAGGTGCCTGAGGATTGGCGGAATGCTTGCATAGTGCCATTGTACAAAGGCAAAGGGGATAAGAGTGAATCTCATATTACAGAGGTATAAGTTTCTTGAGTATTACTGGTAAATTATATGGGAGGGTATTGATTGAGAGGGTGAAGGCATGTTCAGAGCATCAGATTGGGGAAGAGCAGTGTGGTTTCAGAAGTGGTAGAGGATGTGTGGATCAGGTGTTTGCTTTGAAGAATGTATGTGAGAAATACTTAGAAAAGCAAATGGATTTGTATGTAGCATTTATGGATCTGGAGAAGGTATATGATAGAGTTGATAGAGATGCTCTGTGGAAGGTATCAAGAATATATGGTGTGGGAGGAAAGTTGTTAGAATCAGTGAAAAGTTTTTATCGAGGTATAAGGCATGTTTACGTGTAGGAAGAGAGGAAAGTGATTGGTTCTCAGTGAATGTAGGTTTGCGGCAGGGGTGTATGATGTCTCCATGGTTGTTTAATTTGTTTATGGATGGGGTTGTTAGGAAGGTGAATGCAAGAGTTTTGGAAAGAGGGCAAGTATGCAGTCTGTTGTGGATAAGAGAGCTTGGGAAGTGAGTCAGTTGTTCCTCGCTGATGATACAGCGCTGGTGGCTGATTCATATATGAAACTGCAGAAGCTGGTGACTGAGTTTGGTAAAGTGTGTGAAAGAAGAAAGTTAAGAGTAAATGTGAATAAGAGCAAGGTTATTAGGTACAGTAGGGTTGAGGATCAAGTCAATTGGGAGGTAAGTTTGAATAGAAAAAACTGGAAGTCAAGTGTTTTAGATATCTGGGAGTGGATCTGGCAGCGGATGGAATCATGGAAGCGGAAGTGAATCATAGGGTGGGGGAGGGGGTGAAAATCCTGGGAGCCTTGAAGAATGTATGGAAATCGAGAACATTATCTCGGAAAGCAAAAATGGGTTTGTTTGAAGGAATAGTGGTTCCAACAATGTTACATGGTTCCGAGGCGTGTGCCATAGATAGCGTTATGCGAAGGAGGGTGGATGTGCTGGAAATGAGATGTTTGAGGACAATATGTGGTGTAAGGTGGTTTGATCGAGTAAGTAATGTAAGGGTAATAGAGAGATGTGTGGAAATGAAAAGAGCGTGGTTGAGAGAGCAGATGAAGGTGTTTTGAAATGGATTGGGCACATGGAAAGAATGAGTGAGGAAAGATTGACCAAGAGGATATATGTGTCGGAGGTGGAGGGAACGAGGAGAAGTGGGAGACCAAATTGGAGGTGGAAAGATGGAGTGAAAAAGATTTTGAGTGATCGGGGCCTGAACATGCAGGAGGGTGAAAGGCGTGCAAGGAATAGAGTGAATTGGATCGATATGGTATACCGGGGTCGACGTGCTGTCAGTGGATTGAATCAAGGCATATGAAGCGTCTGCGGTAAACCATGGAAAGTTCTGTGGGGCCTGGATGTGAAAAGGGAGCTGTGGTTTCGGGCATTATTACATGACAGCTGGAGACTGAGTGTGAACGAATGGGGCCTTTGTTGTCTTTTCCTAGCGCTACCTTGCACACATGAAGGGGGAGGGGGATGTTATTCCATGTGTGGCGAGATGGCGATGGGAATATATAAAGGCAGACAGTATGAATTATGTACATGTGTATATATGTATATGTCTGTGTGTGTTTATATATATGTGTAAATTGAGATGTCTAGGTATGTATATTTCCATGTGTGGACGTGTATGTATATACATGTGTATGGGGGTGGGTTGGGCCATTTCTTTCGTATGTTTCCTTGCGCTACCTCGCAAACGCGGGAGACAGCGACAAAGCAAAATATATAGATAAATGATAATATATATATATATATATATATATATATATATATATATATATATATATATATATATATATATATATATATATATATATATATATATATATATATATATATACCAGCCTAAGCCAGATACCCATTTATCGACCAAGCCCGAGTTGAGGTTGAACGGCTAGGTTGACAGTGGGTGACTGCCGCGCACCCAAAATCCGAACCCTGGGTTGGCTTTATGTGATTCCCGGTCTCAGTTGTTCAGTCCATTTTTTTCTGCTGTACTGTATGTAAAGATAAAGTATGTAGGAAAAAAATATTTGTGGTTCAATTGTTTTTCATTTTGTTACATCATAAACGAAAAATCATCGTTGAAAATCTCATCTTCACATAAAACATACACTACAGTGGGAGAGCGAGCTTCGTTGAGGGATGGAGAAAAAATAATTCTCTGGTTTATATCGGGATTTACATAATTTTCTCATTCTAGCATTAAAATTCATCTCGGTCACCTGTGGCAGCATTAGTTACACTGGCTGGATCTGTGGCTAGAATCAAGAGAGAGAATAGACACTGGAGCTTTAGGAAAATGAACTGTGTTTTTTCAGCCATTTTGATATTCAATACCTTTCGTTCAAGACGGAAAGACCTTTTAGCATGACTGTGTGACCTCTTGGGTATGGTAGTTTGGCTCTTTGACCTGATTCTTAAGGGAGTATGTAAATTAGACACACCCACACACACACACACACACACACACACACACACACACACACACACACACACACATTGACCATGAATCATCACTGGCGAGTCCAGGGTCGGACTCGCACGGTTTCGAATCCTGGGCGTGGCAGTCGTCTTGCACCTCTCATCCGGGCTGGTCTACGAGTAGGGCCTGTGTTCTGTGAATGCATTTAGGAGTAAAGACATAGTACATGCATACAACGTTAAAAGATTGAGGCGCCACGAGAGTACGACTCCCTCTTCGTAACACACACACACACACATACATATACACACACGAGGGATGTCGCCCCCAAAATCATAAAGCTCCCTCCCCATTTCCCACAAATGGTTGTCACACTAACACATACACGCATTAATGGAAGCGGTTAAGCAAACAACAGAGCAGCGTCTCGAGATGTGCTGGTGCCTTCACTTACCAGTGTTGTCACTCAGACATAAACCCTCTGATGTCTATTGCCATAAGCTCACACCCATTTCAAGGACGGTTTCTAACAAAGCAAGTTGCCTGAATGCCCTAATTACCTTGTTTAGAATATCAATACACGACGATTTGCGAGATATTGATTAGAAGAACCTGTCATTCATCGGGAATGTTGGCTTGTCATGTAAATTAGTCACCAAAAAGTCTTTTAAATGTCAGATATCAACTTGAAAAGCAAAGGAAAATGGGAAATTATTAAACGGCAACAAGAAAATATCTGAAATTATGAATGTCCTGGAGAAAAAAGTTATATTATTATGGTATTGTTACATTTATATCTCATAAAGATGAATGAGACTTTCATTATTTTCGATACTAGCTGTTGGAGGGTTGTATGATATATATATATATATATATATATATATATATATATATATATATATATATATATATATATATATATATATGTGTGTGTGTGTGTGGCATCGGATAGAATTATGGAGGCGGAAGTGAGTCACTGGATGGGGGAGGGGGCGTAGGTTCTGGGAGCTTTGAAAAATATGTGGGAGGCGAGAACATTATCTCGGCAAGCAAAAACGGGTATGTTTCAAGGAATAGTTGTTCCAACAATTTTATATGGTTGCGAGGCATAGGCTATAGATAGGGTTGTGCGGAGGAAGGTGGATGTGTTGGAAATGATATGTTTAAGAACAATATGTGGTGTGAGGTGGTTTAATCGAGTAAGTGATGAAAGGGTACGAGAGATGTATGGTAATAAAAAGAGCGCGGTTGAGAGCGCAGAGGAGGGTGTACTGAAATGGTTTAGTCGCATGGAGAGAATGAGTGAGGAATCATTGACAAAGAATATATATGTGTCGGAGGTGGAGGGAACGGGAAGTGAGAGACCAAATTGGACGTGGAAAGATGAAGTGAAAAAGATTTCGAACGATCGGGGCCTGAACATGCAGAAGGGTGAAAGGTGAGCGAGGAATAGAGTGAATTGGAATGATGTGGTATACCGGGGTCGACGTGCTGTCAATGGATTGAACCAGGGCATGTGAAGCGTCTGGGGTAAACCATAAAAGTTTTGTAGGGCCTGGATATGGAAAGAGAGCTGTGGTTTCGGTGCATTATGCATGTCAGCTAGTGACTGAGTGTGAACGAATGTGGCCTTTGCTGTCATTTCAAGTGTGGCGGGGTAGGGACGGAAAAGAATAAAGGCAGCAAGTATGAATTAGGTACATGTGTATTTAAGTATATGTCTCCATATATGTATATATATATATATATATATATATATATATATATATATATATATATATATATATATATATATATATATATATATATATATATATATATATATATATATTTATATATATATATATATATATATATATATATATATATATATATATATATATATATATATATATATATATATATATATATATATATATTATCCCTTGGGATAGGGGAGAAAGAATACTTCCCACGTATTCCCTCCGTGTCGTAGAAGGCGACTAAAAGGGAAGGGAGCGGGGGGCTGGAAATCCTCCCCTCTAATTTTTTCTTTTTTTTCAATTTTCCAAAAGAAGGAACAGAGAAGGGAGCCAGGTGAGGATATTCCCTCTAGGGCCTAGTCCTCTGTTCTTAACGCTACCTTGCTAATGCGGGAAATGGTGAATAATATAAAATATATATATATATATATATATATATATATATATATATATATATATATATATATATATATATATATATATATATATATATATATATATATATATGTATATATATATATATATATACATATATATATATATATATATATATATATATATATATATATATATATATATATATATATATATATATATATATATATATGTATATACATGTGTATGTGGGTGGGTTGGGCTATTCTTTCGTCTGTTTTCTTACGCTACCTCGCTAACGCGGGAGACAGCAACAAAGTAAAATAGATTAATAAACAATATATATATATATATATATATATATATATATATATATATATATATATATATATATATATATATATATATATATATATATATATATATATATATATATATATATATATATATATATATATATATATATATATATATATATATGTATATATATATATATATATATATATGTATATATATATATATATATATATATATATATATATATATATATATATATATATATATATATATATATATATATATATATATATATATATATATATATATATATATATATATATATATATATATATATATATATATATATATATATATATATATATATATATATATATATATATATATATATATATATATATATATATATATATATATATATATATATATATATATATATATATATATATATATATATATATATATATATATATATATATATATATATATATATATATATATATATATATATATATATATATATATATATATATATATATATATATATATATATATATATATATATATATATATATATATATATATATATATATATATATATATATATATATATATACATACATATATATAATCTTTGAAACAATATTATCACATTGAAAAGATATATGATATGTACTATCAAATATCTCACAGGTAAACTAGTCAGTCAGTCATATATTTATACACGTATGAATGTTGCAGTTGAAAATGTTGTAGTGTTGTGCTGGTGGTGTTGTATTGATTGAGAAGGTGTGAGAGTGGTGGTGGTGACGAAAGTGATGTCTATGATGGTGATGATGGAGATTGATACTGGAGTTATGATGTGAAATGCACTAAAGTTAATGATGGTTGTGGCGATATTGACGGTGAATTTTTGGGGATGTTGGTGGTGATTGTTTTGTGATTCAGATAGAGGTTGTTGGTGGATGTGAGGATGAAGGAGATATGCTTGTATTACTAGTAGAGAATTGGAATGTGGACGATTTTGGGACTGGAAGTGGTGACTGTAATGATGGTTAAGCTGGATCGGTGATTAGAATAGTTCATTGAGATGATAGTTGAGATAGTGATTACTAGGGCGATGTTGGCGGTGCTTTGGTTTTTTTTTTTTGAGGGAAGGGGTAATGTAGAAGTGATGGTGATAGTGGTGGTGGAAGTGGTTATGCGTGTGGCCAGGTTTGGTGACATGTGGTAGAAGTGGTGATTATTGTGATGGTGGTGTTGGAGGTATTAGTGATACTGGTGGTGAAGATCTTGCAGGCGTTGATGGTGAAGGCGCCAGTAGTTTTGGGGGTAGTGTTGAATGAATTGGTGGTGATGATGGAGGTACAAGTAGTACTGGTGGTTGAGGATGGAGGTAATGATGGAGACAGTGAGGAAGATGTTGGAGGGTGATGATGGAGGCACTGGCACTGCTGGTGTTGGTGATGGTGATAATGATGGAAGCCATGGGTGTGATGATGGAGGAACTGATGGTGATGATTGAGTGTTGAAGGTGTTGACGGAAGTATTGGTAGTGTTGATAGTGATGGTGTTGGAGATGATGGTGGAGGTACTGGTAGTGGTGGTGGCGACAGATCTGGTGGTGATGCCGAAGATATTGGTGATTCTGTTGATGAAGATGTTGGTGGTGGATAGAAGTGCTGGTACTGTTGGTGGTGAAGATGTTGGAGTTGGTGTCGGAGGTAATAGTATTATTGGCGATGACGGTGTTAGAGAACTTAAAGGTACCGGTAGTGTTGGTGGTGATGTTGGTGATACTGTAGTGATGGTGATGAAGATGTAAGAAGTGATGATGAGGATATTGGTAGTGCTGTTGGTGAAGGTGATTATGAAGGTTATAGGCCAATAGTTTTTCAGGAGGATCATGGGACTACCGATCTAAGTCTTTAGCTAGCTTCAGAAACTTATACATTTGTGTTTTCAACATTTCCCTTTTTTTGTATGTGTATGGTGGCGATGAGAGGCCCTCAGCCCCAGTAATTTGTCCCATAATCATTTCCTGTTTACAGGGCTTTCTATTAATCCTAGTATGGAGAGCTGCTCACATATCGGGTGGAATCAAAAGCCTTCCGTCTCATTAATTCTGCAGGCATCACCCTGCTCCATCCAGCCCTTTCTGTACACTGTGATGGTCCTACCTAAACTCAGTTCTACAGCGAGTATTGTGCCCTCTGCTCTGAGCTATCTGCATGTGACCCTGGATGCAAGGCACGCGTGGGTCTGTCTGCTGCATCCTAAAGTTTTTGTGTAGAGGTCGGCCATTCGAGGATTCGACATATGATTTCTCCTTATCTCCTCGAACATTGAAGCTGAGGAGTTTTCTTCTCCTCTTTCTTAATTACCTCTTTCTATGAAACCTCTCTACCGTCATGAATCAAACACCTGCGAGCGGAGTCTTAATTGATTTCTTCATTCTGTTTCTTTTATTCGCTCACGTTTCAACCGAGATGGCCTTTGACTGGGACATATTTTACCCCTGTCATATCGTTAACTATTTGAAAAAGATTAACAGGACGCAGTTACTTTAGCGACCGTAGGTTTTAGAGACCTTGTCTCAGATAATGGCAGTTTATTGGCTACTTGAGGCTTATATCCGGCTCTAAAAGCCCTGGGCATGAGAGACAGAGCAAACAAGACCAGCTTCCTAGATCCTGAGCGTCCACAGTAGATGTAAACAAAAAGACTTCGGAGTTTTCCTTGCCGTGTATACGAGGGACAGCTAACATATTACACAACCACTCTTGGTACTTCCACGCATCCCCTCCCCTTATAGTACTTAGTTATATTCCATTCTTACCTCCATATTAACCCGTACGTTCCCCCACCCACTTCCCTATCTATTCTACATTATATTTCCACTACTACCCCTTTCAGTTTCATTTCTACCCCTCCAAACCCCGCCACCACCAACACATCTAGAGGTGGAACATTTCATTATCCCAGCGCTAAATCCATTACAGTGATTCCCACGAAACACCCAAGCCAACACTATCTCACGTGGTAAACACACAGTTATTCTGGTCGATAGTATTCCTATGTTACGCATGACTGATGTACCCAAGCACGTACCATATCCACAGTACCTCAGTATCATCCCTTTGCTCTAATATCGCCCTTGCCTCAACACGAAAGCCACCGTAGATGATCAAGGGGATGATTGTGCTTGTGATGGCAGCTAATCGCTTTGTTGCAACTAGAAGGATCTATATGGTGTCATTTAGGGATCTCGAGAAAGCGTATGATAGATTAGAATGAGATGCTCTTCTATAGAGTGTTACGGACATATAGAGTGGGAGAAAAGGTGCTGCTGATTTTATAAGGAGTGTAGGGCATAAGTGCGAGTAGGAAGAGAGGAGTGTGAGTGGGTCCACGGTGAAAGTAGGTCTGCGCCAGGGGTGTGTATGCTATCACCATTGCTGTTTATTTTGTTTTGTTTTGGTAACCTAGGCGATCGAAGTGTTGCTGGGATTTCGGTCTCATGAGCTCTTTAAGATATCTCCGAAAGTCCCCTTGTGAACAAAACCATAACCCTGTGTAAAATCTTAGATTTTTTCTCTTTTTTTTGGGGGGGGGGGGGGGAAATTGATATTTAGGAAAAATAATATTACTTTGTAATTTTTCCAGTCGGTTCTGCATTTTTTTCGACGTCTCAAATGCCTTAATATCATCAAAAAACAGTCAACACAATTACAATTAAACGAGGACTTGTCCGGCAGCTGCATTTTCATCACGTTCAGAGAGTAAATCGTTTCACAAAAAGAATTAATGTTGCCTTTGTTTTAAGCTTGAAAATAAAGTAGGTACAGTCGCGGACTAAAATTCAGGGACACACCTTAAGTCCCAAAACCTGCTACGACTTCTGATCGAAGCTGTACCATCTCCTCTGCCTGTACCTCTCGAGACAAAGGCTTCGATACAGTTTTGATCTGATATGTCCCAGGACTTTTGACCGAGACTTTACATATGGCGACGAAGTATACTGTTGTAGGGATTATATGTCTGCGATGATGAAATTGTTCCTGTTGGCAGCTGGAAAGGTGGTTGTTACACCATGCTAGCCTATATCTCAGGCACCAGTCCTTAATGACCTCTTGATGGCCTGACATATAACTTGACCCTTAACTAAGGGACAGGAATCAAATCGTCGTAGATTAAAGCTGGTATCGACGTGTTCACGTTTATGAATAAATGATATCCTGCCACATCTGCTGAAACGAAAAATATGACGAGGGTATGAAGGTTCCTTGATGAAAAGTGGATAAGGAGTTTTGTGAAAAAGTTAAGTGGTCTTAGGAGAAATTCACATCATCGTTTATCGTCACGTACAAATGTAGCTCACTATGACAGCCAGGCCATTCAGATTCACGTTCCCATCATCTTATTATCATGGAGCAATAGCGTGTCCGTCTATACATCTGTCAGTGTGGATGAAATAAATAAGATCGAAATAGCCACACGGATATTAAGCTTCAAACTTGGGAGAAGAAATGTTAGTTACGAACTAAAGTATCCCAGCACTTTCCTCGTGCAATATACTTCCCAAGAGAGAGAAAAAAAATCCTATTTTTGTTCTATATATAATGGACAAGTTTATGTGTGTTTGGCACGAGTCACCAGGGTCAGAGCAGCCGGACAAGTCTCCATGAGGTCTTGGGAGGAGAGAACCGTGCAGGGGGTGGTGACCTGGGGAAGGGAGGGTCTTGCTGGGGTTAGGTGGTCAAAATTGAAAGAGTTATTCAGGAGGCTGGGGGTCTGGAGAGTGATGGATCATCCAGTGTATGTGTGTGTGTGTGTGTGTGTGTGTGTGTGTGTGTGTGTGTGTGTGTGTGTGTGTGTGTCTATGTCTGTGTGTGTGTCTGTATGGGTCTTGGGGTGGTGGGAGGGGTGAGCCGTGTAGAGGGCAAGGGGTCAAGGGAAGGGATAGCTCTGCAGGGGAGGGGTGTTGGATGGAAGGTGGTCTGCCTTTCTTAGATCCCGACCCAAAGCAAGGCCGAAGTTAGATCATTGCGATAATTGGGGGTTAGGGTAGACGTGGACTAGAGAGGGAAGGGGACGGGGGAAAAGTGGGTCATACAAGGGGATGGGTTGGTCGGGTGAGGGGGGATATAATGGAGGAAGTGTTTGTGTGGATTGCGTCCGGCCATTAAAGCGACTAAAGGATTGAAGCTTCGAAGCCCATAATGATCGAGGTTGTGCCGTCTTGCTCAGAGGTAGTACCGTCCTGCTCAATAGTGTCATCGTGCTCAAAGGTAGTACCATTGTGCTCAAAGGTAGTACCGTCGTACTCAAAAGTAGTACTATCGTGCTCAAAGGTAGTACCGTCGTGCTCAAGGGTATTACCGTCGTGCTCAGGGGTAGTACCGTCGTGCTCAAAAGTAGTACTATCGTGCTCAAAGGTGGCACAATCGTGCTCAAGGGTAGTATCGTCATGCTCAAGGGTGGCACCGTCGTGCTCAGGTGTAGTACCGTCGTGCTCAAGGGTAGTACCGTCGTGCTCAGAGGGAGTACCGTCGTGTTCAAGGGTAGTACCGTCGTGCTCAGAGGGAGTACCGACGTGCTCAAGAGTAGTACCGTTGTATTCAAGGATAATACCGCTGTGTTCAAAGGTGGTACCATCGTGCTTAGGGAATTATGAGTACGTAATTAGGCATGCAATCACCAGACACATACTACAATTTACAGTTCCAATATAAAACTGGAAACGCAACATTCTTTTATTTGTAGAATGATGGAGAGTTATATAAGATATCAAGCTCTCTGTGGTCACTCTCTAAGTCTAGTTTAGAAATAGAAAAAGTTTGAAAATGATCTTAAAACAAACAGAAGCTCATTTACAAAAGTGATTTTTAGTCCCTTCTTTGTGAACATAATTGAAATGAATTCTTGTGATGAGAAATAAATTGGATGTCAATTTACGTCATGATAACGAAACAAGCATTATTTTAATGACACAGCTCTGGGATGATTCATTAAACATTTAGCATACAAACGAGCGGTATGAAGCATTCCATATCAACGGTGGGAATTTTTGTAATGATTGATCCTACTTGGAAGAGAATGATCTGCAACCTCCTCTGTTGATCCAACCTACAACAGCTTTCCTGTGGCAGGTGGATGCATCAATATCTGATCGTTTCAGTTTTCATATCAATCTGTACTTTCTTTTTTTCTGTGCGTAGGGAGAAAAATCAAATAAACTGTGAAATGGTGATTCGCCACATGGGGAGTCTGTGCACACCTGCCGTGCAGTCACATCAGAGCAGGGTACAGTGTGAAGCTAGATTACTATCTGGAGAAAATGTAAAAGGGAACACATACAGTCCGGTGAAAAATGAATGAAGAATAAGCTACTTATCTATTACAACGCAGAGAAAGGGCATAGTACGGAGAATGAAAATAACGTAGTTTTTTAGAAGGGGCACTGTTTGAAGTACTTACTTATTTACTTAGTTACAGAGAGAGAGGGACATTGTTAGAAGAAGAAGAGGAAGAATCTTCCTATTTACTTAAACACAGAGAAGGAACATAATTTGAAGAACACGTTCCTTTAAACACAGAGAAAGAGCATCGTTTTCAAGAAGAAGATCGTAGTTATTCATCTTAACTCAAGGAGGAGACATCGTAAGTTGTAAACCCTCCGACTTCTTGTAGCTCTCGTAGTTGTCGTATGATCCACGTTGTCTGGAGGTGGTGGTTAAGGTAGTCCTCGTCATCGATAGGGCCAGCTGATTCATGACACTGCAGTACATGGCATTAACTCAGAAATGTTGATAGCGAACGGTTGCAGGGGTGGCAGTTACTGAAAATAGTTTATTACTGAATCGTTGTGTCTAGTAAAGTGTGATTATCATATATGTGTATATATATATATATATATATATATATATATATATATATATATATATATATATATATATATATATATATATATATATATATATTTTTTTTTTTTTTTTTTTTTTTAATACTATTCGCCATTTCCTGCGTCAGCATGGTAGCGTTAAGAACAGAGGACTGAGCAATTGAGGGAACATCCTCACTTGGCCCCCTCCTCTGTTCCCTCATTAGGAAAACTAAAAACGAGAGGGGAGGATTTCCAGCCTCCCGCTCCCTTCCCTTTTAGTCGCCTTCTACAACACGCAGGGAATACGTGGGAAGTATTCTTTCTCCCCTATCCCCAAGAATATATATATATATATATATATATATATATATATATATATATATATATATATATATATATATATATATATATATATATTTTTATTAATTTATTTTGCTTTGTCGCTGTCTCCCGCGTTAGCGAGGTAGCGCAAGGAAACAGACGAAAGAATGGCCCAACCCGCCCACATACGCATGTATATACATACACGTCTACACACGCAAATATACATACTTATACATCTCAATGTACACATATATATATATATATATATATATATATATATATATATATATATATATATATATACACACAGACATATACATATATACACATGTACATAATTCATACTGTCTGCCTTTATTTGTTCCCATCGCCACCTCGCCACACATGGAATAACAGCCCCCTCCCCCCTCATGTGTGCGAGGTAGCGCTAGGAAAAGACACCAAAGGCCCCATTCGTTCACATTCAGTCTCTAGCTGTCATGAAATAATGCACCGAAACCGCAGCTCCCTTTCCACCTCCAGGCCCCACACAACTTTCCATGGTTTACCCCAGACGATTCACATGCCCTAGTTCAATCCATTGACAGCACGTCGACCCCGGTATACAATATCGTTCCAATTCACTCTATTCCTTGCATGCCTTTCACCCTCCTGCATGTTCAGGCCCCGATCACACAAAATCTTTTTCACTCCATCCTTCCACCTCCAATTTGGTCTCCCACTTCTCCTCGTTCCCTCCACCTCTGACACATATATCTTCTTGGTCAATCTTTCCTCACTCATTCTCTCCATGTGACTAAACCATTTCAAAACATCCTCTTCTGCTCTCTCAACCACATTCTTTTTATTTCCACACATCTCTCTTACCCTTACATTACTTACTCGATCAAACCACCTCACACCACATATTGTTCTCAAACATCTCTTTTCCAGCACATCCATCCTCCTGCGCACAACTCTATCCATAGCCCACGCCTCGCAACCATACAACATTGTTGGAACCACTATTCCTTCAAACATACCCAATTTTGCTTTCCGAGATAATGTTCTCGACTTCCACACATTCTTCAAGGCTCCCAGAATTTTCGCCACCTCACCCACTCTATGATCCACTTCCGCTTCCATGTTTCCATCCGCTGCCAGATCCACTCCCAGATATCTAAAACACTTCACTTCCTCCAGTTTTTCTCCATTCAAACTCACCTCCCAGTTGACTTGACCCTCAACCCTACTGTACCTAATAACCTTGCTCTTATTCACATTTACTCTTAACTTTCTTCTTTCACACACTTTACCAAACTAAGTCACCAGCTTCTGCAGTTTCTCACATGAATCAGCCACCAGCGCTGTATCATCAGCGAACAACAACTGACTCACTTCCCAAGCTCTCTCATCCCCAACAGACTTCATACTTGCCCCTCTTTACAAAACTCTTGCATTCACCTCCCTAACAACCCCATCCATAAACAAATTAAACAACCATGGAGACATCACACACCCCTGCCGCAAACCTACATTCACTGAGAACCAATCACTTTCCTCTCTTCCTGCACGTACACATGCCTTAGATCCTCGATAAAAACCTTTCACTGCTTCTAACAACTTGCCTCCCACACCATATATTCTTAAAACCTTCCACAGAGCATCTCTATCAACTCTGTCGTATGCCTTCTCCAGATCCATAAATGCTACATACAAATCCATTTGTTTTTCTAAGTATTTCTCACATACATTCTTCAAAGCAAACACCTGATCCACACATCCTCTACCACTTCTGAAACCACACTGCTCTTCCCCAATCTGATGCTCTGTACATGCCTTCACCCTCTCAATCAATACCCTCCCATATAATTTACCAGGAATACTCAACAAACTTATACCTCTGTAATTTGAGCACTCACTCTTATCCCCTTTGCCTTTGTACAATGGCACTATGCAAGCATTCCGCCAATCCTCAGGCACCTCACCATGAGTCATACATACATTAAATAACCTTACCAAGCAGTCAACAATACAGTTACCCCCTTTTTTAATAAATTCCACTGCAATACCATCCAAACCTGCTGCCTTGCCGGCTTTCATCTTCCGTAAAGCTTTTACTACCTCTTCTCTATTTACCAAATAATTTTCCCTAACCGTCTCA
This sequence comes from Panulirus ornatus, assembly GCF_036320965.1. Taxonomy (NCBI): domain Eukaryota; kingdom Metazoa; phylum Arthropoda; class Malacostraca; order Decapoda; family Palinuridae; genus Panulirus; species Panulirus ornatus. Next base: position 14,554,633 of record NC_092287.1, read on the forward strand.
CTTTGCACACCACCTCGACCAAAACACCCTATATCTGCCACTCTATCATCAAACATATTCAACAAACCTTCAAAATACTCTCTCCATCTCCTCACATCACCACTACTTGTTATCAAGTATATATATATATATATATATATATATATATATATATATATATATATATATATATATATATATATATATATATATATATATATATATATATATATGTATGTATATATATACAGTGTGACCAACGCTTGTAAACTCGCAAGACACGAAGGTTTAGTTTTAAAACAGGATTTATGAGAGAGTATGACGGGAACGACCGTATACTCCATTGCGTTTACAATAAATTTTCTTGAGCTATTAAAGTGAGATTGATGATTTTCTTCAAAATCCAATGGGAGTACAGTCACCTATGATCTGCTGATTTGATGATGTCATCCTAGTTTTGAATTGATATCAAGACAATTTTTTTCTCGTAGTTTCTAAGCTGAAGTGTTACGGAACGACGATGAAATTCAGAAGCATCAACAGCACTGATTTTCTCCTCTTGAGAACGATTTTACGCTACCCTTTAGAACGATGGTAAAACCCATGTGTTTAATGGGTTGGCCCTTTGACCTGACCCTTCAGGTCAGGAGATGGGTCGGGTCATCATCAAACATAAGATCCATACCATCATGTCCAAGGATCATGTTCAATGGGTTTATCACAAAATTTAGTTAGTCAGTCACCTGAATGTTTAGTATATACCCCACGCCTTTTATCCCAGCAGTCTCTTTATATCAGGTGAGTACTTAGCGACGAGGAGGTAGTAAAGTTATTCCGGCGACGTGGTGTTCCTGGAGGGAGTCAAGCCTCGCTGTGCTCGTATGAAATCTCTTACTGTAAATTCATGAATCATGATGACTTTGTGTAGGTATGATATGTATTTGATTCATTATTATTTTGCCGTTTCTCTTACGCAAAACCCAATTTCATCGCATTATACATGGACCATGTTTATGATTTAGAACTAGAGTTCATCCCACATATGCCTCGAAGAGTTTTGATAATGTATGCATAGCTTTACATAACTTTACAAATATACCCAATCATTTGACAGATTCATGAGCTAGAATTTGCATACACACACACACACACACACACACACACACACATACAAACAAACAAACAAGCAAACACAGACAGAGGATGTAACAAAAGTAAGTACTCACTGTTCCTGATTCTTTTTTCCAGTGGTGATTGTGCATGTACATCTTCACGGTGAAGTGAAGGTTCTGTACATATATATATATATATATATGTATATATATATATTTTTTTTTCATACTATTTGCCATTTCCCGCGTTAGCGAGGTAGCGTTAAGAACAGAGAACTGGGCCTTAGAGGGAATATCCTCACCTGACCCCCTTCTCTGTTCCTTCTTTTGCAAAATTAAAAAAAAACAAGAAAGGGGAGGATTTCCAGCCACCCGCTCCCTCCCCTTTTAGTCGCCTTCTACGACACGCAGGGAATACGTGGGAAGTATTCTTTCTCCCCTATCCCCAGGGATAATATATATATATATATATATATATATATATATATATATATATATATATATATATATATATATATATATATATATATATATATATATATATATATAATATATATATATATATATTATATATATATATATATATATATATATATATATATATATATATATATATATATATATATATAATATATATATATATATATATATATATATATATATATATATATATATATATATATGTATATATATAAATATATATATATATATATATATATATATGATTATATATATATATATATATATATATATATATATATATATATATATATTTTTTTTTTTTTTTCATACTATTTGCTATTTCCCGCTTTAGCGAGGTAGCGTTAAGAACAGAGAACTGGGCCTTTGAGGGAATATCTTCACCTGACCCCCTTCTCTGTTCCTTCTTTTGGAAAAGTAAAAGAAAAAAAAAAAAAAAAACAAGAGAGGGGAGGATTTCCAGCCACCCGCTCCCTCCCCTTTTAGTCGCCTTCTACGACACGCAGGGAATACGTGGGTAGTATTCTTTCTCCCCTATCCCCAGGGATAATATATATATATATATATATATATATATATATAAATATATATATATATATATATATATATATATATATATATATATATATATATATATATATATATATTTTTTTCTTTTAAACCATTCGCCATTTCCCGCGTTAGCGAGATAGCGTTAAGAACAGAGGACTGGGCCTTTTTTGGAATATCCTCAGCTGGCCCCCTCTGTTCCTTCTTTTGGAAAAAAAAAAAAAAAAAAAGAAGAGGGGAGGATTTCCAGCCCCCCGCTCCCTCCCCTTTCAGTCGCCTTCTACGACACGCAGGGAATACATGGGAAGTATTCTTAATCCCCTATCCCCAGGGATAATATATATATATATATTATTTATTTTATTTATTATACTTTGTCGCTGTCTCCCGCGTTAGCGAGGTAGCGCAAGGAAACAGACGAAAGAAATGGCCTAACCCACCCACAAACACATGTATATACATACACGTCCACACACAGTACATATACATACCTATACATCTCAACGTATAAATATATATATATATATATATATATATATATATATATATATATATATATATATATATATATATATATATATATATATTTTTTTTTTTTTTCTTTTTCGCTGTCTCCCGCGTTTGCGAGGTAGCGCAAGGAAACAGAAGAAAGAAATGGCCCAACCCACCCCCATACACATGTATATACATACGTCCACACACGCAAATATACATACCTACACATCTTTCCATGGTTTACCCCAGACGCTTCACATGCCTTGATTCAATCCACTGACAGCACGTCAACCCCGGTATACCACATCGCTCCAATTCACTCTATTCCTTGCCTTCCTTTCACCCTCCTGCATGTTCAGGCCCCGATCACACAAAATCTTTTTCACTCCATCTTTCCACCTCCAATTTGGTTTCCCTCTTCTCCTCGTTCCCTCCACCTCCGACACATATATCCTCTTGGTCAATCTTACCTCACTCATTCTCTCCATGTGGCCAAACCATTTCAAAACACCCTCTTCTGCTCTCTCAACCACATTCTTTTTATTTCCACACATCTCTCTTACCCTTACGTTACTTACTCGATCAAACCACCTCACACCACACATTGTCCTCAAGCATCTCATTTCCAGCACATCCATCCTCCTGCGCACAACTCTATCCATAGCCCACGCCTCGCAACCATACAACATTGTTGGAACCACTATTCCTTCAAACATACCCATTTTTGCTTTCCGAGATAATGTTCACGACTTCCACACATTCTTCAAGGCTCCCAGAATTTTCGCCCCCTCCCCCACCCTATGATCCGCTTCCGCTTCCATGGTTCCATCCGCTGCCAGATCCACTCCCATATATCTAAAACACTTCACTTCCTCCAGTTTTTCTCCATTCAAACTCACCTCCCAATTGACTTGACCCTCAACCCTACTGTACCTAATAACCTTGCTCTTATTCACATTTACTCTTAACTTTCTTCTTTCACACACGTTACCAAACTCAGTCACCAGCTTCTGCAGTTTCTCACATGAATCAGCCACCAGCGCTGTAACATCAGCGAACAACAACTGACTCACTTCCCAAGCTCTCTCATCCCCAACAGACTTCATCCTTGCCCCTCTTTCCAAAACTCTTGCATTCACATCCCTAACAACCCCATCCATAAACAAATTAAACAACCATGGAGACATCACACACCCCTGCCGCAAACCTACATTCACTGAGAACCAATCACTTTCCTCTCTTCCTACACGTACACATGCCTTACATCCTCGATAAAAACTTTTCACTGCTTCTAACAACTTGCCTCCCACACCATATATTCTTAATAATATATATATATATATATATATATATATATATATATATATATATATATATATATATATATATATATATATATATATCTTTTTTTTTTTTATACTTTGTCGCTGTCTCCCGCGTTTGCGAGGTAGCGCAAGGAAACAGACGAAAGAAATGGCCCAACCCACCCCCATACACATGTATATACATACGTCCACACACGCAAATATACATACCTACACAGCTTTCCATGGTTTACTCCAGACGCTTCACATGCCTTGATTCAATCCACTGACAGCACGTCAACCCCGGTATACCACATCGCTCCAATTCACTCTATTCCTTGCCCTCCGTTCACCCTCCTGCATGTTCAGGCCCCGATCATACATAATCTTTTTCACTCCATCTTTCCACCTCCAATTTGGTCTCCCTCTTCTCCTTGTTCTTTCCACCTCCGACACATATATCCTCTTGGTCAATCTTTCCTCACTCATCCTCTCCATGTGCCCAAACCACTTCAAAACACCATCTTCTGCTCTCTCAACCACGCTCTTTTTATCTCCACACATCTCTCTTACTCTTACGTTACTCACTCGATCAAACCACCTCACACCACACATTGTCCTCAAACATCTCATTTCCAGCACATCCATCCTCCTGCGCACAACTCTATCCATAGCCCACGCCTCGCAACCATACAGCATTGTTGGAACCACTATTCCTTCAAACATACCCATTTTTGCTTTCCGAGATAATGTTCTCGACTTCCACACATTCTTCAAGGCCCCCAGAATTATCGCCCCCTCCCCCACCATATGATCCACTTCCGCTTCCATGGTTCCATCCGCTGCCAGATCCACTCCCAGATATCTAAAACACTTCACTTCCTCCAGTTTTTCTCCATTCAAACTCACCTCCCAATTGACTTGACCCTCAACCCTACTGTACCTAATAACCTTGCTCTTATTCACATTTACTCTTAACTTTCTTCTTCCACACACTTTACCAAACTCAGTCACCAGCTTCTGCAGTTTCTCACATGAATCAGCCACCAGCGCTGTAACATCAGCGAACAACAACTGACTCACTTCCCAAGCTCTCTCATCCCCAACAGACTTCATCCTTGCCCCTCTTTCCAAAAATCTTGCATTCACATCCCTAACAACCCCATCCATAAACAAATTAAACAACCATGGAGACATCACACACCCCTGCCGCAAACCTACATTCACTGAGAACCAATCACTTTCCTCTCTTCCTACACGTACACATGCCTTACATCCTCGATAAAAACTTTTCACTGCTTTTAACAACTTGCCTCCCACACCATATATTCTTGATAATATATATATATTTTTTTTTTTTTTTTTTTATACTTTGTCGCTGTCTCCCGCGTTTGCGAGGTAGCGCAAGGAAACAGACGAAAGAAATGGCCCAACCCCCCCCCCCCCATACACATGTACATACACACGTCCAGACACGTAAATATACATACCTACACAGCTTTCCATGGTTTACCCCAGACGCTTCACATGCCTTGCTTCAATCCACTGACAGCACGTCAACCCCTGTATACCACATGACTCCAATTCACTCTATTTCTTGCCCTCCTTTCACCCTCCTGCATGTTCAGGCCCCGATCACACAAAATCTTTTTCACTCCATCTTTCCACCTCCAATTTGGTCTCCCTCTTCTCCTCGTTCCCTCCACCTCCGACACATATATCCTCTTGGTCAATCTCTCCTCACTCATTCTCTCCATGTGCCCAAACCATTTCAAAACACCCTCTTCTGCTCTCTCGACCACGCTCTTTTTATTTCCACACATCTCTCTTACCCTTACGTTACTTACTCGATCAAACCACCTCACACCACACATTGTCCTCAAACATCTCATTTCCAGCACATCCATCCTCCTGCGCACATCTCTATCCATAGCCCACGCCTCGCAACCATACAGCATTGTTGGAACCACTATTCCCTCAAACATACCCATTTTTGCTTTCCGAGATAATGTTCTCGACTTCCACACATTTTTCAAGGCTCCCAAAATTTTCGCCCCCTCCCCCACCCTATGATCCACTTCCGCTTCCATGGTTCCATCCGCTGACAGATCCACTCCCAGATATCTAAAACACTTCACTTCCTCCAGTTTTTCTCCATTCAAACTCACCTCCCAATTGACTTGACTCTCACCCCTACTGTACCTAATAACCTTGCTCTTATTCACATTTACTCTCAACTTTCTTCTTCCACACACTTTACCAAACTCAGTCACCAGCTTCTGCAGTTTCTCACATGAATCAGCCACCAGCGCTGTATCATCAGCGAACAACAATTGACTCACTTCCCAAGTTCTCTCATCCCCAACAGACTTCATACTTGCCCCTCTTTCCAGGACTCTTGCATTTACCTCCTTTACAACCCCATCCATAAACAAATTAAACAACCATGGAGACATCACACACCCCTGCCGCAAACCTACATTCACTGAGAACCAATATATATATATATATATATATATATATATATATATATATATATATATATATATATATATATATATATATATATATATATATCTTTTTTTTTTGTTATACTTTGTCGCTGTCTCCCGCGTTTGCGAGGTACCGCAAGGAAACAGACGAAAGAAATGGCCCAACCCCCCCCCCCATACACATGTATATACATACGTCCACACACGCAAATATACATACCTACACAGTTTTCCATGGTTTACCCCAGACGCTTCACATGCCTTGATTCAATCCACTGACAGCACGTCAACCCCGGTATACCACATCGCTCCAATTCACTCTATTCCTTGCCCTCCTTTCACCCTCCTGCATGTTCAGGCCCCGATCACACAAAATCTTTTTCACTCCATCTTTCCACCTCCAATTTGGTCTCCCTCTTCTTCTCGTTCCCTCCACCTCCGACACATATATCCTCTTGGTCAATCTTTCCTCACTCATTCTCTCCATGTGCCCAAACCACTTCAAAACACCCTCTTCTGCTCTCTCAACCACGCTCTTTTTATTTCCACACATCTCTCTTACTCTTACGTTACTCACTCGATCAAACCACCTCACACCACACATTGTCCTCAAACATCTCATTTCCAGCACATCCATCCTCCTGCGCACAACTCTATCCATAGCCCACGCCTCGCAACCATACAACATTGTTGGAACCACTATTCCTTCAAACATACCCATTTTTGCTTTCCGAGATAATGTTCTCGACTTCCACACATTCTTCAAGGCCCCCAGAATTTTCGCCCCCTCCCCCACCCTATGATCCACTTCCGCTTCCATGGTTCCATCCGCTGCCAGATCCACTCATAGATATCTAAAACACTTCACTTCCTCCAGTTTTTCTCCATTCAAACTCACCTCCCAATTGACTTGACCCTCAACCCTACTGTACCTAATAACCTTGCTCTTATTCACATTTACTCTTAACTTTCTTCTTCCACACACCTTACCAAACTCAGTCACCAGCTTCTGCAGTTTCTCACATGAATCAGCCACCAGTGCTGTATCATCAGCGAACAACAACTGACTCACTTCCCAAGCTCTCTCATCCCCAATAGACTTCATACTTGCCCCTCTTTCCAAAACTCTTGCATTTACCTCCCTAACAACCCCATCCATAAACAAATTAAACAACCATGGAGACATCACACACCCCTGCCGCAAACCTACATTCACTGAGAACCAATCACTTTCCTCTCTTCCTACACGTACACATGCCTTACATCCTCGATAAAAACTTTTCACTGCTTCTAACAACTCTCCTCCCACACCATATATTCTTAATACCTTCCACAGAGCATCTCTATCAACTCTATCATATGCCTTCTCCAGATCCATAAATGCTACATACAAATCCATTTGCTTTTCTAAGTATTTCTCACATACATTCTTCAAAGCAAACACCTGATCCACACATCCTCTACCACTTCTGAAACCACACTGCTCTTCCCCAATCTGATGCTCTGTACATGCCTTCACCCTCTCAATCAATACCCTCCCATATAATTTACCAGGAATACTCAACAAACTTATACCTCTGTAATTTGAGCACTCACTCTTATCCCCTTTGCCTTTGTACAATGGCACTATGCACGCATTCCGCCAATCCTCAGGCACCTCACCATGAGTCATACATACATTAAATAACCTTACCAACCAGTCAACAATACAGTCACCCCCTTTTTTAATAAATTCCACTGCAATACCATCCAAACCTGCTGCCTTGCCGGCTTTCATCTTCCGCAAAGCTTTCACTACCTCTCCTCTGTTTACCAAATCATTTTCCCTAACCCTCTCACTTTGCACACCACCTCGACCAAAACACCCTATATCTGCCACTCTATCATCAAACACATTCAACAAACCTTCAAAATACTCACTCCATCTCCTTCTCACATCACCACTACTTGTTATCACCTCCCCATTTGCGCCCTTCACTGAAGTTCCCATTTGCTCCCTTGTCTTGCGCACTTTATTTACCTCCTTCCAGAACATCTTTTTATATATATATATATATATATATATATATATATATATATATATATATATATATATATATATATATATATATATATATATATATATATATATATATATATATATATATATACATATATATATATATATATATATATATATATATATATATATATATATATATATATATATATATATATATATATATATATATATATATATATATATATATATATATATATATATATATATATATGCTATAGCTGGAATGTGGTGGAAATTGAGTCCGCAACGTCTGAAGGTGTATCATTCCTCGCTCCACATTATAACGCTCCTCACGGTCTATTGCCAGACGGGAACCAAAGCCCGCCTTCTTTACGAGTCTTGAGGGCTCATTGCTGGATGCATTTGCAGCTTTAAGGAGAAAAGTTCGGTAATTGAAAGTCGGCTGCTCCAAAAGACAGATCTTTATTAGAATGGTGATGAATGGAGTATGTAATTCATTACCCTAAATTGCTTCCGGCTTACGTTTTAAGATTTCTGAGTCAGTTGGTTATATTTTCCGTAAATTGTAACGAAGTTTCATACTTTTCCTTTAGGGTGCGGAATGCATCCTTTCATAACTCACTCAATACGTCAAGAGGCGCTGCTGGCCATGATTCAGACAGAAAAGAACTGCAGATCAGGTTTCTAAAAAAATACTACTACCAATTAAAGTAACTTATTACCAGTGCCGTGATATGCCAGCTGCCTATCATAACCTTTGATACCTTTGTGTTCCACACTTCGTGTGTTGAAAAAAAAGAGCGATCTCCTGTGTATCTTGTTACTAATGAAAAAAAGACCGTCTTCATTTGTTTAACAAGAGATCTCTCAAGTGTCTCTTTCTAGAAAAGAAAAAATACATACGTCCCTTGTTTAACGAGAGATCTCTCTTGCGTATCTTGTTGCTAATGACAATAGAGCATTCTTCATTTGTTTAGCAAGAGATCTCTACTGTGTACCTATTTACTATCAAAGATATACTTCCTTTACTTGTTTAACAAGATGTCTTCCCTGTGTATCTTATTTCTGATGAAAAAACACATTCTTCATTTGCTTAACGAGATATTTTTGAAAAAACACTCTTCGTTTTTGAACGAGCGGTCTTTTTTGTGTATACTGTTGATAATGAATAAAACTCTTCTCTCATTTATCTAACCTATTTCTAGGACTGAAGCTACACTCTTTGAGCGTCTGTCTTAAAATCCACGTTAGATGAATACTTATCGATTGTGATGACAACTATGAGTAATTTTCAGTATTCAATTAATGGCAATAAGGTTCAGTCTTGTGATATAAAACTGGAAGTAAGTGTAACTGAAAAGTGTTGCCTGAATCATTAGTAGAGACTGATATGCAAGTATTGGAATTCTTGATTGTTTTAGTCTTTCCTCAAGATAATGTTCGCCATGTTTTGACTATTACTTAAGTCTTGGCATCTGAGGGGCTTTTTTTGGCATTGGAAGTATTACCTTTGTACTCGGAACAAATCTCTCTGCTACTTTAGTCATGGATTGGTATTTTCTGTGATTAATGTAATGAGTCAAAACATAGTCCCATCAAACGTTGCCAGTTTAACATGAGAAGAATGTTGATTTATTGTATGAGTAAAGAATAAAGCCCATGTTACACCCATTAGGATGGGATGCAGGTAGGTACAGTTGATTTCAAGTGTCTGCATGTTTTAACCACAGTTTGGCCTTATATCATTGATAAAATTCTCATTCCTAGCAACTTACCTTCCACAGAGCATCTCTATCAACCCTATCATATACCTTCTCCAGATCCATAAATGACACATGCAAATCCATCTGTTTTTATAAGCATTTCTTACACATTCTTCAAAGCACCTTATCCACACATCCTCTACCACTTCTGAAAGCATACTGCTCCTACCCAATCTGATTCTCTATTCATGCTTTCACCCTCTCAATCAATACTCAACAAACTTATATCTCTCTAGTTTGAACACTCACCATTATCACGTTTGCCTTCATACAGTGGCATTATACATACATTCGCCCAATCCTATGGCACTTCACCATGATCCATACGCACATCAAATGTCCTTACAAACCAGTCAATACACAGTCACAATGATATCTATATCTATATCTATCTATCTATCTATATACATATATATATATATATATATATATATATATATATATATATATATATATATATATATATATATATATATATATATATATATATATATATATATATATGTATATATATATATATATATATATATATATATATATATATATATATATATATATATATATATATATATATATATATATATATATATATATATATATATATATATATGTATATATATATATATATATATATATATATATATATATATATATATATATATATATATATATATATATATATATATATATATATATATATATATATATACATATATATATATATATATATATATATATATATATATATATATATATATATATATATATATATATATATATATATATATATATATATATATATATATATATATCCCTGGGGATAGGGGATTAAGAATACTTCCCACGTATTCCCTGTGTGTCGTAGAAGACGACTAAAAGGGGAGGGAGCGGGAGGCTGGAAATCCTCCCCTCTCGTTTTTCTTTTTTTTTTTTCAAAAGAAGGAACAGAGGGGGACCAGGTGAGGATATTCCACAAAGGCCCAGTCCTCTGTTCTTAACGCTACCTCGCTAACGCGGGAAATGGCGAATAGTTTAAAAGAAAGAATATATATATATATATATATATATATTTATTGGAAAGGATCACAATTGTGTGATTTTAGACAAAAGTAACTATTTATCTAAAATGAATGACCTTTTAAATGATGATATAACCTGTTCTAAACTCAGTAAAAATCCCTTAGAAGCAGTTAATTCCCATTTCAATAAAGAAATGAAGTTATTGTTGAAAGGTAAGTGTTCTCATATCAGAAGTTTGTCATCTTTGTCCCCTTCATTGCCATATACGTATGGACTTATCAAAACACATAAACAGAGTTTTCCAGCAAGACCTATAGTGAGTTCAGTAGGTTCCATCGCATACAAATTGTCAAAATGGTTAGTTTCTTGATTAAGCCCTTTATTGTGTAAGGTATCAAATTCTAATGCCATGAACAATGTAGATTTAGTCAACAAGCTAAACAATATCAATGTTAATTTTGATTTCAAACTAGTTAGCTTTGATGTTTCCTCACTTTTTACAAAAGTTCCAGTTGATGACCTTTTAGAATATTTATTTGATGTCTTGGATGATATTCATTTACCTGTTTCAAAGTCAGTTTTCATTGAACTAATAAAACTGTGTATAAAAGTCTGTGTAATTCAATTGAATAGAGATTATTTTGCTAAAAAATTTGGTATGGCAATGGGTAACCCTCTTTCACTTGTAATAGTAATCCTTATATAGAATTTTTTAAAACAAAATAACTAAAGGATATCTTACCTTTTAAAGCAATTTGGTATAGGTATGTAGATGATGTTCTTTGTGCTTAGCCAACAAATGAAAATTTACAAATATTTCTCCCCTTACTTAACAATTTAGTACCTTCCATAGATTTACTGTAGAAAATCAAAATGATGGTTTGTTGCTCTGTTTAGATTGCATGATCCATAGGCAAAGAAACAAGTTTAAATTCAACATATACAGAAAACCTACCAATGTATGCTCATGTATCCATTATTACTCATCTCAGAATGACATAGTTAAATTGTCATCATTTCAATCTATGTTCCTTAGGGCATTACGTAATTGCAGTCCAGAGTTTATTGATGATGAGTTTGAGAAGATGTATTCCATTGGATCTAAGTTAAAGTACCCTAGATCTTTCATTGTTAAATCCCTTAAGTTAGCAAAGAAATCATTTTATAGAGTTGAGCCCAAACCTCACATTGACACCAAAAATCTTCTAGTTCACCATTTTGATAATAATTTTACATAAAGTAAATCCTTTAATGTAAATGTTCCCTTCAGCAACAATAATACTATATAAGATATCTTACTCAGCAATTCACCACAAAATTCCCCTGGATGCATCTATAAAGTGCCATGTGGAAATTGTATACATTTTAAGTTGGGCAGACTGGTAAGGCTCTTTCCGTTAGACTTAAGCAACATGAATATAGTATAAGAACGCGACAAGAATATATATATATATTACCTTGGCCCACCAGTGATGCTACTACGTTTGTGAATCGGGAACCATTGCAACACAAACCTCGCCAGGTGGTAGAGTTTCCCACAGTGTATCGAGACAGACTTCCCCAGAACTTTTTTAAAGGGGAAGTAAATGTTTATAGTTGTGTTACTGGAGTGATAGTTTTCATACATGGTTCTTTGACAAGAAAATAGTGAAATTGGAGAAAAATGTAGCTTAGACATTGAAGCTTATTGATACAGTGGTTAAATTGATGAGAACTGCTATTGACGTTTGTGTAAATAAATTATACATTTCCTTTTGCCATAGCCAGAGGTTGAACCATTATGTGACATTCATTTTTTTATTAATTTCAAGCTAGAAGTTTCAGTTTTCTAAATTGTTTCTTACATTTTTCATATGTATATATATGTATGTGTGTGTGTGTGTGTATATGTGCGTATGTATGTGTATGTGTGTGTATGTGTATATGTATATATATATGTATATTATCCCTGGGGATAGGGTTGAAAGAATACTTCCCACGTATTCCTCGCGTGTCGTAGAAAGCGACTAGAGGGGACGGGAGCGGTGGGCCAGAAATCCTCCCCTCCTTGTATTAACTTTCTAAAATGGGGGATATATATATATATATATATATACATATATATATATATATATATATATATATATATATATATATATATATATATATATATTTTTTTTTTTTTTTTTTTCTTACTATTCGCCATTTCCCGCGATAGCGAGGTAGCGTTAAGAACAGAGGACTGGGCCTTTGAGGGAATATCCTCACCTGGCCCCCTTCTCTGTTCCTTCTTTTGGAAAATTAAAAAAAAAAAAAAACGAGAGGGGAGGATTTCCAGCCCCCCGCTCCCTTCCCTTTTAGTCGCCTTCTACGACACGCAGGGAATACGTGGGAAGTATTCTTTCTCCCCTATCCCCAGGGATAATATATATATATATATATATATATATATATATATATATATATATATATATATATATATATATATATATATATATATATATATATATATATATATATACATATATATATATATATATATATATATATATATATATATATATATATATATATATATATATATATATATATATATATATATATATATATATATATATATATATATATATATATATATATATATATATATATATATTATTTATTAGAGCCTACTTAAGAAGTGTTCATGGGACCTCTTCCACCTAGAAATCATCATAATCAAGCAAATTTTTGTTAACATTAGTTTTCCTAAAAAATCATTGACAAATATATATATATATATATATATATATATATATATATATATATATATATATATATATATATATATATATATATGTATATATATATATATATATATATATATATATATATATATATATATATATATATATATATATATATATATATATATATATATATATATATATGTATATATATATATATATATATATGTACATATACATATGTATATATATATATATGTATATATAAGTATATACATATATATGTATATATATGTATATATATGCTATGTGGAAGGTTTTAAGAATATATGGTGTGGGAGGCAAGTTGTTAGAAGCAGTGAAAGGTTTTTATCGAGGATGTAAGGCATGTGTGCGTGTAGGAAGAGAGGAAAGTGATTGGTTCTCAGTGAATGTAGGTTTGCGGCAGGAGTGTGTGATGTCTCCATGGTTGTTTAATTTGTTTATGGATGGGGTTGTTAGGGAGGTGAATGCAAGAGTTTTGGAAAGAGGGGCAAGTATGCAGTCTGTTGTGGATGAGAGAGCTTGGGAAGTGAGTCAGTTGTTGTTCGCTGATGATACAGCGCTGGTGGCTGATTCATTTGAGAAACTGCAGAAGCTGGTGACGGAGTTTAGTAAAGTGTGTGAAAGAAGAAAGTTAAGAGTAGATGTGAATAAGAGCAAGGTTATTTGGTACAGTAGGGTTGAGGGTCAAGTCAATTGGGAGGTAAGTTTGAATGGAGAAAAGCTGGAGGAAGTGAAGTGTTTTAGATATCTGGGAGTGGATCTGGCAGCGGATGGAACCATGGAAGCGGAAATGAATCATAGGGTGGGGGAGGGGGACGAAAATTCTGGGAGCCTTGAAGAATGTTTGCAAGTCGAAAACATTATCTCGGAAAGCAAAACTGGGTATGTTTGACGGAATAGTGGTTCCAACAATGTTGTATGGTTGCGAGGCGTGGGCTATGGATAGAGTTGTGCGCAGGAGGGTGGATTTGCTGGAAATGAGATGTTTGAGGACAATATGTGGTGTGAGGTGGTTTGATCGAGTAAGTAATGTAAGGGTGAGAGAGATGTGTGGAAAAAAAAGAGTGTGGTTGAGAGAGCAGAAGAGGGTGTTTTAAAATGGTTTGGTCACATGGAGAGAATGAGTGGGGAAAGATTGACCAAGAGGATATATGTGTCAGAGGTGGAGGGAACGAGGAGAAGTGGGAGACCAAACTGGAGGTGGAAAGATGAAGTGAAAAAGATTTTGAGCGATCGGGGCCTGAACATGCAGGAGGGTGAAAGGCGTGCAAGGAATAGAGTGAATTGGAACGATGTGGTCTACCGGGGTCGACGTGCTGTCAATGGATTGAACCAGGGCATGTGAAGGGTCTGGGGTAAACCATATATATATATATATATATATATGTATATATATATATATATATATATATATATATATATATATATATATATATATATATATATATATATATATATATATATATATATATATATATATATATATATATATATATATATATGAACAATGTAAGAAATGATTTAGAAAACTGAAACTTCTAGCTTGAAATGAAATGAAAAATGAATGTCACATAATGGTTCAATCTCTGGCTATGGAAATGTATGATTTATTTACACAAACGTCAATAGTAGTTTTCATCAATTTAACCACTGTATCATACTGCCTGGTCCACTTCTCTTATCATGAAACTGGAATATTGGCATATGATGTTTCTCAATTGTCTTCATTAAACAAGGTACAACCATATCTTGGATACATGAGGGTAGGTAGTTGCTCATCCGCCATAATAAAGCCTTGACAGACCAAAAGTTTATCTGGAACTCAACTTTTCAAGTACATTCATGAAAAACACCTTTCTGCTTTCCATCTCTAATCACTTTGAAAAAAACTCCCTTTGTTCACATTTCAATGAAAGAATAAGCTTCAATGTCTAACATAAATTCTTTTCCAATTTCACTATTTTGTCAGAGCACCATGTGTGAAAACTATCACTCCATATATATATATATATATATATATATATATATATATATATATATATATATATATATATATACATATACAGCTTTGCGGAAGATGAAAGCCGGCAAGGCAGCAGGTTTGGATGGTATTGCAGTGGAATTTATTAAAAAAGGGGGTGACTGTATTGTTGACTGGTTGGTAAGGTTATTTAATGTATGTATGACTCATGGTGAGGTGCCTGAGGATTGGCGGAATGCGTGCATAGTGCCATTGTACAAAGGCAAAGGGGATAAGAGTGAGTGCTCAAATTACAGAGGTATAAGTTTGTTGAGTATTCCTGGTAAACTATATGGGAGGGTATTGATTGAGAGGGTGAAGGCATGTACAGAGCATCAGATTGGGGAAGAGCAGTGCGGTTTCAGAAGTGGTAGAGGATGTGTGGATCAGGTGTTTGCTTTGAAGAATGTATGTGAGAAATACTTAGAAAAGCAAATGGATTTGTATGTAGCATTTATGGATCTGGAGAAGGCATATGATAGAGTTGATAGAGATGCTCTGTGGAAGGTATTAAGAATATATGGTGTGGGAGGCAAGTTGTTAGAAGCAGTGAAAAGTTTTTATCGAGGATGTAAGGCATGTGTACGTGTAGGAAGAGAGGAAAGTGATTGGTTCTCAGTGAATGTAGGTTTGCGGCAGGGGTGTGTGATGTCTCCATGGTTGTTTAATTTGTTTATGGATGGGGTTGTTAGGGAGGTAAATGCAAGAGTCCTGGAAAGAGGGGCAAGTATGAAGTCTGTTGGGGATGAGAGAGCTTGGGAAGTGAGTCAGTTGTTGTTCGCTGATGATACAGCGCTGGTGGCTGATTCATGTGAGAAACTGCAGAAGCTGGTGACTGAGTTTGGTAAAGTGTGTGGAAGAAGAAAGTTAAGAGTAAATGTGAATAAGAGCAAGGTTATTAGGTACAGTAGGGTTGAGGGTCAAGTCAATTGGGAGGTGAGTTTGAATGGAGAAAAACTGGAGGAAGTGAAGTGTTTTAGATATCTGGGAGTGGATCTGTCAGCGGATGGAACCATGGAAGCGGAAGTGGATCATAGGGTGGGGGAGGGGGCGAAAATTTTGGGAGCCTTGAAAAATGTGTGGAAGTCGAGAACATTATCTCGGAAAGCAAAAATGGGTATGTTTGAAGGAATAGTGGTTCCAACAATGTTGTATGGTTGCGAGGCGTGGGCTATGGATAGAGTTGTGCGCAGGAGGATGGATGTGCTGGAAATGAGATGTTTGAGGACAATGTGTGGTGTGAGGTGGTTTGATCGAGTAAGTAACGTAAGGGTAAGAGAGATGTGTGGAAATAAAAAGAGCGTGGTTGAGAGAGCAGAAGAGGGTGTTTTGAAATGGTTTGGGCACATGGAGAGAATGAGTGAGGAAAGATTGACCAAGAGGATATATGTGTCGGAGGTGGAGGGAACGAGGAGAAGAGGGAGACCAAATTGGAGGTGGAAAGATGGAGTGAAAAAGATTTTGTGTGATCGGGGCCTGAACATGCAGGAGGGTGAAAGGAGGGCAAGGAATAGAGTGAATTGGAGCGATGTGGTATACAGGGGTTGACGTGCTGTCAGTGGATTGAATCAAGGCATGTGAAGCGTCTGGGGTAAACCATGGAAAGCTGTGTAGGTATGTATATTTGCGTGTGTGGACGTGTGTATGTACATGTGTATGGGGGGGGTTGGGCCATTTCTTTCGTCTGTTTCCTTGCGCTACCTCGCAATACGCGGGAGACAGCGACAAAGTATAAAAAAAAAAAAAAAAAAAAAAAATATATATATATATATATATATATATATATATATATATATATATATATATATATATATATATATATATATATATATGCCTCACCCTCTCAATCAATACCCTCCCATATAATTTACCTGGAATACTCAACAAACTTATACCTCTGTAATTTGAGCACTCACTCTTATCCCCTTTGCCTTTGTACAACGGCGCTATGCACGCATTCTGCCAATCCTCAGGCACCTCACCATGAGTCATACATACATTAAATAACCATACCAATCAGTCAACAATACAGTCACCACCTTTTTTGATAAATTCCACTGCAATACCATCCAAACACTGCTGCCTTGCCGGATTTCATCTTCCGCAAAGCTTTTACTACCTCTTCTCTGTTTACCAATTCATTTTCCCTAACCCTCTCACTTTGCACACCACCTCAACCAAAACACCCTATATCTGCCACTCTATCATCAAACATATTCAACAAACCTTCAAAATACTCACTCCATCTCCTTCTCACATCACCACTACTTGTTATCACCTCCCCATTTGCGCCCTTCACTGAAGTTCCCATTTGCTCCCTTGTCTTACGCACTTTATTTACCTCCTTCTAGAACATCTTTTTATTCTCCCTAAAATTTAATGATAGTCTCTCACCCCAACTCTCATTTGCCCTATTTTTCACCTAATGCACCTATCTCTTGACCACCTGTCTCTTTCCTTTATACATCTCCCACTCAATTGCATTTTTCGGCAAACGCGGGAGACAGCGACAAGCAAAAAAAAAAAGAAAATATATATATATATATATATATATATATATATATATATATATATATATATATATATATATATATATATATATATATTTTTTTTTTTTTTTCTTTTTTTTTGTTTTGTCGCTGTCTCCCGCGTTTGCGAGGTAGCGCAAGGAAACAGACGAAAGAAATGGCCCCCCCCCCCCCCATACACATGTATATACATACGTCCACACACGCAAATATACATACCTACACAGCTTTCCATGGTTTACCCCAAACGCTTCACATGCCCTGATTCAATCCACTGACAGCACGTCAACCCCGGTATACCACATCGATCCAATTCATTCTATTCCTTGCCCTCCTATCACCCTCCTGTATTTTCAGGCTCCGATCACACAAAATCTTTTTCACTCCATCTTTCCACCTCCAATTTGGTCTCCAACTTCTCCTTGTTCCCTCCACCTCCGACACATATCCTCTTGGTCAATCTTTCCTCACTCATTCTCTCCACGTGCCCAAACCATTTCAGAAGACCCTCTTCTGCTCTCTCAACCACGCTCTTTTTACTTCCACACATCCCTCTTACCCTTACGTTACTTACTCGATCGAACCACCTCACACCACACATTGTCCTCAAACATCTCATTTCCAGCACATCCATCCTCCTGCGCAGAACTCTATCCATAGCCCGCGCCTCGCAACCATACAACATTGTTTGAACCACTATTCCTTCAAACATACCCATTTTTGCTTCCCGAGATAATGTTCTCTACTTCCACACATTCTTTAAGGCTCCCAGGATTTTTGCCCCCTCCCCCATCCTATGATCCACTTCCGCTTCCTTGATTCCATCCGCTGCCAGATCCACTCCCAGATATCTAAAACACTTTCCTTCCTCCAATTTTTCTCCATTCAAACTTACTTCCCTATTGACTTGACCCTTAACCCTACTGTACCTAATAACCTTGCTCTTATTCACATTCACTTTTAACTTTCTTCTTTCACACACCTTACCAAACTCAGTCACCAGCTTCTGCAGTTTCTCACATGAATCAGTCACCAGCGCTGTATCATCAGCGAACAACAACTGACTCACCTCCCAAGCTCTCTCATCCCCAACAGACTTCATACTTGCCCCTCCTTCCAAAACTCTTGCATTCACCTCCCTAACAACCCCATCCATAAACAAATTAAACAAACATGGAGACATCTAACATCCCTGCCGCAAACCTTCATTCACTGAGAACCAATCACTTTCCTCTCTTCCTACACGTACACATGCCTTACATCCTCGATAAAAACTTTTCACTGCTTCTAACAACTTGCCTCCCACACCATATATTCTTAATACCTTCCACAGAGCATTTCTATCAACTGTATCGCATGCCTTCTCCAGATCCATAAATGCCACATACAAATCCATTTGCTTTTCTAAGTATTTCTCACATACATTCTTCAAAGCAAACACCTGATCCACACATCCTCTACCACTTCTGAAACCACACTGCTCTTCCCCAATCTGATGCTCTGTACATGCCTTCACCCTCTCAATCAATACCCTCCCATATAATTTACCAGGAATACTCAACAAACTTATACCTCTGTAATTTGAACACTCACTCTTATCCACTTTGCCTTTGTACAATGGCACTATGCACGCATTCCGCCAATCCTCAGGCACCTCACCATGAGTCATACATACATTAAATAACCTTACCAACCAGTCAATAATACAGTCACCCCCTTTTTTAATAAATTCCACTGCAATACCATCCATACCTGCTGCCTTGCCGGCTTTCATCTTCCGCAAAGCTTTTACTACCTCTTCTCTGTTTACCAAATCATTTTTCCTACCCCTCTCACTTTGCACACCACGTCGACCAAAACACCCTATATCTGCCACTCTATCATCAAACACATTCAACAAACCATCAAAATACTTACTCCATATATATATATATATATATATATATATATATATATATATATATATATATATATATATATATATATATATATATATATATATATATATATATATATATATATATATATATATATATATATATATATATATATATATATATATATATATATATATATATATATATACATATATTTATATATATATGTATGTATATACACATATATATATATAATATATATATTATCTATCTTATTATACTTTGTCGCTGTCTCCCGCGTTAGCGAGGTAGCGTAGGGAAACAGACGAAAGAATGACCCAACCCACCCACATACACATGTATATACATACACGTCCTCACACGCAAATACACATACCTATACATCTTAACGTATACATGTATATACACAGGCAGACATATACATATATACACATGTACATAATTCATACTCTCTACCTTTATTCATTCTCGTAGCCACCCCGCCATACATGAAATAACAACCTTCCCCCCCCCCCGCATGTGCGTCAGGAAGTACAAGGAAAAGACAACAAAGGTCGCATTCGTTCACACTTCACACTCAGTCTCCAGCTGTCATGTCTAATGCACCGAAACCACAGCTCCCTTTTCATTTCCAGGCCCTACAGAACTTTCTGTGGTTTACCCCAGACGCTTCACATGCCCTGGTTCAATCCATTGACCGCACGTCGACCCTGGTATACCACATCGTTCCAATTCACTCTATTCCTTGCACGCCTTTCACCCTCCTGCATGTTTACGCCCTGATCACTCAAAATTTTTTTCACTACATCTTTCCACCCTCCTTCGCACAACTGTATCTATAGCCCACGCCTCGAAACCATATATCATTGTTGAACCACTATTCCTTCAAACATACCCATTTTTGCTTTCCAAGATAACGTTGTCGACTTCCACACATTCTTCAACGCTCCCAGAACTTTCGCCCCCTCCCCCACCCTATGATTCACTTCCCCTTCCATGGCTCCATCTGCTGCCAAATTCACTCCCAGATATCTAAAACACTTTACTTCCTCCAGTTTTTCTCCAATAAAACTTACCTCCCAATTGACTTGTCCCTCAACCCTACTATACCTAATAACTTTGCTATTATTCACATTTACTCTAAGCTTTCTTCTTTCACACACTTTACCAAACTTAGTCACCAGCTTCTTCAGTTTCTCAGCTAAATCAGCCACCAGTGCTGTATTATCAGCGACCAACAATTGACTCACTTCCTAAGCTTTCTCTTCCACAACAGACTGCTTATTCGCCCCTCTTTCTAAAACTCTTGCATTCACCTTCCTTACAACTCCATCGATAAACAAATTAAACAACAATGGAGACATCACGCACCCCTGCCGCAAAACAACAGTCACTGAGAACCAATCACTTACCTCTATTCCTACACGTACACATACCTTACATCCTTGGTAAAAACTTTTCACTGATTTTAGCAACTTACTTCCTACACCAAATACTCTTAAAACCTTACACGAAGCATATCTATTCACCCTACCTCATTCCTTCTCCAAATTCATTAATGCTACATATAAATCAATCCTTTTTTTTTAATTTTTCACATACATTCTTCAAAGCAAACGCCTGATCTACACTTCCTTTACCACTTTTGAAACAATATTGCTCTTCCCCAGTCTAATGCTTTGTACATGCCTTTACCCCTCACAATTGATACCATCCTATATAATTTCCAAGGGAGACTCAACAAACTTATACATCTGAAATTTAAACTCTAACCTTTATCCCCTTTGCCTTTGTACAATGGCACTATGCAAGCATTCCGCCAATCCTCAGGCACTTCACCATGATCCATACATTACATTGAACATCCTTAATAACCAATCAACTGCACAGTCACCCTCTTTTTTGTTTTAATTCCACTGCAATACCATCCAAACCCGCAGCCTTGCCGGCTTTCATCTTCAACAACGCTTTCGCTGCCTCTCTTCTGTTTACAAAACCATTCTCCCTTATCCTCTCACTTCTCATGCCACCACGACCAAAACTCCCTATATCAGCGACTTTATCATCAAACACATTCAACAAACTTTCAAAATATCCACTCCATCTCCTTCTCACTTCATCACTACTTGTTATTACCTCCACATATATCCCTTCACTTATGTTCCCATTTGTCTTACTCATTTTACTTACATCCTTCCAAAGCATATTTTCATTCTCGAAAATTTGATGGTAGTCTCTCACCCTAACTCTCATTTCCCCTCTTTCTCACCTCTCGTATCTTTCTCAGTGCACTACTACCCTACAAAAATCGTCCTAATGCCTCTCTCTTTCCTTTCACTAACAATCTTACTTCATCCCACCATTCGCTACCCTTTTCAGTCTGGCCACCTCCCACCTGTCTCTTGCCACATGCATCTTTTGCGCAAGCCATCACTGCTTCCCTAACTACATCCCCTTCCTCCCCCACTCCCCTTACGTCATTTGCTCTCACCTTTTGCCATTATGCACTCAATGTCTTCTGGCACTGCCTCACACAAGTCTCCTTTCCACGCTTACTTCCTCTCATCACTCTCTTCACCCTAACATTCTCTCTTCTTTTATGAAAACTTCCACAAATCTTCACCTTCGCCTCCACAGGATAGTGATCAGACATCCCCACAGCTGCCCCTCTCAGCACATTATCATCCAAAAGTCTCTCTTTTACACGCCTATCAATGAACGCATAATCCAGTAACGCCCTCTGGCAATCTCTCCTGTTCACATATGTATACTTATGTATATCTCTTTTTATAACAGGTTTTCCCCATCACCAGTCCTTTTTCAGCACACAAATCCTCAAGCTCTTCACCATTTCTGTTTACAACACCGAACACCCCATATACACCAATTATATTCCTAACTGCCACATTATTTACCTTTGCATTCAAATCATCCATCACTATCACCCGGTCTCGTTCATCAAAGCTGCTAACACACTCAATCCGCTGCTCCCAAAACATTTGCCTCTCATCATCTCTCTTCTCATAACTAGGTGCATAGGCAACAAAAATCACCCATCTCTCTCCTTCCACTTTCAGTTTTACCCATATCAGTCTAGAGTCTACTTTCTTACGCTCTATCAAATATTCCCACAACTCCTGCTTCAGTAGTAGTGCTACTCCTTCCATTGCTATCGTCTTCTTACCAACCCCTGACATTATTCCCAAGACATTCCCAAACCACTCCTCCTCTTTACCCATGTGTTTCGTTTCACTTGGAGCCAAAACATTCAGGTTCCTTTCCTCAAACATAGCTCCTATCTCTCCTTTTTTTCTCAGCTTGGTTACATCCACATATATTTATACACAAAAATCTGAGCTTTCGAGGAGGACAAGCACTACCCGCATGATTCCTGTTTCTCCTTTTAGAAATTTTAATGGTAGAAGGGGGAGTTCCCAGCCCAGTTTATAGTACTTTGAGGTACTAGGTTAAAATTTTATTTTGCATTGTTCTTTGGCACTTCAAGGAAGTTTTATGTTTCCAGAAGCAGTAAGCCTTTTGCAGTTTCAGTTTCATAGTGTACAAAGCATAGAACATACTCAGAAGTTAAAGGGAGAACTGAAGGAAATATTTACTGAATTAACTCATTGATTGTAATTGTCAGAATGGCCAATGACCTGAGGTGGTTTGATTGAGTAAGTAATGAAAAGGTAAGAGAGATGTGTGGAAATAAAGAGAGTGTGGTTGAGAGATCAGAAGCAAGTGTGGTAATGGTTTGGACATATGGAGAGAATGAGTGAAGAGAGATTGACAGAGAGGATATATGTGTCAAGAGGTGGATGAAACAAGGCGATGTGGGAGATCAAATTGGAGGTGGAAGGATGGAGTGAAAAAGATTTTGAGTGATTGGGGCCAGAATATACAGGAGGGTGAGAGGCATGCATGGAATAGAGTGAATTGGAATGATGTGGTATACTAGGGTCGACATGCTGTCAATGGACTGAACCAGGGCATGTGAAGCATGTGGGGTAAATCATGTAAAGGCCTGGAGGGCCTGGACGTGGATAGGGAGCTGTGGTTTCAGTGCATTACACATGACAGCTAGAGACTGAGTGTGAACGAATGTGGCCCTTTTGTCTGTATTTATGTATATATATATATATATATATATATATATATATATATATATATATATATATATATATATATATATATATATATGTCCCTGGGGATAGGGGATTAAGAATACTTCCCACGTATTCCCTGCGTGTCGTAGAAGGCGACTAAAAGGGGAGGGAGCGGGGGGCTGGAAATCCTCCCCTCTCGTTTTTTTTTTTAATTTTCCAAGGGAAGGAACAGAGGGGGCCAGGTGAGGATATTCCAAAAAAGGCCCAGTCCTCTGTTCTTGGCGCTACCTCGCTAACGCGGGAAATGGCGAATGGTTTGAAAGAAAGAAGATATATATATATATATATATATATATATATATATATATATATATATATATATATATATATATATATATATATATATATATATATATATATATATATATGTATATATATATGTATGTATAACAAGGTAGCGCATGGAAACGGACGTAATATAACCCCAACCCGCCCATATACACATGTATATATATATAGACATGTCCACACACACACACACACACACGTATACATACCTATACAATTCAACGTGCACACATATATACATACAAAGACTAATGGGGACTAATGGGGAGGTAACAACAAGTAGTGGTGATGTGAGAAGAAGATGGACTGAGTATTTTGAAGGTCTTTTGAATGTGTTACAGGGTATTTTGGTTGAGGTGTTCTTCGATGTGAAAGGTTTAGGGAGAAGAGGTAGTATAAGCTTTACGGAAGATGAAAGCCGGAAAGGCAGCGGGCTTGGATGGTATTGCAGTGGAATTTATCAAATAAGGGGTGACCGAGTTGTTGACTGGTTGGTAAGGATATTTAATGTATATGTGACTCATGGTGAGGTCTCTGAGGATTGGCGGAATGCATGCATAGTGCAATTGTACAAACGCAAAAAGGATAAAGGTAAGCGCTCAGATTATGAGTTATAAGTTTGTTGAGTAATCCTCGGAATTTATATGGGACGGTATTGATTGAGAGGGTGAAAGCATGTACAGAGCATCAGATTGGGGAAAAGCAGTGTGGTTTCAGAACTGGTAAAGGATGTGTGGATCAGGTGTCTGCTTTGAAGAATGAATTTGAGAAATACTTAGAAAAGCAAATGGATTTGTATGTAGCATTTTTGGATCTGGGGAAGGCATATGATAAAGTCGATAGAGATGATCTGTGGAAGGTGTTAAGAATATACGGTGTGGGAGGCAAGTTGCTAGAAGCAATGAAAAGTTCTTATCGAGGATGTAAGGCATGTGTACGAGTAGGAAGAGAGGAAAGTGATTCGTTCTCAGTGAATGTCGGTTTGCGGCAGTGGTGCTTGATGTCTCCATGGTTGTATAATTTCTTTATGGATAGGGTTGTTAGGGAGGTAAACACAAAAGTTTTGGTGAGTGGGGCAAGTATGCAGTCTGTTGTGGATGAGAGGGCTTGGGAAGTAAGTCATTTGTTGTTCGGTGATGATACAGCGGTGGTGGCTGATTCGGGTGAGAAACTGCAGAAGCTGGCGACTGAGTTTGGTACAGTGTGTAAAAGAAGAAAACTGAGAGTAAATATGAACAAGAGCAAAGTTATTAGATAGATTAGGGTTGAGGGGCAAGTCAAGTGGGAGGTAAGATTTTACGAAGAAAAGCTGGAGGAAGTAAAGTGAAAATTTTAGATATCTGGGAGTGGATTTGGCAGCGGATGGAGCCATGGAAGCAGAGGTGAGTCACAGTAGGTAGGGCGAAATTTCTGGGATCGTTGAAAAACTTGTGGATGGCGCAAGTATATATATATATATATATATATATATATATATATATATATATATATATATATATATATATATATATATATATATATATATATATATATATATATATATATATATATATATTTTTTTTTTTTTTTTTTTTTTTTTTATACCTCGTCGCTGTCTCCCGCGTTTGCGAGGTAGCGCAAGGAAACAGACGAAAGAAATGGCCCAAAACCCCCACATACACATGTACATACACACGTCCACACACGCAAATATACATACCTACACAGCTTTCCATGGTTTACCCCGGACGCTTCACATGCCTTGATTCAATCCACTGACAGCACGTCAACCCCTGTATACCACATCGCTCCAATTCACTCTATTCCTTGCCCTCCTTTCACCCTCCTGCATGTTCAGGCCCCGATCACACAAAATCCTTTTCACTCCATCTTTCCACCTCCAATTTGGTCTCCCTCTTCTCCTCGTTCCCTCCACCTCCGACACATATATCCTCTTGGTCAATCTTTCCTCACTCATTCTCTCCATGTGCCCAAACCACTTCAAAACACCCTCTTCTGCTCTCTCAACCACGCTCTTTTTATTTCCACACATCTCTCTTACCCTTACGTTACTTACTCGATCAAACCACCTCACACCACACATTGTCCTCAAACATCTCATTTCCAGCACATCCATCCTCCTGCGCACAACTCTATCCATAGCCCACGCCTCGCAACCATACAACATTGTTGGAACCACTATTCCTTCAAACATACCCATTTTTGCTTTCCGGGATAATGTTCTCGACTTCCACACATTTTTCAAGGCTCCCAAAATTTTCGCCCCCTCCCCCACCCTATGATCCACTTCCGCTTCCATGGTTCCATCCGCTGACAGATCCACTCCCAGATATCTAAAACACTTCACTTCCTCCAGTTTTTCTCCATTCAAACTCACCTCCCAATTGACTTGACCCTCAACCCTACTGTACCTAATAACCTTGCTCTTATTCACATTTACTCTTAACTTTCTTCTTCCACACACTTTACCAAACTCCGTCACCAGCTTCTGCAGTTTCTCACATGAATCCGCCACCAGCGCTGAATCATCAGCGAACAACAACTGACTCACTTCCTAGGCTCTCTCATCCCCAACAGACTTCATACTTGCCCCTCTTTCCAAGACTCTTGCATTTACCTCCCTAACAACCCCATCCATAAAAAATTAAACAACCATGGAGACATCACACACCCCTGCCGCAAACCTACATTCACTGAGAACCAATCACTTTCCTCTCTTCCTACACGTACACATGCCTTACATACTCGATAAAAACTTTTCACTGCTTCTAACAACTTGCCTCCCACACCATATATTCTTAATACCTTCCACAGAGCATCTCTATCAACTCTATCATATGCCTTCTCCAGATCCATAAATGCTACATACAAATCCATTTGCTTTTCTAAGTATTTCTCACATACATTCTTCAAAGCAAACACCTGATCCACACATCCTCTACCACTTCTGAAACCACGCTGCTCTTCCCCAATCTGTTGCTCTGTACATGCCTTCGCCCTCTCAATCAATACCCTCCCATATAATTTACCAGGAATACTCAACAAACTTATACCTCTGTAATTTGAGCACTCACTCTTATCCCCTTTGCCTTTGTACAATGGCACTATGCACGCATTCCGCCAATCCTAAGGCACCTCACCATGAGTCATACATACATTAAATATATATATATATATATATATATATATATATATATATATATATATATATATATATATATATATATATATATATATATATATATATATATATATATATCTGGGGTAAACCATGGAAAGCTGTGTAGGTATGTATATTTGCGTGTGTGGACGTATGTATATATATGTGTATGGGGGGGGGGGGGTTGGGCCATTTCTTTCGTCTGTTTCCTTGCTCTACCTCGCAAACGCGGGAGACAGCGACAAAGTATAATAAATAAAAAAATAAATATATATATATATATATATATATATATATATATATATATATATATATATATATATATATATATATATATATATATATATATATATATATATATATATATATATATATATATATACATATATATATATATATATATATATATATACTTATATATATATATATATATATATATATATATATATATATATATATATATATATATATATATATATATATATATATATATATATATATATATATATATATATATATATATATATATATATATATATATATATTTATATATAAGTATATATATATATATATATATATATATATATATATATATATATATATATATATATATATATATATATATATATATATATATATATATATATATATATATATATATATATATATATATATATATATTTATATATATAAATATATATATATATATATATATATATATATATATATATATATATATATATATATATATATATATATATATATATATATATATATATATATATATATATATATATATATACCACATCGTTCCAATTCACCCTCCTGCATGTTTAGACCCTGATCACTCAAAATTTTTTTCACTCCATCTTTCCACCCTCCTTCGCACAACTGTATCAATAGCCCACGCCTCGAAACCATATATCATTGTTGAACCACTATTCCTTCAAACATACCAATTTTTGCTTTCCAAGATAACGTTGTCGACTTCCACACATTCTTCAACGCTCCCAGAACTTTCGCCCCCTCCCCCACCCTATGATTCACTTCCCCTACCATGGCTCCATCTGCTGCCAAATTCACTCCCAGATATCTAAAACACTTTACTTCCTCCAGTTTTTCTCCAATAAAACTTACCTCCCAATTGACTTGTCCCTCAACCCTACTCTACCTAATAACTTTGTTATTATTCACATTTACTCTCAGCTTTCTTCTTTCACACACTTTACCAAACTTAGTCACCAGCTTCTGCAGTTTCTCAGCTAAATCAGCCACCAGTGCTGTATTATCAGCGACCAACAATTGATTCACTTCCTAAGCTTTCTCTTCCACAACAGACTGCTTATTCGCCCCTCTTTCTAAAACTCTTGCATTCACCTTCCTTACAACTCCATCGATAAACAAATTAAACAACAATGGAGACATCACGCACCCCTGCCGCAAAACAACAGTCACTGAGAACCAATCACTTTCCTCTATTCCTACACGTACACATACCTTACATCCTTGGTAAAAACTTTTCATTGATTTTAGCAACTTACTTCCTACACCAAATACTCTTAAAACCTTACACGAAGCATATCTATTCACCCTACCTTATTCCTTCTCCAAATTCATTAATGCTACATATAAATCCTTTTTTTTTTTTTTAATTTTTCACATACATTCTTCAAAGCAAACGCCTGATCTACACTTCCTCTACCACTTTTGAAACCATATTGCTCTTCCCCAGTCTAATGCTTTGTACATGCATTTACCCCTCACAATTGATACCCTCCTATATAATTTCCAAGGGACACTCAACAAACTTATACATCTGAAATTTAAACTCTAACCTTTATCCCCTTTGCCTTTGTACAATGGCACTATGTAAGCATTCCGCCAATCCTCAGGCACTTCACCATGATCCATACATTACATTGAACATCCTTAATAACCAATCAACTGCACAGTCACCCTCTTTTTTGTTTTAATTCCACTGCAATACCATCCAAACCCGCAGCCTTGCCGGCTTTCATCTTCAACAACGCTTTCGCTGCCTCTCTGCTGTTTACAAAACCATTCTCCCTTATCCTCTCACTTCTCATGCCACCCCGACCAAAACTCCCTATATCAGCCACTCTATCATCAAACACATTCAACAAACTTTCAAAATATCCACTCCATCTCCTTCTCACTTCATCACTACTTGTTATTACCTCCACATATATCCCTTCACTTATGTTCCCGTTTGTCTTACTCATTTTACTTACATCCTTCCAAAGCATATTTTCATTCTCGAAAATTTGATGGTAGTCTTTCACCCTAACTCTCATTTCCCCTCTTTCTTACCTCTCGTACCTTTCTCTGTGCACTACTACCCTACAAAAATCGTCCAAATGCCTCTCTCTTCCCTTTCACTAACAATCTTACTTCATCCCACCAGTCGCTACCCTTTTCAGTCTGGCCACCTCCCACCTGTCTCTTGCCACATGCATCTTTTGCGCAAGCCATCACTGCTTCCCTAACTACATCCCCTTCCTCCCCCACTCCCCTTACGTCATTTGCTCTCACCTTTTGCCATTATGCACTCAATCTCTTCTGGCACTGCCTCACACAAGTCTCCTTTCCACGCTTACTTACTCTCATCACTCTCTTCACCCTAACATTCTCTCTTCTTTTATGAAAACTTCCACAAATCTTCACCTTCGCCTCCACAGGATAGTGATCAGACATCCCCCCAGCTGCCCCTCTCAGCACATTATCATCGAAAAGTCTCTCTTTTACACGCCTATCAATTAACGCATAATCCAGTAACGCCCTCTGGCAATCTCTCCTGTTCACATATGTATACTTATGCATATCTCCCTTTTTATAACAGGTATTCCCAATCACCAATCCTTTTTCAGCACACAAATCCACAAGCTCTTCACCATTTCTGTTTACAACACTGAACACCCCATATACACCAATTATATTCTTAACTGCCACATTATTTACCTTTGCATTCAAATCATCCATCACTATCACCCGGTCTCGTTCATCAAAGCTGCTAAAACACTCACTCAGCTGCTCCCAAAACATTTGCCACTCATCATCTCATCATTTATATATATATATATATATATATATATATATATATATATATATATATATATATATATATATATATATATATATATATATATATATATATATATATATATATATATATATATATATATATATATATATATATACATATATATATATATATATATATATATTAGGTACAGTAGGGTTGAGGGTCAATTCAATTGGGAGGTGAGTTTGAATGGAGAAAAACTGGAGGAAGTGAAGTGTTTTAGATATCTGGGAGTGGATCTGGCAGCGGATGGAACCATGGAAGCGGAAGTGGATCATAGGGTGGGGGAGGGGGCGAAAATTCTGGGAGCCTTGAAGAATGTGTGGAAGTCGAGAACATTATCTCGGAAAGCAAAAATGGGTATGTTTGAAGGAATAGTGGTTCCAACAATGTTGTATGGTTGCGAGGCGTGGACTATGGATAGAGTTATGCGCAGGAGGATGGATGTGCTGGAAATGAGATGTTTGAGGACAATGTGTGGTGTGAGGTGGTTTGATCGAGTAAGTAACGTAAGGGTAAGAGAGATGTGTGGAAATAAAAAGAGCGTGGTTGAGAGAGCAGAAGAGGGTGTTTTGAAATGGTTTGGTCACATGGAGAGAATGAGTGAGGAAAGATTGACCAAGAGGATATATGTGTTGGAGGTGGAGGGAACGAGGAGAAGAGGGAGACCAAATTGGAGGTGGAAAGATGGAGTGAAAAAGATTTTGTGTGATCGGGGCCTGAACATGCAGGAGAGTGAAAGGAGGGCAAAGAATAGAGTGAATTGGAGCGATGTGGTATACCGGGGTTGACGTGCTGTCAGTGGATTGAATCAAGGCATGTGTATGGGGGTGGATTGGGCCATTTCTTTCGTCTGTTTCCTTGCGCTACCTCGCAAACGCGGGAGACAGCGACAAAGCAAAAAAAAGCAAAAAAAAAAAAAAAAAAAAATATATAT
>NC_092287.1:14596699-14617138 GCF_036320965.1 Panulirus ornatus
ACTGAGTACAGAATGGAAAAAGGTGAGAACAATGGAAGTAAGGGGAGTGGGGGAGGAATGGGATGTATTTAGGGAATCACTGATGGACTGCGCAAAAGATGCTTGTGGCATGAGAAGAGTGGGAGGTGGGTTGATTAGAAAGGGTAGTGAGTGGTGGGATGAAGAAGTAAGAGTATTAGTGAAAGAGAAGAGAAAGGCATTTGGACGATTTTTGCAGGGAAAAAATGCAATTGAGTGGAAGAGGTATAAAAGAAAGAGACAGGAGGTCAAGAGAAAGGTGCAAGAGGTGAAAAAGATGGCAAATGAGAGTTGGGGTGAGAGAGTATCATTAAATGTTAGGTAGAATAAAAAGATGTTCTGGAAGGAGGTAAATAAAGTGCGTAAGACAAGGGAGCAAATGGGAACTTCAGTGAAGGGCGCAAATGGGGAGGTGATAACAAGTAGTGGTGATGTGAGAAGGAGATGGAGTGAGTATTTTGAAGGTTTGTTGAATGTGTTTGATGATAGAGTGGCAGATATAGGGTGTTTTGGTCGAGGTGGTGTGCAAAGTGAGAGGGTTAGGGAAAATGATTTGGTAAACAGAGAAGAGGTAGTAAAAGCTTTGCGGAAGATGAAAGCCGGCAAGGCAGCAGGTTTAGATGGTATTGCAGTGGAATTTATTAAAAAAGGGGGTGACTGTATTATTGACTGGTTGGTAAGGTTATTTAATGTATGTATGATTCATGGTGAGGTGCCTGAGCATTGGCGGAATGCGTGCATAGTGCCATTGTAGAAAGGCAAAGGGGATAAGAGTGAGTGCTCAAATTACAGAGGTATAAGTTTGTTGAGTATTCCTGATAAATTATATGGGAGGGTATTGATTGAGAGGGTGAAGGCATGTACAGAGCATCAGATTGGGGAAGAGCAGTGTGGTTTCAGAAGTGGTAGAGGATGTGTGGATCAAGTGTTTGCTTTGAAGAATGTATGTGAGAAATACTTAGAAAAGCAAATGGATGTTTAGAAAAGCATTTATGGATCTGGAGAAGGCATATTATAGAGTTGATAGAGATGCTCTGTGGAAGGTATTAAGAATATATGGTGTGGGAGGCAAGTTGTTAGAAGCAGTGAAAAGTTTCTATCGAGGATGTAAGGCATGTGTACGTGAAGGAAGAGAGGAAAGTGATTGGTTCTAAGTTAATATAGGTTTGCAGCAGGGGTGTGTGATGTCTCCATTGTTGTTTAATTTGTTTATGGATGGGGTTGTTAGGGAGGTGAATGCAATAGTTTTGGAAAGCGGGGCAAGTATGAAGTCTCTTGTGGATGAGAGAGCTTGGGAAGTGAGTCAGTTGTTGTTCGCTGATGATACAGCGCTGGTGGCTGATTCATGTGAGAAACTGCAGAAGCTGGTGACTGAGTTTGGTAAAGTGTGTGAAGGAAGGAAGTTAAAGGTAAATGTGAATAAGAGCAAGGTAATTAGATACAGTAGGGTTGAGGGTCAAGTCAATTGGGAGGTAAGTTTGAATGGAGAAAAACTGGAGGAAGTAAAGTGTTTTAGATATCTGGGAGTGGATCTGGCAGCGGATTGAACCATGGAAGCGGAAGTGGATCATAGGGTGGGGGAGGGGGCGAAAGTCCTGGGAGCCTTGAAGAATGTGTGGAAGTCGAGAACATTATCTCGGAAAGCAAAAATGGGTATGTTTGAAGGAATAGTGGTTCCAACAATGTTGTATGGTTGCGATGCGTGGGCTATAGATAGAGTTGTGCGCAGGAGGATGGATGTGCTGGAAATGAGATGTTTCAGGACAATGTGTGGTGTGAGGTGGTTTGATCGAGTAAGTAACGTAAGGGTAAGAGAGATGTGTGGAAATAAAAAGAGCGTGGTTGAGAGAGCAGAAGAGGGTAGTTTGAAATTGTTCGGTTACATGAAGAGAATGAGTGATGAAAGATTGACCAAGAGGATATATGTGTCGGAGGTAGAGGGAACGAGGAGAACAGGGAGACCAAATTGGAGGTTGAAAGGTGGAGTGAAAAAGATTTTGTGTGATCGGGGCCTGAACATGCAGGAGGGTGAAAGGAGGGCAAGGAATAGAGTGAATTGGATCGATATGGTATACCGGGGTCGACGTGCTGTCAGTGGATTGAATCAGGGTATGTGAAGCGTCTGGGGTAAACCATGGAAAGCTGTGTAGGTATGTATATTTGCGTGTGTGGACGTATTTATATACATGTGTATGGGGGTGGGTTGGGCCATTTCTTTCGTCTGTTTCCTTGCGCTACCTCTAAAACGCGGGAGACAGCGGCAAAAAAAAAAAAAATAATCATAATAATAATAATAATAATAATAATAATAATAATAATAATAATAATAATAATGATAATTATAACAATAATGATAATAATAATAATAATAATAATAATAATGGTAATAATGATAATGATAATAATAATAATGATAATAATAATAATGATAATAATAATAATGATAATGATAATAGTAATCTTTCACACGTCTTCGTTGTTGTTATAGAAAAGATATATGAAGGTACATATCAACATGAACGAATCACCCACCACTCTCCATCCACTTTGTTTTACCCATATTAATCTAAAGTTTGCTTTCTTACACGCAATTACATACTCTCACAACTCCTGCTTCAGAAGTATCGTTACTCCTTCCTCTGCTCTTATCCTCTCACCAACCCCTAACTTTACTCCCTAGACATTCCCAAACCACTATTACCCTTTACCCTTGAGCTTAATTTTACTCAGAGCCAAAACATCCAGGTTCCTTTCCTCAAACATACTACCTTTCTCTCCTTTTTTCTCATCTTGGTTACATTCACACACATTTAGACAACCCCAGTCTGAGCCTTCGAGAAGGATGAGCACTCCTCGCACGACTACTTCTGTTTCCTCTTTTAGAAAGTTAAATAAAAGGAGGGGACGGTTTCTAGCCCCCCGCTCCGCCCCCTTTGGTCACCTACGACACGCGGGGAATAGGTGGGAAACGTTTTTCCCTATCCCAAGGATAATAACAACAATAATAGTAATGATGATAACAATGATAGTAATAATAATAATGATAATGATAATGATGATAACAATGATATTAATGATAATAATGATAATGATGATAATAATAGTAATGAAATAATAATAATAATAATAATAATAATAATAATAATAATAATAATAATAATAATAATAACAATGATAATAATAATGATAATAATAGTGACGGAAAAGACAACAAAGGCTACATTCGTTCACACTCAGTCTCTACCTATCATGTATAATGCATCAAAACCACAGCTCCCTTTCCACAGCCAGGCAACACAAAACTTTCCATGGTTTACCCCAGACGCTTCACATGCCCTGGTTCAATCCATTGACAGCACCTCGACCCCGGTATACCACATCGTTCCAATTCACTCTATTCCTTGCACGCCTTTCACCCTCCTGCATGTTCAGGCCCCGATCACTTAAAATCCTTTTCACTCCATCTTTCCATCTCCAATTTGGTCTCCCACTTCTCGTTCCCTCCACCTCTGACACCTTTATCCTCTTGGTCAATCTTTCCTCACTCATTATCTCCATGTGACCAAACCATTTCAAAACACATTCTTCTCCTCTATCAACCACACTCTTTTCATTTCCACACATCTTTCTTACACTTTCATTACTTACTCGATCAAACCACCTCACACCACATATTGTCCTCAAACATCTCATTTCCAGCACATCCACCCTCCTCCGCACAACTCTATCTATAGCCCACGCCTCGCAACCATATAATATTGTTGGAACCACTATTCCCTCAAATATATCCATTTTTACTGTCCAAGATAACGTTCTCGAATTCCACACATTTTTCAATGCTCCCAGAACTTTCGCCCCCTCCCCCATCCTATGATTCACTTCCGCTTCCATGGTTCAATCCGCTGCCAAATCCACTCCCAGATATCTAAAACACTTTACTTCCTCCAGTTTTTCTCCATTCAAACATACCTCCCAATTGACTTGTCCCTCAACCCTACTGTACCTAATAACCTTACTCTTATTCACATTTACTCTCAGCTTTCTTCTTTCACACACTTTACCAAACTCAATCACCAGCTTCTGCAGTTTCTCACATGAATCAGCCACCAGTGCTGTATCATCAGCGAACAACAACTGACTCACTTCCCAAGCTCTCTCATCCACAACAGACTGCATACTTGCCCCTCTTTCCAAAACTCTTGCATTCACCTCCCTAACAACCCCATCTATAAACAATTAACCAACCATGGAGACATCACGCACCCCTGCCGCAAAACCAACACTCACTGAGAACCAATCACTTTCCTCTCTTCCTACACGTACACATGCCTTACATCCTCGATAAAAACTTTTCACTGTTTCTAACAACTTACCTCCCACATCATATATTCTTAATACCTTCCACAGAGCATCTCTATTAACTCTATCATATGCCTTCTCCAGATCCATAAATGCTACATACAAATCCATTTGCTTTTCTAAGTATGTCTCACATACATTCTTCAAAGCAAACACCTGATCCACACATCCTCAACCACTTCTGACACCACATTGCTCCTCCCCAATCTGATGCTCTGTACAAGCCTTCACCCTCTCAATCAATAGCCTCCCATATAATCTACTAGGAATACTCAACATACTTATAACTCTGTAATTTGAGCATCCACTCTTATCCCCTTTGCCTTTGTACAATGGCACTATGCAAGCATTCCGCCAGTCCTCAGGAACCTCACCATGAGTCATACATACATTAGATAACCTTACCAACCAGTCAACAATACAGTTTTTTTTAATAAACTCCACTGCAATACCATCCAAACCCGCTGCCTTGCCGGCTTTCATCTTCCGCAAAGCTTTTACTACCTCTTCTCTGTTTGCTAAATAATTCTCCCTAACCCTCTCACTTTGCACACAACCAAAACACCCTGTATCTGCCAGTCTATCATCAAACACATTCAACAAACCTTCAAAATACTCACTCCATCTCCTCACATCACCACTACTTGTTATCACCTCCCCATTAACCCCCTTCACTGATGTTCCCATGTGTTCCTTTGCTTACGCACTTTATTTACCTCCTTCCAAAACATCTTTTTATTCTCCCTAAGATTTAATGATACTCTCTCACCCCAACTCTCATCTGCCCTTTTTTTCGCCTCTTGCACCTTTCTCTTGACCTCCTGCCTCTTTCTTTTATACATCTCCCAGTCATATGCATTATTTTCCTACAAAAATCGTCCAAATGCCTCTCTCTTCTCTTTCACTAATAATCTTACTTCATTACATAATGTCGACACCATAGGTGAGGTAAGTAGTTCTTAGAACAATGGTCAACTTACTGGTGATTAAACTTAGCACTGGATTTTGTGTCCCACAGTAGGCATCACATGGAGGGCCCTGGGTGATGATCTATCCCTTTCACTGTATTCTCACACAGAAGTCTCTTGTTGAGATGAATCCTATGTTCTCATGATGAGCATCTCTGGTTGATGACAGATCCCGTACCCTGTAGTCTCACAGAGATAAAATCCAAACTGATTGAAATCTATCTAGGTGTAAAAATCATTGAACTACAGTTCTGCGTTGATATGTTCATATTAAACCATGTGGGCCGTGGCTTGTGCTAAGAGCACGTTTATGACCCACACCA
Organism: Panulirus ornatus; assembly: GCF_036320965.1. Classification (NCBI taxonomy): domain Eukaryota; kingdom Metazoa; phylum Arthropoda; class Malacostraca; order Decapoda; family Palinuridae; genus Panulirus; species Panulirus ornatus. The sequence goes on from NC_092287.1 coordinate 14,602,368, forward strand.
CCGAAATGGTTGAACCACCTGGCTTACATTTTGAACATAGGTATATGTTATGGAACATCCGAGGTTTCCCCTGCCAAGCTATAAATAAAAATCACCACTGTAGGGCCTACTGGCCGCCTAGAGGTGGATTAAGCTGCCCCATTAAACGTGCAAGAATTACATTGAGAAAATGTATATTTCAAGTGATCGTACATAAGATGTATTGACAGCCGTGTCATTTCTGTGTTCATTACGGGTAGCCATCAGCGTCTGGTTCACTGTGATAGGGAACAACAGTTGTTTCCAGCACGTCAAGAGTAGCTGATATTGAGCATACTTGACAGTTATCATTATGATTTTGTTGCGCCTACAGTGGCCCGGGTGTTTGGTTGACCGTTGTCCTTTATTTCAGCCAAAATATGAAACGCCGTTTGGACCGGCCTTGTGGCATATGCTATGGGCGTGTGAAGAATAGCTTAGGCTTGAGTTTCTCTGAGGTGCAGGGTCATACTGGAGATAAGGTGCAGGATTATGTTACGTACTGCCTCCACCCCTTACATTAAAGGGTGTATAATCAGCCCATAGGCCCATTAACACAGATAACTATGAAATAATGACTTCTGTTAACAGAGAGATATGGGCTAGACACAGATTCCCTTACCATCTAGCTAACATCTCCTGACAGCTGATGTCCGTAATCGTATACCTACTTTTGATTCTTTTTACGCTTCTCAAATACCAAACACTGATAAAAATCTATAAAGATATATTCATAATAGCAAAAATAAACATGGCTCTCTCGTAACATAAGTGATACTATATATACTTCATACATTGATATCTCTTTATCTTGCCTTACTTAAGAACTCTTTGGCAAATATATTGGCCTCATTCATATAACATAAGTACTTTAAATGACTGAGATGTGTACAGATTACACTATAAATTTGCCCAACAGCTTTGTATCACATCCTTTCTCTATGATCATTCTGTGAGTGAGATAGACTTTCCAAATTGTATACAATTGCTTCCTGTCACTTTCTCTTGTCTCTTATATATGTTTTGTGGATAACTAAAACAATCATTGGTAAAGTGGGGAGATAACTGAAAAAGTTGTTATGGAGCTGAGGCGCAGGGTTGATCTGGAGGCGAAATACAGGGTTGCTATGGAGCTGAGGTGCGGGGCTGCTGTGGAGGTGAAATACAGGGTTGTTTTGGAGCTGATGTGAAGGTTTGTTCTAGAGCTGAGTTGCACAAGGTTTTTCAGGAAAGAAGTTGCAGAGTTGCTTTGAGGTTGAGGTGCCAAGTTCCTGTTTGGTACATGCATGCCACATGCAAACTCCTTTCACATAACACGTTGGGCGCTGCTAAGAACCAGTCATAGGGTTGATTCCGGCAAAGATTAGATGCGTTTGGGGCTATGTTAACAGTCGCGGGAGTCATGCAGACCTACACGCTGTGCACATTTCTATTGGGTGGAGGAGTAACTTATGCATTACTAGTACCCCAGCAACTCATGGCAGGACAGGGGGTAGGCCATCATTCTTCAGAATTCGCTGGGTAGATGGAATTCATTGGCGGATTGATACGGTTGTTGCTGTTTGACTCATTGAGTGTCTTATTTCATGGAATAGCACGTAACAAGATATCTTGTGTATTTCTGAGTCTATTGGTTGTCGATATATTCCATGGGAGGGAAAAGTACTCGAGGCTTGAATACAGGATGGTGAAAAGCATGGGCGGGAAAGAGTGAATATGAACGATCTGGTATACAGGGGGCGACGTGCTGTCAGCAGATCAAACCAAGGCATGTGAAACTGTCAAAGGAAACAAAGGAAAGGTTTGTTTGGCCTGGTTGTGAACAGAGGCTGTGGTTTCGGTGCTTGTCTTAGTGAGAAACGCAAGTTTACTAATGAACACTACAAGGTAGTGTGTCCAGGCTGCTCTACTTTACAAATATTAATAAAAGTCTCTGACATGCAAAAACTTACTAATCAGAACAGACTTATTCTTGTAGTATAAAGCTGTCTAAACGCTATAATGATATCATTTATTCCACCCTTATTAACCTTAGTATCCAAGATGGTAAAGCTTTCCACAAAACTCAGCTAAGTCCAGCTCATCATGTTCGTCTAATTTCCCACTTGGTGACGTGTATTACTCACTGTATGCTAATGGTTTAGACTGTACTGCAGATGATTTCAAGCTCAAATACAACAAACTGACGTTTGATCTGTTGTGCGAGAGCGTCGTTAGTGGTAGGAAGGAAGGAAACCGAAAACAGTTCCTCTTCATTACGATAGTATGGTAAAGGCATCGTCCTACAGCAGGCCGCGGGCCAATTGTGTTCCATGGAGACACCTAGAAAAGACCTTTCCAAATCCTCTGCCGAAAAAAAGAGAACGCTGTCAAAAAGAGTGAATTTCACCGGCGTGGTTCAAATACAGGCGACAATATAGAGGGAGGAAGAGGGGAGGAAATGGGCGGGTGTGCGATGTACAATATTGACCAAGCTTTCAGAACATTGCATCACTGTACGATAATTGAGCCGCCATCACGGTAGCACCACACAGGCAGTGGTAGCGTAGGGGACGGAAATACTGATGTGTAGTATATTGTGCGCACTCCCTTTTTGAAGGGGTACTTATGGTAATCACACACAGAGACACGCACGCGCGCGATTTTTTCCCCGTTTTAAGTCTGAAGGAATCTCTTCATACGATGAGAACTAACAGTAAAGAGAGAATCGCTCTCTGATTTGCCGAAGGACTTAAGATAAAAACAAGTTTCAGAAGACTTTACCCAACCTATGATGGGTTAAAGTACATGCTTGGTTGTGCCACACGAGCAAATGAAAGGTAGTGAAATGATTATTCATACACAGAGTTGTAGAATACCTTAGTCAGGATGGCGCCTTTAACTGAGGATGAAAAAAAGTAGCTAGAAACTTTGGAGGTATTTACTGTCTCAGAAAGTGATACTAAGAAGCAGTGAAAGAAATGGAGACGTCGTCTCCAGAAATGCAAAGCCTTTTACTATCGTGTAGATGTCATTAAATTCTGCCAAAAGTTGGTAGTCATCCATGCAATTACAGAATATTTCTCTGTAGGGTTCCTCGTTGTGTCTAATGGTACATACAACACCAGTGACTTGCATCAACGTGATTTTATGCATAAATTTGCAGTGTCGCAGGCAGGATTGTCAGTATAGTATGTGGTGTAAAAAAGAATTAATGTAGTATGTAATGACGTGCCACAACAACACTAGCAAGTCAGGTGGCCGAGAGCAGGGAAGTGGTTTTAACACTACAAGGCAGAGAAGGTCTTTTCCTTCATAATGAAAGTGAAAATAACATTCGACACTGTGGGGTAAAGTTCCTTCTCTACATGGTGTTCACAACAAACGTGATTGCTGAATACACCTCACTCCAGTTTACAGAGGCAAGCAGCGGAATGCCTCCCGGCTTGTAGGACCCATACAAACACTTTCGCTTTTATTTGTAGGTTTTTATGCGTGTTTCAGAAAGAACAGCCAAATACAACACTTGTAAACTGTTGACAGAAGAAGGTAGCGCAGTGCAGACTATTCGAGCTTCACAGAAGGCAATAAGTATATTCCTGCCGAGTTTGAAGAGAGATTTGCGAACCCGGATTCAATGAGGCCTAACCTTGGGCAGTTCAACAACCGAATAGAAAGCGTAGTCGAATAAGAACCAAAAGAACTTCAACTGCAGCGGCGTGAGCTACTGTATAGTCTGAACTATTTCTCCTGTCAGAGAAGAATGGGCTTCTTGATCGTTTCTGGAATATACACCAGCTCACTGCTTCCTGAACCCGCGAAACTCTGCGCTCTCAAGTTTGGGAAGCACGAATTTATCTATTTCCTCTTGAAATGAAAGACTATGGATATAGATGGAGACCGACTTTCTCGACACTTGACGTATTGGACTCGATGAGCAGCATCGATGTTCATTTCGAGGTGTCTGGTTGATGATTAATCCCTTATCCTTTGGTCTGATATAGACGTATCTGGTTGATGTTAAATAATTTACCCTGTATTCTCACACTGAGGTTATGGTTGATGGTTAATCCCTAAACCCTGTAGTTTCACCCAGATAAAAACCAAATTGGTTCAAACTTACCTGAGTATGAAAATGATAGAGTGCGCAAAACGTTGAAAGTACCGCATAAACGTTGTGGCCCGTGGCCTTTGCTAAGAGCCCACACCACCAAAAGGGTTGAACCACTTGGGATTAAATTTTTAACACATGTAAATGTTAGAGATTATTCAAGGTTTCCCCTGCCATGCTATAAAAGAAAATCGTCGGTGTAGACATAATTTAAGCGGAAAGATTATTGAAGTATGAATGTTGATGGATTGCCCTTAGCTTTTGAAACCTTAAGATTGATACAACGAGAAAATGTCTTTGATTGAGCTGTGACTTGAAATGTAACAGAAAATATGTCGATCCAGCGCCTTCACGGCTTTTCCTGACATACTTAAACGAAGCTGATTTGAGACTTTTTTCCCCCCTCAATGATGGCCATGTGAAGATAACATATAATGAACTAAAGAACTGTGTTATCAAAGGCACCAAAGATTGTGACTTAGTATTCAAGAGATTCAATTTTACAAGGTACGAGGCCAAGTTACGAAAACATCTCTATTAATGATATACATCCTTTATCAGTACTGTATTCTTTTCATACGATGTGTATTCGTTTTTCTTTTAATGATGTTGTTTTATATGTCTATTCAAAATATTTGATTTCTGCACTTTACTGGAGCAACTATGTGAATGGTGAGTTGATGTCAGACACCATACACTGAACCTGTGTGGTGTTGCCTGAACTGCATGACTCTGAAAATCAACAATTCCTTACTCTTAATCTGAAAGAGACGATGGAAGGAGGAGGAAAAGACACGGTTAGGGAAGGAGACGTGTAAAGAAAAAAAGTCGCACAAAGCATAGGGTACGATAAAGCTTAAAGAGTTTTAGCTTCTATTTGCTTTACCGTGATGAGTATTGGTAAAAAGAAATGGTGCTGTTTTGTGGGATGGTAGACATATCATCGTTAATGGCACCGGCGCCTTTGAGTCTGCCTTCGCACTGTAAATCTACATATCCTGGATTTGCCACCAATGCCCCAGAAGAGGCCAGACTCATTCCCTTAAGCGATACCTGACTGTGACATCCACTCAAGACATTCGAAAGGTGTTCCAGATCTAAATATGTATATATAGCTTGCCTGTTTGACTCCTAAGTAATTGTTTGTTGTCAGTTCATGTCTTGACAGACATTCGTTTGCGTTACAAATGATGATCGACAGTATGCATACTCGACGTATCTTATATTGGCTACTTACTGTAATTGACATTCGCACGTAATCCTGAAATTCAGATTGCTTAGAGGTGAACGATTTACTCGATTTTTGTTATTGCTTTTTGACAGTCATTTTCCTTTCAGCTATAATTTGGGGAGTTTCCCTGCAGTAATGACCTCCTCTTGCTCCTCCCCGGCAGATCTGTCGGCGGGCGTGGTGTGGGCGTGGGACGCGGACGACCAGCAAGAGGGCACCAACGCCCACCTCACCTACTCCATCGAGAAGAATGTGGTAGACGAGCGCTCCGGCCAGGCCATCTTCGCCGTCAACCCCGAGACCGGCCTCGTCCGCACCGCCGTCTGCTGCCTCGACCGCGAGACAACGCCCGAGTACCACATCCAGGTGGTGGCCACGGACGGCGGCGGCCTCAAGGGTGAGTCTGGCAGCTGGCCAGGGGTCGTAGTGGGGTCTGCCACCTGGCCAGGGGTCATAGTAAGGCCTGCCAATTGGCCAGGGGTTACAGTGGGGCCTACCAACTGGCCAAGAGTCATGAAATAGTGTACCAGCTGACAGGGAGTCTCATGAGCCCTGCTAGCTAGCTAGGCGTCATGATGAGGCCTGCCAGCTGGCTAAGGTACGTAATGAGGTATGTCAGCTGGCTAAGGCTCGTAATGAGGTATGCCAGCTGGCTGAGGTTCGTAATGAGGTATGCCACCTGGTCATGGGTCCTTGTGAGGTCTGCCAGCTGGCCTAGTGGTCATGATGGGACCTGCCAGCTGGCCAAGAGTCAAGAGTGAGCATGCGAACTGGCTAGAACTCTCTCTCTCTCTCTCTCTCTCTCTCTCTCTCTCTCTCTCTCTCTCTCTCATCTATCTATCTATAAAAGGAGAATCGATTTTTACAGAATAGATGTAACGAAAAACTTAACAGTTACTGTACGATTCCAGGTTAGTAGACCTTTCCAGCTTTCTCTAATAGAGTCTGTGAGGTAAGACTATAAATCCTATTCTTTAACAGCCTTTTAGCCAGAGCAATTTAAGGATTAATATCCCGCACGCAAGTAGATGAGACATCTACCCTTGTCTAGTCATTTCGTGTCACTTTATCCTCTATCCATCGGTCGAAAGATTCCATATATTTATCTCTCGACGTTAAGTACTCTGAAATAAGCTAGTAATTGAAACATTCTACCACTTCCTAATTTATTCATAATCATTAAGCATCGGATTTCCAACTTGCGAGTAAGCACAGACTACTGCATACGACCATATCAAAGAACTGGTGATCAGTGGTATTTGATCAGTGGTGTCAACAGTGTAGTTTTCTTTCTCATCGGCTGTTGGGTTGGTTGTGTGGGCTTGAGGCCTATCGTCTCTGCCTAGGACAATGTGGCTCTCAGCGTCAAGGTACATCCACCAACCCGAGGAAGCTATAACACCTTCGCCTGTATATTTATCTATCTTTTCATTGTTAATAGTGCAAGATGCCGAAGATTAACGAGAAGTGACAGATGACGACGGGCTCAGTGACGATGGCCTGGCAGCTATACCGGTAGCAGGGAAAAAAAGAAAAAAAATACCGGACGTTTAATTAGTGCAAGAGATTATCCCACAAACCGCTTGTAAAGGACTCAACTAGTATAGCCCCATTTTCTTTACTAGAGACATTGATTTCCTTATTAAAGAAAACTGTCCCATGCAAGCTGAGACTTGAGTAATAAATTACCAGGCGTCGACTGATTTGAAGACGAGGATTCGTTAATAAACATTAATTTCACCTTCGAACCAACAACTTGCCCTTATTTTTCCTGTGTTGAGATGATGAATTATCAGAGTTTAAGATAAATGAAGATGATCTGTATTTTTCTCGAAATAAGTTCTGAGTGAATTCCACAGAGATTTCCGTTCTTCGGAGAAGCTATCGCCCAAGTTGGGGAAGTTATGGAGATCGACCAGACCAGAGAGACTCGGGTAATAACAGCAACAGAGAGAATGGTACGTTAAGAAAATGTTGTCTTTATCTCTATATGTTTATTCATGTACTTATGATCGCGCGCATGTTTTTGGTCACATAATTCTAAGTGCGCGCACTGTATGTGTGTTACGAAAAGACCAAATACACGCACCCCAGCCTAAGCCAAGTACCCGTTTATTGACCAGCCCGGAAAGAAATAAGAACATCTGAGATTAACTGTGGGTCGAATTTTGCGCTAAGGATTCGAACCCATGTTTCCCATCTGCACAGCGGGATCCGTGTGATGCTATCTAGCTTCTCCATAAAGGCTGCGTGTGAGGACAATATTGTCATAGAAGTATATGACTTCATTGATGTTTCTGTGTTCCCCTACCAACGGAGATAGCACAGCTTTCGGCTGTAGCCGTTAGAAAGCTTTTATATATAGATAGATATATATATATATAGATATATATTGATATATATATATATTATATATATATAGATATATTATATAGTTTATAGATTTATAGTATATATATATATATTTTTTTTTTTTTTTATTTTATACTTTGTCGCTGTCTCCGCGTTTGCGAGGTAGCGCAAGGAAACAGACGAAAGAAATGCCCCCCCCATACACATGTATAAACATACGTCACACACGCAAATATACATACCTACACAGCTTTCCATGGTTTACCCCAGACGCTTCACATGCCTTGATTCAATCCACTGACAGCACGTCAACCCGGTATACCACATCGCTCCAATTCCTCTATTCCTTGCCCTCCTTTCACCTTCCTGCATGTTCAGGCCCCGATCACACAAAATCTTTTTCACTCCATCTTTCCACCTCCAATTTGGTCTCCCTCTTCTCCTCGTTCCCTCCACCTCCGACACATATATCTCTTGGTCAATCTTTCCTCACTCATTTCTCCATGTGCCCAAACCACTTCAAAACACCCTCTCTGCTCTCTCAACCACGCTCTTTTTATTCCACACATCTCTCTTACCCTTACGTTACTCACTCAATCAAACCACCTCACACCACACATTGTCCTCAAACATCTCATTTCCAGCACATCATCCTCCTGCGCACAACTCTATCCATAGCCCACGCCTCGCAACATACAACATTGTTGGAACCACTATTCCTTCAAACATACCATTTTTGCTTTCCGAGATAATGTTCTCGACTTCCACACATTCTTCAAGGCCCCCAGAATTTCGCCCCCTCCCCCACCCTATGATCCACTTCCGCTTCCATGGTTCCATCCGCTGCCAGATCCACTCCCAGATATCTAAAACACTTCACTTCTCCAGTTTTTCTTCCATTCAAACTCACCTCCCAATTGACTTGACCCTCAACCCTGCTGTACCTAATATACTTGCTCTTATTCACATTTACTCTTAACTTTCTTCTTCTATATATTATATTATATATATAATATATATATATATATATATATATATATATATATATATATATATATATATATATATATATATATATATATATATATATATATATATATATTTATTATATATGATTTTCTTGTATTTCATTTTGCTTTGTCGCTGTCTCCCGCATTTGCGAGGTAGCGGAAGGAAACAGACGAAAGAAATGGCCCAACCCACCACATACCCATGTATATACATACACGTCCACACACGCAAATATACATGCCCATACAACTCAATGTACACATATATATACACACACAGACACATACATATATGCACATGCACATAGTTCACACTGTCTGCCTTTATTCATTCCCATCGCCACCTCGCGACACATGGAATACCATCCCCCTCCCCCCTCATGTGTGCGAGGTAGCGCTAGGAAAAGACAACAAGGCCCCATTCATTCACACTCAGTCTCTAGCTGTCATGCAATAATGCCCGAAACGAGAGCTCCCTTTCCACATCCAGGCCCCACAGAACTTTCCATGGTTTACCCCAGACGCTTCACTTGCCCTCATTCACTCCATTGACAGCACGTCGACCCCGGTATACCATATCGATCCAATTCACTCTATTCCTTGCCCGCATTTCAGCCTCCTGAATGTTCAGGCCCCGATCACTCAAAATCTTTTTCACACCATCTTTCCACCTCCAATTTGGTCTCCCACTTCTCGTTCCCTCCACCTCCGACACATATATGTTCTTGGTCAATCTTTCTCCATGTGACCAAACCATTTCAAAACACCCTCTTCTGCTCTCTCAACCACGCTCATTTTTATTTCTACACATCTCTCTTACCCTTACATTACTTACTCGATCAAACCACCTCACACAACATATTGTCCTCAAGCATCTCATTTTCAGCACATCCACCCTCCTCCGCACATCTCTGTCCATAGCCCACGACTAGCAACCATACAACATTGTTGGAAACACTATTCCTTAAAACATACCCATTTTTGCTTTCGGAGATAATGCTCTCGACTACCACACATTTTTCAAGGCTCCCAAGAATTTCGCCCCCTCTCCTACCTAGGATTCACTTCCGCTTCCATGGTTCCATCCGCTGCCAGATCCACTCCCAGATTTCTAAAACACTTTACTTCCTCCAGTTTTTTTTCCATTTAAACCTACCTCCAATTGACTTGACCCTCAACCCTACTGTACCTAATAACCTTGCTATTATTCACATTTACTCTTAACTTTCTACTTTCACACACTTTACCAAACTCAGTCACCAGCTTCTGCAGTTTCTCACATGAATCAGCCACCAGCGCTGTAACATCAGCGAACAACAACTGCTCACTTCCCAAGCTCTCTCATCCCCAACAGACTGCATACTTGCCCCTCTTTCCAAAACTCTTGCATTCACCTCTCTAGCAATCCCATACATAAACAAATTAAACAACCATGGAGACATCACACCCCCATGCCGCAAACCTACTTTCACTGAGAACCAATCACTTTCCTCCTTTCCTGCACGTACACATGCCTTACCTCCTCGATAAAAACTTCTCACTGCTTCTAACAACTTGCCTCCCACACCATATACTCTTAATACCTTCCACAGAGCATCTCTATCAACTATATCATATGCCTTCTCATGATCCATAAATGCTACAAACAAATCCATTTGCTTTCTAAGTATTTCTCACATACATTCTTCAAAGCAAACACCTAATCCACACATCCTCTACCACTTCTGAAACCACACTGCTCTCCCCAATCTGATGCTCTGTACATGCCTTCACCCTCTCAATCAATACCCTCCCATATAATTTGCCAGGAATACTCAACAAATTTATACATCTGTAATTTGAGCACTCACTCTTATCCCATTTGCCTTTGTACAATGGCACTTTCCACGCATTCCGCCAATCCTCAGGCACCTCACCATGAATCATACATACATTGATTAACCTTATCAACCAATCAACAATACAGTCAACCCCTTTTTTAAATAAATTCCACTACAATACCATCCAAACCTGCTGCCTTGCCGGCTTTCATCTACCGCAAAGCTTTTACTACCTCTTCTCTGATTACCAAATCATTTTCCCTAACCCTCTTACTTTGCACACCACCTCGACCAAAACACCCTATACCTGCCACTCTATCATCAAACACATTCAACAAACCTTCAAAATACTAACTCCATCTCCTTCTCACATCACCACTACTTGTTATCACTTCCCCATTAGCCCACTTCACTGAAGTTACCATTTGCTCCCTTGACTTACGCACTTTATTTACCTAATTCCATAACATCTTTTTATTCTCACTAAAATTTAATGATACTCTCTCACCCCAACTCTCATTTGCCCTCTTTTTCACCGCTTGCACCTTTCTCTTGACCTCCTGTTTCTTTCTTTTATACGTCTCCCGCTCATTTGAATTTTTTCCCTGCAAAAATTGTCCGAAAGCCTCTCTCTTCTCTTTCACTAATAATCTTACCTCTTCATCCCACAACTCACTATCCTTTCTAATCAACCCACCTCCCACGCTTCTCATGCCACAAGCATCTTTTACGCAAGCCATCACTGCTTCCCTAAATACATCCCATTCCTCCCCCACTCCCCTTACCTCCTTTGTTCTTACCGTTTTCAATTCTATACTCAGTTTCTCCTGGTACTTCCTCACACAAGTCTCCTTCCCAAGCTCACTTATTCTCACCACCCTCTTCACCCCAACATTCTCTCCTCTTTTCTGAAAGCACATTCAAATCTTCACCTTAGCCTCTACAAGATAATGATCAGAACTCCCTCCAGTTGCACCTCTTAGCACATTAACATCTAAAAGTCTCTCTTTTGCGCGCCTGTCAATGAACACGTAATCCAATAACGCTCTCTGGCGTATACATACGTATACCTATGTATATCTCGCTTTTTAAACCAGGTAATCCCAATCACCGGTCCTTTTTCAGCACATAAATCTACAAGCTCTTCACCATTCCCTTATACAACACTGAACACCTCATGTATACCAATTATTCCCTCAACTGCCACATTACTTACCTTTACATTCAATTTTATTTTCTTTTTTTCCAAAAGAAGGAACGGAGAAGGGGGCCAGGTGAGGATATTCCCTCAGAGGCCCAGTCCTCTTTTCTTATCGCTACCTCACTAACGCGGGAAATGGCGAATAGTTTGAAAGAAAAAGAAAAAATATATATATATAAATATATATATATATATATATATATATATATATATATATATATATATATATATATATATATATATATATATATATATATATATATATATATATTCTTTCTTTCTTTCATACTATTCGCCATTTCCCGCATTAGCGAGGTAGCGTTGAGAACAGAGGACTGGGCCCTTGAGGGAATATCCTCACCTGGGCCCCTTCTCTGTTCCCTCTTTTGGAAAATTAAAAAAAAAAGTGAGAGGGGAGGATTTCCAGCCCCCCGCTTCCTCCCCTTTTAGTCGCCTTCTACGACACGCAGGGAATACGTGGGAAGTATTCTTTCTCCCCTATCCCCAGGCATATATATATATATATATATATATATATATATATATATATATATATATATAGGAAGAGAGGAAAGTGATTGGTTCTCAGTGAATGTAGGTTTGCGGCAGGGGTGTGTGATGTCTCCATGGTTGTTTAATTTGTTTATGGATGGGGTTGTTAGGGAGGTGAATGCAAGAGTTTTGGAAAGAGGGGCAAGTATGAAGTCTGTTGTGGATGAGAGAGTATGGGAAGTGAGTCAGTTGTTGTTCGCTGATGATACAGCGCTGGTGGCTGATTCATGTGAGAAACTGCAGAAGCTGGTGACTGAGTTTGGTAAAGTGTGTGAAAGAAGAAAGTTAAGAGTAAATGTGAATAAGAGCAAGGTTATTAGGTACAGTAGAGTTGAGGGTCAAGTCAATTGGGAGGTAGGTTTGAATGGAGAAAAACTGGAGGAAGTAAAGTGCTTTCGATATCTGGGAGTTGATCTGGCAGCGGATGGAACCATGGAAACGGAAGTGGATCATAGGGTGAGGGAGGGGGCGAAAATTCTGGGAGCCTTGAAGAATGTGTGGAAGTCGAGAACATTATCTCGGAAAGCAAAAATGGGTATGTTTGAAGGAATAGTGGTTCCAACAACGTTGTATGGTTGCGAGGCGTGGGCTATGGATAGAGTTGTGCACAGGAGGATGGATGTGCTGGAAATGAGATGTTTGAGGACAATGTGTGGTGTGAGGTGTTTTGATCGAGTAAGTAACGTAAGGGTAAGAGAGAGGTGTGGAAATAAAAAGAGCGTGGTTGAGAGAGCAGAAGGGGGTGTTTTGAAATGGTTTGGGCACATGGAGAGAATGAGTGAGGAAAGAATGACCAAGAGGATATATGTGTCGGAGTTGGAGGGAACGAGGAGAAGTGGGAGACCAAATTGGAGGTGGAAAGATGGAGTGAAAAAGATTTTGTCTGATCGGGGCCTGAACATGCAGGAGTGTGAAAGGAGGGCAAGGAATAGAGTGAATTGGATCGATGTGGTATACCGGGGTTGACGTGCTGTTAGTGGATTGAATCAGGGCATGTGAAGCGTCTGGGGTAAACCATGGAAAGCTGTGTCGGTATGTATATTTGCGTGTGTGGACGTATGTATACATGTGTATGGGGGTGGGTTGGGCCATTTCTTTCGTCTGTTTCCTTGCGCTACCTCGCAAACGCGGGAGACAGCGACAAAGCAAGAAAAAAAATATATATTTATATATATATATATATATATATATATATATATATATATATATATATATATATATATATATATATATATATATTTATATCCTCCCCTCCTTGTATTTTAACTTTATAGAAGGGGAAACAAAAGAAGTGACGCGGGGAGTGCTCATTCTCCTCGAAGGCTCAGGTTAGGGAGTCTAAATGTGTGTGGATGTAATCAAGATAAGAAAAATGGAGGGATAGGTAGTATGTTTTAGGAAAGGAACCTGGATACTTTGGCTCTGAGTGAAACGAAGCTCAAGGGAAAAGGGGAAGTAAAGTCAGGGGTTAGTGAGAGGACAAGAACAAGGGAAGGGGTAGCACTACTCCTGAAACAGGAGTGGTGGAAGTATGTGATACAGTGTAAGAAAGTAAACTCTAGATTGATATGGGTGAAAGTGAAAGTTAATAGAGATAGATGGGTCATTATTGGTGCATATGCACCTAGGGATGAGAAGAAAGATCATGAGAGGCAAGTGTTTTCGGAGGAGCTGAATGAGTGTGTTAGTAGTTTTGATGCACTCGACCGGGTTATAGTGATGGGTGATTTGAATGCAAAGGTGAGTAATGTGGAGGTTGAAGGAGTAATTGATGTACATGGGGTGTTCAGTGTTGTAAATGGAAATGGTGAAGAGCTTGTAGATTTATTTGCTGAAAAAGGACTGTTGATTGGGAATACCTGTCTTATAAGTATACGTATGTAAGTAGAAGAGATGGCCAGAGAAGGTTATTGGACGACGTGTTAATTCATAGGCGCGCGAAAAGAGAGACTTTTGGATGTTAATGTGCTGAGAGGTGCAACTGGAGAGATGTCTGATCGTTATCTTGTGGAGGCGAAGGTGAGGATTTGTAGAGGTTTTTAGAAGAAAAGAGAGAATGTTGGGGTGAAAAGAGTGGTGAGAGTAAGTGAGCCTTGGAAGAAGACTTGCGTGAGGTAGTACGAGGAGAGACTGAGTACACAATGGAAAAAGGTGAGAACTAAGGACCTAAAGGGAGTGGGGGAAGGAATGGGATGTATTTAGGGAATCAGTAATGGATTGCGAAAAAGATGCTTGTAGCATGAGAAGCGTGGGAGGTGGGCATATTAGAAAGGGTAGTGAGTGGTGGGATGGAGAAGTAAGATTATTAGTGAAAGAGAAGAGGGAGTCATTTCAACGATTTTTGCAGGGAAATAACGCAAATGAGTGGGAGATGTATAAAAGAAACAGGAAGGAGGTCAAGAGAAAAGTGCAAGAGGTGAAAAAGAGGGCAAATGAGAGTTAGGGTGAGAGAGTATCATTGAATTTTAGGGAGAATGAAAAGATGTTCTGGAAGGAG
>NC_092287.1:14619738-14629738 GCF_036320965.1 Panulirus ornatus
GATATCTAAAACACTTTCCTTCCTCCAATTTTTCTCCATTCAAACTTACTTCCCTATTGACTTGACCCTTAACCCTACTGTACCTAATAACCTTGCTCTTATTCACATTTACTCTTAACTTTCTTCTTTCACACACTTTACCAAACTCAGTCACCAGCTTCTGCAGTTTCTCACATGAATCAGCCACCAGCGCTGTATCATCAGCGAACAACAACTGACTCACTTCCCAAGCTCTCTCATCCCCAACAGACTTCATACTTGCCCCTCCTTCCAAAACTCTTGCATTCACCTCCCTAACAACCCCATCCATAAACAAATTAAACAACCATGGAGACATCTAACATCCCTGCCGCAAACCTTCATTCACTGAGAACCAATCACTTTCCTCTCTTCCTACACGTACACATGCCTTACATCTCGATAAAAACTTTTCAACTGCCTTCTAACAACTTGCCTCCCACACCATATATTCTTAATACCATCCACAAGCATCTCTATCAACTGTATCGCATGCCTTCTCCAGATCCATAAATGCCACATACAAATCCATTTGCTTTTCCTAAGTATTCTCACATACATTCTTCAAAGCAAACACCTGATCCACACATCCTCTACCACTTCTGAAACCACACTGCTCTTCCCCAATCTGATGCTCTGTACAATGCCTCACCCTCCTCAATCAATACCCTCCCATATAATTTACCAGGAATATCAACAACAAACTTATACCTCTGTAATTTGAGCACTCACTCTTATCCACTTTGCCTTTGTACAATGGCACTATGCACGCATTCCGCCAATCCTCAGGCACCTCACCATGAGTCATACATACATTAAATAACCTTACCAACCAGTCAAAAATACAGTCACCCCCTTTTTTAATAAATTCCACTGCAATACCATCCATACCATGCTGCCATTGCCGGCTTCATCTTCCGCAAAGCTTTTACTACCTCTTCCTCTGTTTACCAAATCATTTTTCCTAACCCTCTCACTTTGCACACCACGTCGACCAAAACACCCTATATCTGCCACTCTATCATCAAACACCTTCAACAAACATCAAAATACTTACTCCATATATTATTATATATATTATATATATATATATATATATTATATAATATATATATATATATATATATATATAATATATATAATATATATATATATATAATATATATTTTATATATATAATATAATATATATATATATATAATATATATATATATATTATATATATATATATATTATAAAATATATATATATATAATAATATATATATATTAATATAAATATAAAATATATTATATATATATAATATATATTATATATATCTATATATAATATATATATATATATTATATATATATATATATTATATAATATACATATATTTATATATATATGTATGTATATACACATATATATATATATATAATATATATAATTATCTATCTTATTATACTTTGTCGCTGTCTCCCGCGTTAGCGAGGTAGCGTAGGGAAACAGACGAAAGAATGACACAACTCACCCACATACACATGTATATACATACACGTCCTCACACTCCAAATACACATACCTATACATCTTAACGTATACATGTATATACACAGGCAGACATATACATAAAATACACATGTACATAATTCATACTCTCTACCTTTATTCATTCTCGTAAACCACCACCCCGCCATTACATGAAATAACAACCTTCCCCCCCCCCCGCATGTGCGTCAGGAAGTACAAGGAAAAGACAACAAAGGTCGCATTCGTTCACACTTCACACTCAGTTCTCCAGCTGTCATGTCTAATGCACCGAAACCACAGCTCCCTTTTCATTTCCAGGCCCTACAGAACTTTCTGTGGTTTACCCCAGACGCTTCACATGCCCTGGTTCAATCCATTGACCGCACGTCGACCCTGGTTTTACCACATCGTTCCAATTCACTCTATTCCTTGCACGCCTTTCACCCTCCTGCATGTTTACGCCCTGATCACTCAAAATTTTTTTCACTACATCTTTCCACCCTCCTTCGCACAACTGTATCTATAGCCCACGCCTCGAAACCATATATCTTGTTGAACCACTATTCCTTCAAACATACCCATTTTTGCTTTCCAAGATATACGTTGTCGACTTCCCACACATTCTTCAACGCTCCCAGAACTTTCGCCCCCCTCCTCCACCCTATGATTCACTTCCCCCTTTCCCTGGCCCATCTGCTGCCAAATTCACTCCCAGATATCTAAAACACTTTACTTCCTCCAGTTTTTCTCCAATAAAAACTTACCTCCCAATTGACTTGTCCCTCAACCCTACTATACCTAATAACTTTGCTATTATTCACATTTACTCTGAGCTTTCTTCATTCACACACTTTACCAAACTTAGTCACCAGCTTCTGCAGTTTCTCAGCTAAATCAGCCACCAGTGCTGTATTATCAGCGACCATCAATTGACTCACTTCCTAAGCTTTCTCTTTCCACAACAGACTGCTTATTCGCCCCTCTTTCTAAACTCTTGCATTCACCTTCCTTACAACTCCATCGATAAACAAAAATTTAAAAAACAATGGAGACATCACGCACCCCTGCCGCAAAACAACAGTCACAGAGAACCAATCACTTACCTCTATTCCTACACGTACACAAACTTACATCCTTGGTAAAAACTTTTCACTGATTTTAGCAACTTACTTCCTACACCAAATACTCTTAAAACCTTACACGAAGCATATCTATTCACCCTAACCTCATTCCTTCTCCAAATTCATTAATGCTACATATAAATCAATCCTTTTTTTTTAATTTTTCACATACATTCTTCAAAGCAAACGCCTGATCTACACTCCTTTACCACTTTTGAAACAATATCGCTCTTCCCCAGTCTAATGCTTTGTACATGCCTTTACCCCTCACAATTGATACCATCCTAATATAATTTCCAAGGGAGACTCAACAAACTTATACATCTGAAATTTAAACTCTAACCTTTATCCCCTTTGCCTTTGTACAATGGCACTATGCAAGCATTCCGCCAATCCTCAGGCACTTCACCATGATCCATACATTACATTGAACATCCTTAATAACCAATCAACTGCACAGTCACCCTCTTTTTTGTTTTAATTCCACTGCAATACCATCCAAACCCGCAGCCTTGCCGGCTTTCATCTTCAACAACGCTTTCGCTGCCTCTCTTCTGTTTGCAAAACCATTCTCCCTTATCCTCCCCACTTCTCATGCCACCACGACCAAAACTCCCTATATCGGGCGACTTTATCATCAAAACACATTCAACAAACTTTCAAAATATCCACTCCATCTCCTTCTCACTTCATCACTACTTGTTATTACCTCCACATAAAATCCCTTCACTTATGTTCCCATTTGTCTTACTCATTTTAATTACATCCTTCCAAAGCATATTTTCATTCTCGAAAATTTGAGGGTAGTCTTCTCACGCTAACTCTCCTCTCCCCTCTTTCTCACCTCTCTATCTTTCTCAGTGAAACTACTACCCTACAAAAAATCGTCCTAATGCCTCTCTCTTTCCTTTCACTAACAATCTTACTTCATCCCACCATTCGCTACCCTTTTCAGTCTGGCCACCTCCCACCTTCTCTTGCCACATGCATCTTTTGCGCAAGCCATCACTGCTTCCCTAACAACATCCCCTTCCCCCCCACTCCCCTACGTCATTTGCTCTCACCTTTTGCCATTATGCACTAAATGTCTTCTGCACTGCCTCACACAAGTCTCCTTTCCACGCTTATTCCTCTCATCACTCCTTCACCCTAACATTCTCTTTTCTTTATGAAAAACTTCCACAAATCTTCACCTTCGCTCCACAGGATAGTGATCAACTTTCCCCACAGCTGCCCCTCTCAGCACATTATCATCCAAAAGTCTCTCTTTTACACGCCTATCAATGAACGCATAATCCAGTAACGCCCTCTGGCAATCTCCCTGTTCACATATGTATACTTATGTATATCTCTTTTTTATAACAGGTATTCCCAATCACCAGCCCTTTTTCAGCACACAAATCCTCAAGCTCTTCACCATTTCTGTTTACAACACTGAACACCCCATATACACCAATTATATTCCTAATTTGCCACATTATTTACCTTTGCATTCAAATCATCCATCACTATCACCCGGTCTTTCATCAAAGCTGCTAACACACTCAATCCGCTGCTCCCAAAACATTTGCCTCTCATCATCTCTCTTCTCATAACTAGGTGCATAGGCAACAAAAATCACCCATCTCTCTCCTTCCACTTTCAGTTTTACCCATATCAGTCTAGAGTCTACTTTCTTACGCTCATCAAATATTCCCACAACTCCTGCTTCAGTAGTAGTGCTACTCCTTCCATTGCTATCGTCTTCTTACCACCCCTGACATTATTCCCAAGACATTCCCAAACCACTCCTCCTCTTTACCCATGTGTTTCGTTTCACTTGGAGCCAAAACATTCAGGTTCCTTTCCTCAAACATAGCACCTATCTCTCCTTTTTCTCAGCTTGGTTACAACCACATATATTTTACACACAAAAATCTGAGCTTTCGAGGAGGACAAGCACTACCCGCATGATTCCCGTTTCTCCTTTTAGAAATTTTAAATGGTAGAAGGGGGAGTTCCCAGCCCAGTTTAATTGTACTTTTGAGGTACTAGGTTAAATTTTATTTTGCATTGTTCTTTGGCACTTCAAAGGAAGTTTTATTTTCCAGAAGCAGTAAGCCTTTTGCAGTTTCAGTTCATAGTGTACAAAGCATAGAACATACTCAGAAGTTAAAGGGAGAACTGAAGGAAATATTTACTGAATTAACTCATTGATTGTAATTGTCAGAATGGCCAATGACCTGAGGTGGTTTGATTGAGTAAGTAATGAAAAGGTAAGAGAGATGTGTGGAAATAAAGAGAGTGTGGTTGAGAGAGATCAGAAGCAAGTGTGGTAATGGTTTGGACATATGGAGAGAATGAGTGAAGAGAGATTGACAGAGAGGATATATGTGTCAAGAGGTGGATGAAACAAGGGGATGTGGGAGATTTAAATTGAGGTTGGGAAAGGATGGAGTGATAAAGATTTGTGTGATTGGGGCCAGAATATACAGGGGGGTGAGAGGCATGCATGGGAAAATAGAGTGAATTGGGAAAGATGTGGTTTTACTAGGGTCGACATGCTGTCCCAAAGGACTGAACCAGGGCATGTGAAGCATGTGGGTAAATCAGTAAAGGCCTGGAGGGCCTGGACGTGGATAGGGAGCTGTGGTTTTCGGTGCATTACACATGACAGCTAGAACTGAGTGTGAACGAATGTGGCCCTTTTGTCTGTATTTATGTATAAAATATATTTTATATATATATATATATATATAATATATATATATATATATATATATATATTATATATATATATAATATATATATATATATATATCCCGGGGGATAGGGGATTAAGAATACTTCACCAGTATTCCCTGCGTGTCGTAGAAGCGACTAAAAGGGAGGGAGCGGGGGGCTGGAAATCCTCCCCTCTCGTTTTTTTTTTTAATTTTCCAAGGGAAGGAACAGAGGGGGCCAGGTGAGGAATTCCAAAAAAGGCCTCCTCTGTTCTTGGCGCTACCTCGCTAACGGGGGAAATGGCGAAGGGTTTTTGAAAGAAAGAAGATATATATATATATATATATATATATATATATATATATATATATATATATATATATATATATATATATATATATATATATATGTATATATATGTATGTATAACAAGGTAGCGCATGGAAACGGACGTAATATAACCCCAAACCCGCCCATATACACATGTATATATATATAGACATGTCCACACACACACACACACACACGTATACATACCTATACAATTCAACGTGCACACATATATACATACAAAGACTAATGGGGACTAATGGGGAGGTAACAACAAGTAGTGGTGATGTGAGAAGAAGATGGACTGAGTATTTTGAAGGTCTTTTGAATGTGTTACAGGGTATTTTGGTCGAGGTGTTCTTCGATGTGAGAGGTTTAGGGAGAAGAGGTAGTATAAGCTTTGCGGAAGATGAAAGCTGGAAAGGCAGCGGGCTTGGATGGCATTGCAGTGGAATTTATCAAATAAGGGGTGACCGCGTTGTTGACTGGTTGGTAAGGATATTTAATGTATATGTGACTCATGGTGAGGTCTCTGAGAATTGGCGGAATGCATGCATAGTGCAATTGTACAAACGCAAAAAGGATAAAGGTAAGTGCTCAGATTATGAGTTATAAGTTTGTTGGGTAATCCTCGGAAATTATATGGGACGGTATTGATTGAGAGGGTGAAATCATGTACAGAGCATCAGATTGGGGAAAAGCAGTGTAGTTTCAGAACTGGTAAAGGATGTGTGGATCAGGTGTCTGCTTTGAAGAATGAATTTGAGAAATACTTAGAAAAGCAAATGGATTTGTATGTAGCATTTTTGGATCTTGGGAAGGCTTATGATAAAGTCGATATAGATGATCTGTGGAAGGTGTTAAGAATATACGGTGTGGGAGGCAAGTTGCTAGAAGCAATGAAAAGTTCTTATCGAGGATGTAAGGCATGTGTACGAGTAGGAAGAGAGGAAAGTGATTCGTTCTCAGTGAATGTCGGTTTGCGGCAGTGGTGCTTCATGTCTCCACGGTTGTATAATTTCTTTATGGATAGGGTTGTTAGGGAGGTAAACACAAGAGTTTTGGTGAGTGGGGCAAGTATGCAGTCTGTTGTGGATGAGAGGGCTTGGGAAGTAAGTCAGTTGTTCTTCGGTGATGATACAGCGGTGGTGGCTGATTCGGGTGAGAAACTGCAGAAGCTGGCGACTGAGTTTGGTACAGTGTGTAAAAGAAGAAAACTGAGAGTAAATATGAACAAGAGCAAAGTTATTAGATAGATTAGGGTTGAGGGACAAGTCAAGTGGGAGGTAAGATTGTACGGAGAAAATCTGGAGGAAGTACAGTGAAAATTTTAAATATCTAGGAGTGGATTTGGCAGCGGATGGAGCCATGGAAGCAGAGGTGAGTCACATTGTAGGGTAGGGGGCGAAATTTCTGGGATCGTTGAAAAACTTGTAGATGGCGCAAGTTTATATATATATATATATATATATATATATATATATATATATATACCACATCGTTCCAATTCACCCTCCTGCAACTGTATCTATAGCCCACGCCTCGAAACCATATATCATTGTTGAACCACTATTCCAAACATACCCATTTTTGATTTCCAAGATAACGTTGTCGACTTCCACACGTTCTTCAACGCTCCCAGAACTTTCGCCCCCTCCCCCACCCTATGATTCACTTCCCCTTCCATGGCTCCATCTGCTGCCAAATTCACTCCCAGATATCTAAAACACTTTACTTCCTCCAGTTTTTCTCCAATAAAACTTACCTCCCAATTGACTTGTCCCTCAACCCTACTCTACCTAATAACTTTGCTATTATTCACACTTACTCTCAGCTTTCTTCTTTCACACACTTTACCAAACTTAGTCACCAGCTTCTGCAGTTTCTCAGCTAAATCAGCCACCAGTGCTGTATTATCAGCGACCAACAATTGACTCACTTCCTAAGCTTTCTCTTCCACAACAAACTGATTATTCGCCCCTCTTTCTAAAACTCTTGCATTCGCCTTCCTTACAACTCCATCGATAAACAAATTAAACAACAATGGAGACATCACGCACCCCTGCCGCAAAACAACAGTCACTGAGAACCAATCACTTTCCTCTATTTCTACACGTACACATACCTTACATCCTTAGTAAAAACTTTTCACTGATTTTAGCAACTTACTTCCTACACCAAATACTCTTAAAACCTTACACGAAGCATATCTATTCACCCTACCTTATTCCTTCTCCAAATTCATTAATGCTACATATAAATCCATCTTTTTTTTTCTAATTTTTCACATACATTCCTCAAAGCAAACGCCTGATCTACACTTCCTCTACCACTTTTGAAACCAGATTGCTCTTCCCCAGTCTAATGCTTTGTACATGCATTTACCCCTCACAATTGATACCCTATTATATAATTTCCAAGGGACACTCAACAAACTTATACATCTGAAATTTAAACTCTAACCTTTATCCCCTTTGCCTTTGTACAATGGCACTATGCAAGCAATCCGCCAATCCTCAGGCACTTCACCATGATCCATACATTACACTGAACATCCTTAATAACCAATCAACTGCACAGTCACCCTCTTTTTTGTTTTAATTCCACTGCAATACCATCCAAACCCGCAGCCTTGCCGGCTTTCATCTTCAACAACGCTTTCGCTGCCTCTCTTCTGTTTGCAAAACCATTCTCCCTTATCCTCTCACTTCTCATGCCACCCCGACCAAAACTCCCTATATCAGCCACTCTATCATCAAACACATTCAACAAACTTTCAAAATATCCACTCCATCTCCTTCTCACTTCATCACTACTTGTTATTACCTCCACATATATCCCTTCACTTATGTTCCCATTTGTGTTACTCATTTTACTTACATCCTTCCAAAGCATATTTTCATTCTCGAAAATTTGATGGTAGTATCTCACCCTAACTCTCATTTCCCCTCTTTCTCACCTCTCGTATCTTTCTCAGTGCACTACTACCCTACAAAAATCGTCCAAATGCCTCTCTCTTTCCTTTCACTAACAATCTTACTTCATCCCACCATTCGCTACCCTTTACAGTCTGGCCACCTCGCACCTGTCTCTTGCCACATGCATCTTTTGCGCAAGCCATCACTGCTTCCCTAACTACATCCCCTTCCTCCCCCACTCCCCTTACGTCATTTTCTCTCACCTTTTGCCATTATGCACTCAATGTCTTCTGGCACTGCCTCACACAAGTCTCCTTTCCACGCTTACTTACTCTCATCACTCTCTTCACCCTAACATTCTCTTTTCTTTTATGAAAACTTCCACAAATCTTCACCTTCGCCTCCACAGGATAGTGATCAGACATCCCCCCAGCTGCCCCTCTCAGCACATTATCATCCAAAAGTCTCTCTTTTACACGCCTATCAATGAACGCATAATCCAGTAACGCCCTCTGGCAATCTCTCCTGTTCACATATGTATACTTATGTATATCTCTTTGTATAACAGGTATTCCCAATCACCAGTCCTTTTTCAGCACACAAATCCACAAGCTCTTCACCATTTCTGTTTACAACACTGAATACCCCATATACACCAATTATATTCTTAACTGCCACATTATTTACCTTTGCATTCAAATCATCCATCACTATCACTCGGTCTCGTTCATCAAAGCTGCTAACACACTCACTCAGCTGCTCCCAAAACATTTGCCTCTCATCATCTCTCTTCTCATAACTAGATGCATAGGCAACAAAAATCACCCATCTCTCTCCTTCCACTTTCAGTTTTACCCATATCAGTCTAGAGACTACTTTCTTACGCTCTATCAAATATTCCCACAACTCCTGCTTCAGTAGTAGTGCTACTCCTTCCATTGCTATCGTCTTCTTACCAACCCCTGACATCATTCCCAAGACATTCCCAAACCACTCCTCCTCTTTACCCATGAGTTTCGTTTCACTTGGAGCCAAAACATTCAGGTTCCTTTCCTCAAACATAGCACCTATCTCTCCTTTTTTTCTCAGCTTGGTTACATCCACATATATTTACACACACAAACCTGAGCTTTCGAGGAGGACAAGCACTACCCGCATGATTCCTGTTTCTCCTTTTAGAAATTTTAATGGTAGAAGGGGGAGTTCCCAGCCCCTCAGCTCCCGCCCCCTTTAGTCGAGGGAATACGTGGAAATTATTCTTTTTCCCTGATCTCCAGGGATATATGTATATATATATATATATATATATATATATATATATATATATATATATATATATATATATATATATATATATATATATATATATATATATATATATATATATATATATAT
>NC_092287.1:14637238-14639432 GCF_036320965.1 Panulirus ornatus
ATATATTTTTATTATATATATATATATATATATATATATATTTTATTATATATATTTATATATATATATATATATATAAAACTTATATATTATGATATATTATATATATATTTAATATTTATATTTATATATTATATTATATATTTATATATCAACATCGTTCTAATCACCTCCTGCATGTTTAGACACTGTTTCACTCAAAATTTTTTTCCCTTCCATCTTTCCACCCTCCTTCGCACAATTTTGTATCTATACCCCACCCCTCGAAACGTATATCTTGTTGAAACCTATTTCCTTCAAACAATACCCATTTTTGCTTTCCAATAACGTTGTCGACTTCCACCATTTCGTCAACGCTCCCAGAACTTTCGCCCCCTCCCCCCACCCTATTTATTCACTTCCCTTCCATGGCTCCATCTGCTGCCCAAAATTTACTCCCAGATATCTAAACAAATTTTTTTCCCCCTGTTTTCTCAATAAAAACTTTTCCTCCCAATTGACTTGTCCATAAAATATATTACCTAATAAACTTTGCTATTTAAATTTACATTTACTCTCAGCTTTCTTTTTCACACACTTTACCAAACTTAGAAACCCGCTTCTGCCCGTTTTCAGCTAAATCAGCCCCCGTGCTTGTATTATCGCGACCAACAATTGACTCATCTTCCTAAGCTTTCTCTTCCACAACAGAGCGCTCTTATTCGCCCCTCTTTCTAAACTCTTCGCATTCGCCTTCCTTACAAAATCCATCGATAAACAAATTAAACACAATGGGGACGTCACGCACCCCTGCGCAAAAAAAAACAGTCACTGAGAAACCCAAAAACTTTTTCCCCTATTCCTACACGTACACTTTCCCTTTCATCCTTGGTAAAAACTTTTTACTTTTTTTTAGGCCCAAAAAACTTCCTATCAATTACTCTTAAAACCCTTTCACGAGCATTTCTATTCAACCTACCTTATTCCTTCTTCAAAAATTTATTAAAAGCTACATTTAAAAACCATTTTTTCTTTTTTTTTTAATTTTTTTACATACATTCTTCAAAGCAAACGCCTGATCTTTCACTTCCTCTACCACTTTTGAAACCATATTGCTTTTTCCCCCGTCTAATGCTTTGTAAATGCCTTTACCCCCACAATTTATTACCTCCTATATAATTTCCAAGGGGCACTCATCAAACGTATACATCGAAAATTTAAACTCTAATTTATCCCCTTTGCCCTTTTTACAATGGCACTATGCAAGCATTCCGCCAATCCTCAGGCAATTCACCATGAATTTCCCTTTCATTACATTTTAACATCCTTAATAACCCAAACAACTGCACAGTCCCCTCTTTTTTTTTTTAATTTCCCTGCATACCCTCCAAAAACCCCCGGGCCTTTCCGGCTTCTTTTATTTTAACAACCGCTTTCGCTGCCTCTCTTTGTTACAAAACCATTTTTCCCTTATCTCTCACTTTCATGACACCCCGACCAAAACTCCCTATATCAGCCACTCTATCATCAAAACACATTCAACAAACTTTCAAAATTATCCACTCCCTCCCTTCTCACTTATCATACTTGTTATACCTCCACATTATCCCTTCACTTATGTTCCATTTGGGCTTACTCATTTTACTTTACATCCTTCCAGCATTTTTCATTCTCGAAAATTTGATGGTAGTCTCTCACCCTAACTTCATTTCCCCCTTTTTTCACCTACTCGTATCTTTCTCTGTTCCACTATTACCTACAAAATCGTCCAAATGCCTCTCTCTTCCCTTTTACTAAAAATCTTACTTCTTCCACATTCGCTACTCTTTTAAGTCTGGCCCACCTCCCACCTGGGCTCTTGCCACATGCATCTTTTGCGCAAACGCCATCACGCTTCCTAAACTACATCCCTTCCTCCCCCACTTCCCCTTACGTATTTTCATCTCACCTTTTTTCCCTTTTGACTCAATCTCTTTGGCACTGCCCCTTAAGTCTCCTTTCCACGCTTACATTACTCTATCACTCTCTTCACCCTAACATTCTCTCTTCTTTTATGAAAACTTCCCACAAATCTTCACCCTTTGCCTCCACAGGATAGTGATCAGACATCCCCCAGCTGCCCCTCTCGCAACATTATCATCCAAAAGTCTCTCCCTTTTTCCACGCCTATTTTAATTAACGCATATCCAGTAAACGCCCTCTGGCAATCTCTAAT
>NC_092287.1:14639532-14644474 GCF_036320965.1 Panulirus ornatus
CCTACCTACCTACACCTTAAAAGCAAATTTTTGATCAATTAAGATATGTATTGATTGGGTACCTATACAAATGGAAAATAAATTTGTTTAATTTTACTCAACTCTGCAAGAAAAGGCTTTTTATGCCGGGCTTTTTTATGCAAGTAGGTAACCCATTCCAGAAAATCATAATCAAACAACACGCACCTTCCTACACATTTAAACGCACATACCGATCCATTGAGAATATATGGCTGCAACAGACCTCTTTTAATCTTTCAAATTTATCTTTTTTGTTAGTCTTTCTTAACAAATCTCTTTTTATTCTTCTCAAATAAATTATTTTTTTGTGTTTCTAATTAGTTGTACTTTCCACTTCCGTGTTAATATTTAGAGTTCCCGAGTTGTTTTTTTTCATCATCCAACCATATTTCAAACGAATTCTTTTAACAAAACAGATGTTTTAGTTTTCCAAAAAGCTCTTTTTAAAGTAATATTCAACAATATTTTCACAACACTAATTTAATATTTGGTCACTAACAGATTTTTTTTTCACTTCTAAATTGTTCTTATCTAGTCATCCAAACGGATCTTTTTCGTCCGTCTTAATAGATTTCTTGAATCTTCCTGGCAGGTCCTTTTTTTATCTTCCAAAAAAAATAGTTTTAGTCTTTCAATCCAGTGTTTATTTAAGCTCCCGAAGTAGTTTTTTTTGAGTTTTTCCAAAGAGCCAGTTTATTCATCTTCCAAGCAATTTTCAAACAGTTCTTTTAAACAAACAAATCTGTTTAGTATTCCAAAAAGCTCTTTTTAAGTATTTACAACAGTATTTTCGTTAACATTAATTTTGTTTTTTGTCATCTAACAATTTTTTTTTCACTCTTCTAATGTTCTTATCTAGTCTTCCAACGTATCTTTTTTCGTTCTTCTTAATAGATTTCTTTCTTAATCTAATGAGAATATGGTAATGGTAGTATGCCTGTACAAATGGTAAAAAAAAAAAAGAAAGGGGAAAAAGAGGGGCACCTACATACCTACCAGACCTACCTAACACTCTAAAAAGC
Organism: Panulirus ornatus; assembly: GCF_036320965.1. Lineage (NCBI taxonomy): Eukaryota > Metazoa > Arthropoda > Malacostraca > Decapoda > Palinuridae > Panulirus > Panulirus ornatus. The sequence continues at coordinate 14,640,576 of NC_092287.1, forward strand.
TCATTCTATCAATTAAGATATGTAATGAATTAGTACATAATACAAATGAAAATAAAATTTGCTATAATTTTACCTCACTCTGCAAAAAAAGGGGACTTTTTTGAATATGCGGTCTTTTTTTTATCAAGTCTGGTAACTCATGCCAGAAATCCAGTAACCAACACACGCAACCTACCTACAACTTTTAAACGCACATATACCGATCCATTGAAGATATATATGGCTTGCAAACAGACTTTCTTTTAATCTTTCAAAAATTTTCTTTTTTTTGTTGTTAGTTTTCTTAACAAATCTCTTTTTTATTCCTTCTAAAAAAAAATATTTTTTGTCTTTCCCACTCCGTGTTTATTTATAGTTTCCGCGAGTTGTTTGTTTTTCATCTTCCAACCAGTATTTCAAACAATTCTTTTAAAACAAAACAGATTTTTAGTTTTTCAAAAGGCTCTTTTTAAGTATTTTCAAACAATATTTTCACAACACACTTTATATTTGTCATCTGAACAGATTTTTTTTTTTCACTTCATAAATAGTCTTCTTATTAAGTCATGCCAAACGGATCTTTTTCGCTCTTCTTAATAGATTTCTTTAATCTCCTGGCAGGTCTTTTTTTATCTTCCAGATAAAAAATAGTTTTAGTCTTTCAATTCCGGTGTTTATTTAAGTTCCAGAGTAGTTTATTGAAGTTTTCCAAAGAGCCAGTTTTTCATCTTCCAAGAAATTTTCAAACAGTTCTTTTAAACAAACAAATCTGTTAGTTTTCCAAAAAGCTCTTTTAAGGTATTTTCAACAGTATTTTCTAACACTAATTTGTTTTTGTCATCGAACAATTTTTTTCACTCTCTAAATAGTTTCGTATCTAGTCCTTCAAACGGATCTTTTTCGTTCCTTCTAATAGATTTTTTTCAATATATGAGATATGTATGGTAGTATGTGCCTGTACAATGAAAAAAAATGGGAAAAAGAGGGGCTACTTACATAACCTACCTACCTACCTACACTCTTAAAAGCCATTCCTGATCAATTAAGAATATGTATGTTAGGTACATAATACTAATGGAAAATAAATTTTCTTAATTTTACCTCAACTCCTGCAAAAAAAGGACTTTTTTATATGCGGCTTTTTTTATGCAAGTGTGGTACCCATGTCCAGAAATCCAGTAAATCCATCAACACGCTCAACCTGACAACTTAAACTCACATACCGATCCATTGAGATATATCTGGCCTTCAAACAGACTTCTTTTAATTCTTTCAATTTTTCTTTTTTTTGTTAGTTTTCCTTAAACAAATCTCTTTTTATTCTTCTAAATAAAATATTTTTTGTCTTACACTCCGTTTTATTTAGAGTTCCCGAGTTGTTTTTTTTCATCTTCCCAACAGTATTTCAAACAATTCTTTTAAAACAAAACAGATGTTTTAGTGTTATCCAAAAAAAAAAAAGGCTCTTTTTAAGTATTATCAACAATATTTTCACACACTACTTTATATTTTTTGTCATCCTAAACCGATTTTTTTCACTTCTAAATAGTATTCTTAGTTTAGTCCATCCAAACTGATCGTTCTCGTTCCTTCTAATAGATTTCTTAAATCTTCCTGGCAGGTCTTTTTTACTCTTCCAAAAAAAATAGTTTTAGTCTTTCATTCCGTGTTTATTTAGAGTTATCCCGAGTAGTTTTTTGAAGTTTTCCAAAGAGCAGTTTATTCCATCTTCCAAGCAATTTTCAAACAGTTCTTTTAACCAAACCAAATCTGTTTTAGTTTTCCAAAAAGCTCTTTTTAAGTATTTTCAACAGTAACACTAATTAGTTTTTGTCATCTGAACAGATTTTTTTTTCACATCTCCTAAATAGTTCTTATCTAGTCTTCCAAACGATCTTTTTCGTTCTTCTTAATAGATTTCTTCAATCTAATGAGATTAATGTATGGTAGTAAGGCCTCTACAAATGGAAAAAGAAAAATGTGAAAAATAGGGCTAACCCTACATACCCCTACCAACCCTACCTACGACCCTTAAAAGCACATTCTGATCCAATTAAGATATTTATGATTGGTTCATAGAACAAATGGAAAATAAAATTTTTGCTTAATTTTTATACCTCAACTTCTGCAAAAAAAAAGGAGAACTTTTTATGCAGGCTTTTTTAATGCAAGTGTGGTAACCCATTCCAGAAATCCCCAGTATAATCCAACAACAGCGCACCTACCACACTTTTTAAAACGCACCATACACCGATCCATTGGAGAATAATGATGGCTTGCAAACAGACTTTCTCTTTTATTCTTTCAAATTTTTCTTTTTTTTAGTTAGTTTTTCCTTAACGAAATCTCTTGTTATTCTTCTAAAAAAAATATTTTATGTCTTTCACATTCCGTGTTTATTTATAGTTCCCGAGTTGCTTTTTTTCATCTTCCCATCCAGTATTTCAAACAATTCTTTTAAAAAAACAAAACAGATTGTTTTAGTTTTTCCCCAAAAGATCTTTTTATTAAAGTATTTTCAACAATATTTTCACAACACTACTTTAATAATTTGTCATTCTGAACCGATTTTTTTTTTTCACCTTCAAAATAGTTCTTATTTAGACATCCAAACGGAATCTTTTTCGTTTCTTCTACAATAAGATTTTCTATAATCGTTCCCGGCAGGTCTTGTTTTTAATCTTCAAAAAAAAAATAGTTTTAGTCTTTCAATTCCCGTGATTAATTTAGTGTTCCCGAGTAGTTATTTTTTGAAGTTTTCTCAAAGAGCATTTATCCATCCTTCCCAAGCAATTTTCAAACAGTTTCTTTTAACCAAAATCAAATCTGTTATAGTTTTCCAAAAAAGCCCCTCTTTTAAGTTATTTTCTCAAACAGTATTTCCGTACACTAATTTGTTTTTTTGTCATCTGAAAACAGAGTTTTTTTTCACTCTTCTAAATAGTTCTTATCTAGTCTTCCAACGGATCTTTTTTTTCTTTTCTTCATATTAAGATTTCTTCTTCAACTAAATGAGATATGTATGGAGTAAAAAAAAAAAAATTTATGCCCCTGTACAAATGGAAAAAGAAAAATGGGGAAAAAAGAAGGGGGCCTACCTACATACCTACACTACCTACCTACACTCTTAACAAAAAGCACATTCTGATCAATTACGATATTGTATGATTAGGTACATATACAAATGGAAAATAAACTTGCTTAAATTTTAACCATCAAACTGACTCTTGCAAAAAAAGGACTTTTAAAAATCCGGGCTTTTTTATGCCAAGGAATGTATCCCATGTCCAGAAATCCAGTAATCCAACAACACGCAACTACCTACACTTTTAATCGCACATAACCGATCCATTGAGATATATAATGGCTTTGCAACAGACATTCTTTAATCTTTCAAATTTTTCTTTTTTTTGTTAGTTTTCCATTAAACAAATCGCTTTTATTACTTCTAAAAAAAATAATTTTTTGTCTTTCCACTCCGTGTTTATTTAGAGGTTTCCCGAGTTGTTTTTTTTTCAATCTTCCAACCAGTATTTCAAACAATTCTTTTAACAAGGACAGAAGTTTTAGTTTTCCAAAGCGCTCTTTTTTTAAGTATTTTCAACAATATTTTCACAACACTAATTTATATTTTTGTGCTCATCGTGAAACAGATTTTTTTTTTCACTTCTAATAGTTTCTTATCCAAAAACGGATCTTTTTTTTTTTCGTTCTTCTTAATAGATTTCTTCTTTAATCTTCCTGGCAGGTCTTTTTTTATCTTCCAAAAAAAATAGTTTTAGTCTTATCAATCGTGTTTATTTTGAGTTCCCGAGAGTTTTTTCAATTTTCAAAGAGCAGTTTATTCATCTTCCAAGCAATTTTCAAACAGTTCTTTTAACCAAACAAATCTGTTTTAGTTTTCCAAAAAGCTCTTTTTA
>NC_092287.1:14644574-14703474 GCF_036320965.1 Panulirus ornatus
ATATATCTTGTTATCATTATCATTATCATTATTATCATTATTATCATTATCATTATTATCATTATTATTATTATTATTATTATTATTATTATTATTATTATTATTATCATTATTATTATTATCATTATCATTATTATTGTTATTATTATTATTATTATTATTATCATTATTATTATTATTATTATTATTATTATTATTATTATTATTATTATTATTATTATTATTATCATTATTATTAATATTATTATTATTATTGTCATAATCATTATCATTATCATTATTATCATTATAATTATCATTATTACCATTATCATTATTATTATTATTATTATTATTATTATTATTATTATTATTATTATTATTATTATTATTATTATTATTATCATCATTATTATTATTATCATCATTATTACTAAATTATTATTATCATCATCATTGAATTTTCAGTAGAATATAAAGATGTTTTGGAAAGAGGTAAATAACGTGCGTAAGACAGGAGAACAAATGGAGAGGTAATAAGTAGTGATTAAGTGAGTGATGGAGTGATATTTTGAAGGTTTGTTGAATGCGTTTCATGATAGAATGGCAGATATAGATTGTTTTGGTGTGGGTGATGTGCGAAGTGAGAGGGTCAGGGAGAATGGTTTTTAAACAGAGAAGAAGTAATGAAAGCTTTGCGGAAGATGAAAGCCGGCAAGTCGGCGGGTTTGGATGGTATTGCAGTGGAATTTCTTTTGTATGATAAAGAGGTGACTGAGTTGTTGATTGGTTGGTAAATATATTCATTGTATATATGGATCATGATGAAGTGCCTGAGGATTGGAGGAATGCATGCATAGTGCCGTTGTGCAAAGGCAAAAGGGATAAAGGTGTGTTCAAATTACAGAGGAATAAGTTTGTTGAGTATTCCTGGGAAATTATATGGGAGGGTATCGATTGAGAGGGCAAAAGCATGTGCAGAGCATCAGATTGGGGAAGAGCAGTGTGGTTTCAGAAGCGGTAGAGGATGTGGGATCAGGTGTTTGCTTTGAAGAATGCATGTGAGAAATACTTAGAAAAACTGATGGATTTGTATGTAGCATTTATGGATCTGGAGAAGGAATATGATAGGATGGATAGAGATGCTTTGTGGAAGATTTTAAGAGTATAGTGTGGGAGGTAAGTTGCTAGAAGTATCGAAAAGTTTTTACCAACGATGTAACGCATGTGTACGAATAGGAAGAGAGGAAAGTGATTGGTTCCCAGTGAAAGGAGGTTAGCGGCAGCGGTGCGGAATATCTGCATGGCTGTTTAATTTGTTTATGGATGGTTTGGTTAGGGAGGTGACTGCAAGAATTTTGGAAAGAGGGGCAAGTATGCAGTATGTTGTGAATGAGAAAGCTTGGGAAGTGAGTCCTTTGTTGTTCGCTGATGATACAGCGCTGGTGGCTGATTCGGGTGAGAATCTGCAGAGGTTGGTGACTGAGTTTGGTAAAGTGCGTGAAAGAAGAAAGTTGAGAGTAAATGTGAATGAGTGCAAGATTATTAGGTTCAGTAGGGTTGAAGGACAAGTTAATTGGGATGTACGTTTGAATGAAGAAAAAATGGAGGAGGTGAAATGTTTTAATATCGGAAGTGAGTCACAGGATGGGAGAGAGAGCGAAGGTTCTGGGAGCGTTGAAGAATATGTGGAGGGCCAGAACGTTATCTCGGAGAGCAAGAATGGGTATGTTTAAAGGAATAGTGGTTCCAGCAATGTTATAAGGTTGTGAGGCATAGGCTATTGATAGATTTTGCGGAGGAGGGTGGATCTATTGGAAATGAAATTTTTGAAGACAATATGTGGTGTGAGGTGGTTTGATCAAGCAAGTGATGAAAGGGTAAGAGAGATGTGTGGTAATAAAAATAATGTGGTTGAAAGAGCAGAGGAGGGTGTGTTGAAATGAATTGGACACATGCAGAGAATTCGTGAGGAAAGATTGACAAAGAGAATATATCTGTCAGAGGTGGAGGAAGAAAGAGAAGCGGGAGACTAAATTGGAGGTGGAAGGATTGAGTGAAAAAGATTTTGAGCGACCGGGGCCTGAGCATACAGGAGGGTTAAAGGCGCGCAAGGAATAGAGTGAATTGGAACGATGTGGTATACCGGGGTCGACATGCTGTAAATTAATTGAACCAGGGCATGTGAAGCGTCTGGGGTAAACCATGGAAAGGTCTGTGGGGCCTGGATGTGGAGAGGGAGTTCTAGTTTCGGTGCATTACACTTGACAGCTAAAGAGTGAATGTGAACGAATGTGGATTTTTTTCTCTGTTCCTGGCGCTGCCTCGCTGGAAGTGGGGAGGCGAGAGAGAGAGAGAGAGAGAGAGAGAGAGAGAGAGAGAGAGAGAGAGAGAGAGAGAGAGAGAGAGAGAGAGAGAGAGAAAATGCTATTTCGCGTGCGGTGGGTAGGGACGAAAATGGATGAAGGCAGCAAGTATATATATATATATATATATATATATATATATATATATATATATATATATATATATATATATATATATATATATATATATATATATATATATATATATATATACTTGCATTTATGGATCTGGAAAAGGCATATGATAGAGCTGATAGAGATGCTCTGTGGAAGGTATTAAGAATATATGGTGTGGGAGGCAAGTGGTTAGAAGCACTGAAAAGTTTTTATCGAGGATATAAGGCATGTGTACGTGTAGGAAGAGAGGAAAGTGATTGGTTCTCAGTGAATGTAGGTCTGCGGCAGGGGTGTGTGATGTCTCCATGGTTGTTTAATTTGTTTATGGATGGGGTTGTTAGGGAGGTGAATGCAAGAGTTTTTGAAAGAGGGGCAAGTATGAAGTCTATTTTGGATGAGAGAGCTTGGGAAGTGAGTCAGTAGTTCTTCGCTGATGATACGGCGCTGGTGGCTGATTCACGTGAGAAACTGCAGAAGCTGGTGTCTGAGTTTGGTAAAGTGTGTGAAAGAAGAAAGTTAAGAGTAAATGTGAATAAGAGCAAGGTTATTAGGTACAGTAGGGTTGAGGGTCAAGTCAATTGGGAGGTAAGTTTGAATGGAGAAAAACTGGAGAAAGTAAAGTGTTTTAGATATCTGGGCGTGGATCTGGCAGCGGATGGAACCATGGAAGCGGAAGAGAATCATAGGGTGGGGGAGGGGGCGAAAATCCTGGGAACCTTGAAGAATGTGTGGAAGTCGAGAACATTATCTCGGAAAGCAAAAATGGGTATGTTTGAAGGAATAGTGGTTCCAACAATGTTGTATGGTTGCGAGGCGTTAGCTATGGATAGAGTTGTGCGAATGAGGGTGGATGTGCTGGAAATGAGATGTTTGAGGACAATGTGTGATGTGAGGTGGTTTGATCGAGTAAGTAACGTAAGGGTAAGAGAGATGTGTGGAAATAAAACGAGCGTGGTTGAGAGAGCAGAAGAGGGTGTTTTTGAAATGGTTTCGGCACATGGAGAGAATGAGTGAGGAAAGATTGACCAGGAGGATATATGTGTCGGAGGTGGAGGGAACGAGGAGAAGAGGGAGACCAAATTGGAGGTGGAAAGACGGAGTGAAAAAGATTTTGTGTAATCGGGGGCTGAACATGCAGGAGGGTGAAAGGAAGGCAAGGAATAGAGTGAATTGGATCGATGTGGTATACCGGGGTTGACGTGCTGTCAGTGGATTGAATCAGGGCATGTGAAGCGTCTGGGGTAAACCATGGAAAGCTGTGTAGGTATGTATATTTGCGTGTGTGGACGTGTATGTATATACACGTGTATGGGGGTGGGTTGGGCCATTTCTTTCGTCTGTTTCCTTGCGCTACCTCGCAAACGCGGGAGACAGCGAAAAAGCAAAAAAAAGAAAGAGAAAAAAAAAAATATATATATATATATATATATATATATATATATATATATATATATATATATATATATATATATATATATATATATATATATATATATATATATATATATATATATATATATATATATATATATATATATAAATATATATATATACATATATATATATATATATATATATATATATATATATATATATATATGTATATATATATATATATATATATATATATATATATATATATATATATATATATATATATATATATATATATATATATATATATATATATATATATATATATATACATATATATATATATATATATATATATATATATATATATATATATATATATATATATATATATATATATATATATATATTTATTTATTTATTTATCTATTTATTTTGCTTTGTCGCTGTCTCCCGCGTTTGCGAGGTAGCGCAAGGAAACAGACGAGAAAATTGGCCCAACCCACCCCAATACACATGTATATACATACACGTCCACACATGCAAATATACATATCTATACATCTCAATGTACACATATACATACACATACAGACACATACATATATACCCATCCACACAATTCACAATGTCTGCCTTTATTCATTTCAATCGCCACCTCGCCACACATGGAATACCATACCCATCCCCCCTCATGTGTGCGAGGTAGCGCTAGGAAAAAACAGCAAAGGCCCCATTAGTTCACACTCAGTCTCTAGCTGTCAGGCAATAATGCCCGAAACCACAGCTCCCTTTCCACATCCAGGCCCCAAACAACTTTCCATGGTTTACCCCAGACACTTTACATGCCCTGATTCAATCCACTGACAGCACGTCAACCCCGGTATACCACATCGATCCAATTTACTCTATTCCTTGCCCGCCTTTCACCCTCTTCCATGTTCAGGTCCCGATCACTCAAAATCTTTTTCACTCCATCTTTCCACCTCCATTTTGGTCTCCCACTTTTCCTCGTTCCCTCCACCTCCGACACATATATCCTCTTGATCAATCTTTCCTCACTCATTCTCTCCAGGTGTCGAAACCATTTCAAAACACCCTCTTCTGCTCTCTCATCCACGCTCTTTTTATTTCCACACATCTCTCTTACCCTTACATTACTTACTCTATCAAACCACCTCACACCACACATAGTCCTCAAACATCTCATTTCCAGCACATCCATCCTCCTGCGCACAACTCTATTCATAGCCCACGCCTCGCAACCATACAACATTGTTGGAACCACTATTCCTTCAAACATACCCATTTCTGCTTTTCGAGATAATGTTCTCGACTTCCACATATTCTTCAAGGCTCCCAGGATTTTCGCCCCCTCCCCAACCCTATGATTCACTTCCACTTCCATGGTTCCATCCGCTGCCAGATCCACTCCCAGATATCTTAATCACTTCACTTACTCCAGTTTTTCTCCATTCAAACTTACCTCCCAATTGACTTGACCCTCAACCCTACTGTACCTAATAACCTTGCTCGTATTCACATTTACTCTTAACTTTCTTCTTTCACACACTTTACCAAACTCAGTCACCAGCTTCTGCAATTTCTCACATGAATCAGCCACCAGCTCTGTATCATCAGCGAACAACAACTGACTCACTTCCCAAGCTCTCTCATCGACAAAAGACTTCAAACTTGCCCATCTTTCCAAAGCTCTTGCATTCACCTCCCTAACAACCCCCTCCATAAACAAATTAAACAACCATGGAGACATCACACACACCTGCCGCAAACCTACATTCACTAAGAACCAATCACTTTCCTCTCTTCCTACACGTACACATGCCTTACATCCTCGATAAAAACTTTTCACTGCTTCTAACAACTTGCCTCCCACACCATATATTCTTAATACCTTCCACAGAGCTTCTCTATAAACTCTACCATATGCCTTCTCCAGATCCATAAATGCTAAATACAAATCCATTAGCTTTTCTAAGTATTTCTCACATATTTTCATCAGAGCAAACACCTGATCGACACATCCTCTACCACTTCTGAAACTACACTGCTCTTCCCCAATCTGATACTCTATACATGCCTTCACCCTCTCAATCAATACCCTCCCACATAATTTACCAGGAATACTCAACAAACTTATACCTCTGTAATTTGAGCACTCACTCTTATCCCCTTTGCCTTTGTACAATGGCACTATGCAGGCATTCGCCAATCCTCAGACACCTCACCATGAGTCATACATACATTTAATAACCTTACCAACCCATCAACAACACAGTCACCCCATTTTTTAATAGATTCCACTGCAGTACCATCCAAACCTGCTGCCTTGCCGGCTTTCATCTTCCGCAAAGCTTTTACTACCTCTTCTCTGTTTACCAAATCATTTTCACTAACCATCTCACTTTGCACACCACCTCGACCAAAACACCCTATATCTGCCACTCTATCATCAAACACATTCAACAAACCTTCAAGATACTCACTCCATCTCCTTCTCACATCACCACTACTTGTTATCACCTCTCCATTAGCGCCCTTCACTGAAGTTCCCATTTGCTCCCTTGTCTTACGCACTTTATTTACCTCCTTCCAGAACATCTTTTTATTCTCCCTAAAATATAATGATACTCTCTCACCCCAACTCTCATTTGCCCTCTTTTTCACCTCTTGCACCTTTCTCTTGACCTCCTGTCTCTTTCTTTTATACATCTCCCACTCAATTGCATTTTTCCCTGCAAAAATCGTCCAAATGCCTCTCTCTTCTCTTTCACTAATACTCTTACTTCTTCATCCCACCACTCACTACCCTTTCTAATCAACCCACCTCCCACTCTTCTCATGCCACAAGCATCTTTTGCGCACTCAATCACTGATTCCCTAAATACATACCATTCCTCCCCCACTCTCCTTACTTCCATTGTTCTCACCTTTTTCCATTCTGTACTCAGTCTCTCCTGGTACTTCCTCACACAAGTCTCCCTCCAAGCTCACTTACTCTCACCACCCTCTTCCCCCTAACATTGACTCCTCTTTTCTGAAAACCCATACAAATATTCACCTTAGCCTCCACACGATATTGATCAGACATCCCTCCAGTTGCACCTCTCAGCACATTAACATCCAAAAGTCTCTCTTTCGTGCGCCTGTCAATTAACACGTAATCCAATAACGCTCTCTGGCCATCTCTCCTACTTACATACGTGTACTTATGTATATCTCGCTTTTTAAACCAGGTATTCCCAATCACCAGTCCTTTTTTAGCACATAAATCTACAAGCTCTTCACCATTTCCATTTACAACACTGAACACCCCATGTATACTAATTATTCCCTCAAATGCCACATTACTCACCTTTGCATTCAAATCACCCATCACTATAACCCGGTCTTGTGCCTCAAAACCACTAACACATGCATTCAGCTTCTCCCAAAACACTTGCCTCTCATGATCTTTCTTCTCATGCCCAGGTGGATATGCACCAATAATCACCCATCTCTCTCAAACAACTTTCAGTTTTACCTATATTAATTTAGAATTTACTTTCCTACATTCTATCACATACTCCCACAACTCTTGTTTCAGGAGTAGTGCTACTCCTTCCCTTGCTCTTGTCCTCTCACTAACCCCTGACTTTACTCCCAAGACATTCCCAATCCACTCTTCCCCTTTACCCTTGAGCTTCGTTTCACTCAGAGCCAAAACATCCAGGTTCCTTTCCTCAAATATATTACCTATCTCTCCTTTTTTCACATCTTGGTTACATCCACACACATTTAGGCACCCCAATCTGAGTCTACGAGGAGGATGAGCACTCCCCGCGTGACTCCTTCTGTTTCCCATTTTTAGAAAGTTAAAATACAAGGAGGGGAGGATTTCTGACCCCACGCTCCCGTCCCCTCTAGTCGCCTATTACGACACGTGAGGAATGCGTGGGAAGTATTCTTTCACCCCTATCCCCAGGGATGATATATAAATATATATATATATATATATATATATATATATATATATATATATATATATATATATATATATATATATATATATATATATATATATATATATATATATGTACAGAGCATCAGATTGGGGAAGAGCAGTGCGGTTTCAGAAGTGGTAGAGGATGTGTGGATCAGGTGTTTGCTTTGAAGAATGTATGTGAGAAATACTTAGAAAAGCAAATGGATTTGTATGTAGCATTTATGGATCTGGAGAAGGCATATGATAGAGTTGATAGAGATGCTCTGTGGAAGGTATTAAGAATATATGGTGTTGGAGGCAAGTTGTTAGAAGCAGTGAAAAGTTTTTATCGAGGATGTAAGGCATGTGTACGTGTAGGAAGAGAGGAAAGTGATTGGTTCTCAGTGAATGTAGGTTTGCGGCAGGGGTGTGTGATGTCTCCATGGTTGTTTAATTTGTTTATGGATGGGGTTGTAAGGGAGGTAAATGCAAGAGTCCTGGAAAGAGGGGCAAGTATGAAGTCTGTTGGGGATGAGAGAGCTTGGGAAGTGAGTCAGTTGTTGTTCGCTGATGATACAGCGCTGGTGGCTGATTCATGTGAGAAACTGCAGAAGCTGGTGACTGAGTTTGGTAAAGTGTGTGGAAGAAGAAAGTTGAGAGTAAATGTGAATAAGAGCAAGGTTATTAGGTACAGTAGGGGTGAGGGTCAAGTCAATTGGGAGGTGAGTTTGAATGGAGAAAAACTGGAGGAAGTGAAGTGTTTTAGATATCTGGGAGTGGATCTGTCAGCGGATGGAACCATGGAAGCGGAAGTGGATCATAGGGTGGGGGAGGGGGCGAAAACTTTGGGAGCCTTGAAAAATGTGTGGAAGTCGAGAACATTATCTCGGAAAGCAAAAATGGGTATGTTTGAGGGAATAGTGGTTCCAACAATGTTGTATGGTTGCGAGGCGTGGGCTATGGATAGAGATGTGCGCAGGAGGATGGATGTGCTGGAAATGAGATGTTTGAGGACAATGTGTGGTGTGAGGTGGTTTGATCGAGTAAGTAACGTAAGGGTAAGAGAGATGTGTGGAAATAAAAAGAGCGTGGTTGAGAGAGCAGAAGAGGGTGTTTTGAAATGGTTTGGGCACATGGAGAGAATGAGTGAGGAGAGATTGACCAAGAGGATATATGTGTCGGAGGTGGAGGGAACGAGGAGAAGAGGGAGACCAAATTGGAGGTGGAAAGATGGAGTGAAAAAGATTTTGTGTGATCGGGGCCTGAACATGCAGGAGGGTGAAAGGAGGGCAAGGAATAGAGTGAATTGGAGTCATGTGGTATACAGGGGTTGACGTGCTGTCAGTGGATTGAATCAAGGCATGTGAAGCGTCTGGGGTAAACCATGGAAAGCTGTGTAGGTATGTATATTTGCGTGTGTGGACGTGTGTATGTACATGTGTATGGGGGGGGGGTTGGGCCATTTCTTTCGTCTGTTTCCTTGCGCTACCTCGCAAACGCGGAAGACAGCGACAAACAATAAAAAAAAAAAAAAAAAAAAAAAAAAAAAAAAATATATATATATATATATATATATATATATATAAATATATATATATATATATATATATATATATGTATATATATATAGGAAGAGCAGTGTAGTTTCAGAAGTGGTAGAGGATGTGTCGATCAGGTGTTTGTTCTGAAGAATGTATGTGAGAAATACTTAGAAAAGCTAATGGATTTGTATTTAGCATTTATGGATCTGGAGAAGGCATATGGTAGAGTTTATAGAGAAGCTCTGTGGAAGGTATTGAGAATATATGGTGTGGGAGGCAAGTTGTTAGAAGCAGTGAGAAGTTTTTATCGAGTATGTAAGGCATGTGTACGTGTAGGAAGAGAGGAAAGTGATTGGTTCTTAGTGAATGTAGGATTGCGGCAGGTGTGTGTGATGTCTCCATGGTTGTTTAATTTGTTTATGGATGGGGTTGTTAGGGAGGTGAATGCAAGAGCTTTGGAAAGATGGGTAAGTTTGAAGTCTGTTGTGGATGAGAGAGCTTGTATATATATATATATATATATATATATATATATATATATATATATATATATATATATATATATATATATATATATATATATATATATATATATATATATATATATATATATATATATATATATATATACATGCCTTGATTCAATCCACTGAAGCACGTCAACCCCGGTATACCACATCGATCCAATTCACTCTATTCCTTGCCCACCTTTCACCCTCATGCATGTTCAGGCCCCGATCACTCAAAATCTTTTTCACTCATCTTTCCACCTCGAATTTGGTCTCCCACTTCTCCTCGTTCCCTCCACCTCCGACACATATATATCCTCTTGGTCAATCTTTCCTCACTCATTCTCTCCATGTGCCCAAACCATTTCAAAACACCCTCTTCTGCTCTCTCAACCACGCTCTTTTTATTACACACATCTCTCTTACCCTTACATTACTTACTCGATCAAACAACCTCACACCACACATTGTCCTCAAACATCTCATTTGCAGCACATCCACCCTCCTGCGCACAACTCTATCCATAGCCCACGCCTCGCAACCATACAACATTGTTGGAACCATTATTCCTTCAAACATACCCATTTTTGCTTTCCAAGATAATGTTCTCGACTTCCAAACATTCTTCAAGGCTCCCAGGATTTTCGCCCCCTCCCCCACCCTATGATTCACTTCCGCTTCCATGGTTCCATCCGCTGCCAGATCCACTCCCAGATATCTAAAACACTTTACTTCCTCCAGTTTTTCTCCATTCAAACTTACTTCCCAATTGACTTGACCCTCAGCCCTACTGTACCTAATAACCTTGCTCTTATTCACATTTACTCTTAACTTTCTTCTTTCACATACTTTACCAAACTCAGTCACCAGCTTCTGCAGTTTCTCACATGAATCAGCCACCAGCGCTGTATAATTAGCGAACAACAACTGACTCACTTCCCAAGCTCTCTCATCCACAACAGACTTCATACTTGCCCCTCTTTCCAAAACTCTTGCATTCACCTCCCTAACAACCCCATCCATAAACAAATTAAACAACCATGGAGACATCATATACCCCTGCCGCAAACCTACATTCACTGAGAACCAATCACTTTCCTCTCTTCCTACACATGCATATATATATATATATGTATATATATATATATATATATATATATATATATATATATATATATATATATATATATATATATATATATATATATATATATATATATATATATATGTATATATATATATATATATATATATATATATATATATATATATATATATATATATATATATATATATATATATATATATATATATATATATATATATATATATATATATATATATATATATATATATATATATATATATATATACATATATATATATATATATATATATATATATATATATATATATATATATATATATATATATATATATATATATATATATATATATATATATCTGTGTATGTGTATGTATGTATACGTTGAAATGTATATGTATGTATATTTGCGAGTGTGGGTGTTTCTGTACATTCATGTGTATGGAAAGGATCACAATTTTTGACGTGATCAAGTATATTCCAATAAGTCCACGGGGAAACTGAAACACGATAAGTTCGCAAGTGCACTTTCGTGTAGTAATCACATCATCAGGAGAGATACAACAAAGAAATACAACGAAGAGACAGAGTTAGGTCGCTATTTGGTAAGCAAGTGATTGTCTAAGACAGACAAAGAGCGTATTATAAACCTATCATGTGGAAAGGAAAGGGTATTGTTTACAAATTTTATCATCAATAAAGCCATCCAATTAGTATAAATCTTCACTAATATTGAGGTTATAATTCCTTGTGCATTTAATAATAGAAGATTCAATGATATTTCTCTTGGAAGTGGAGTTTGAGTTAATAACTTTGATTGCTTACTCCAGTCAATCAATGATCATAGTTTTTAGAGTGATTAAACAAGGCACATAAACCAAATTTTCCAGCAAGACATAGTGAGTTCAGTAGGCTCCATCACATATAATTTTTCCACATAATAAGTTTATGATACGCTCGTTGTCTGTCTTGGACAATTACTTGTATACCAAAAGGCTTCCTAGCTACGTATCTTCGGTGTACATCAACTGACTTATATTTCTTTCTTGTATCTCCCCTGATGATGTGATTATTACACGAAAGTACAATTGGGAACTTATCGTGTTTCATTTTCCCCGTGGACTCATAGGAATACATGTATATGTGGGTTGGTTGGGCCTTTCCTCGTATGTTTCCTTGCGCTATCTTGATAACGCAGGAGACGGTGGTTAAATATTATAAGAAATGAGATATTATTATTATTATTATAATTATCATTATTATCATTATCATTATTATTATCATTATTATTATTATCATTATGATTATTATTATCATCATTATTATTATTATTATCATTATCATCATTACAATCAATACTATTAATATCACGAAAAGTATTGCAACGGAAGTAGCCCAGTCTTGTTTACAACTAACCCAAATGTAAAAGAAGTAGCCCAAAAAGTAGCAAGTAACGGATTAAGCATTTCAGGAGTGTGTAGCCTGCATAAGTAGCCCATTCCGCTACATTTCTCCCAATCTAGCAACCCTGCTCTGATGTGTTAATGCACGAAAGCGCTCAGGATCTCTTGGTTCCTTTTCCATGTGGTTTTTATCAGCGCTTATATATATATATATATATATATATATATATATATCATACAAACTCCCGACAGCCAGGATCGAACCCGGGACCCTTGTGTAACAGGCGGGAATACTACTAGGCTATGGGCCTGGCTAATAAGAAATAACTATTCGAATACTATGTACTCGAATACCCTTCGTAGCACGTTGGTGAGCAACGGGGTCTACACCGGTCATTTCCCAACAGGCACACATACCCAGCAGATAGCATTTCACCGAACTTAACTGTATAACGCGGAGGTATATGAATACTAACAAAGTGCATAGGAACACGCACCTTCAGGTAAATTGTTTTGGTAAACAGAGGAGTGGTAGTGAAACCTTTGCGGAAGATGAAAGCCGGCAGGGCGGCTGGTTTAAATGGTATTGCAGTGGAATTTATTAAAAAAAAAAGTGTGAATCTGTTGTTGATTCGTTGGTAAGGTTATTCAGTGCATGTATGGATCATGGTGAATTGCCTGAGGATTGGCGGAATGCATGCATAGTGATATTGTACAAAGGCAAAGGGGATAAAGGTGTGTTCAAATTACAGAGGCATAAGTTTTCCTGGGAAATTATATGGGAGGGTGTTGACTGAGAGGGCAAAGGCATGAACAGAGCATCAATTGGGGAAGAGCAGTGTGGTTTTAGAAGTGGTAGAGGATGTGTGAAACAGGTGTTTTCTTTCAAGAATGTATGTGAGAAAAACTTTGAGAAACATATGGATTTGTGTGTAGCATTTATAGAACTGGTGAAGGCATATGATAGGGTTGATAGAGATGCTTTGTGGACGATTATATAGTCTTGGAGGTAAGTTGCTAGAAGCAATTAAAAGTTTTTACCAAGAATGTAAGTTATGTGTACGAGTAGGAAGAGAGGAGAGTAATTGGTTTCCAGTGAATGTCGGTTTGCGGCAGGGATGCGTTTAATTTGTTTATGGATGGATTAGTTAGGGAGGTGAATGCAAGAATTTTGGAGAGAGGGGCAAATATGCAATCTGTTGTGGATGAGAGGGCTCGGGAAGTGAGTCACTTGTCATGTGTGGCGGGGTGGTGACAGGAATGGATGAAAACAGCAAGTATGAATATGTACATGTGTATATATGTATATATCTATGTATGAATATGTATGTATAAGTTGATATGTACCGGTATGTATATGCGCGTGTGTGGGCGTTTATGTATACACATGTGTCTGTGGGAGGGTTGGGCCATTCTTTTGTCTATTTCCTTGCGCAACCTTCCTAACCAAGGGGACAGCGACTAAGTATGATCAATAAAAAACTCAAGGAAGTGAGGTGTTTTAGATATCTGGAAGTGGATTTATCTGCGGACGGAACCATGGAAGCGGAAGTGAGTCACAGGATGGGGAAGCAGGCAAAGGTTCCTTGAGCTTTGAAGGATATGTTGAAGGCCACAACGTTATCTCGGAGAGCAAAAATGGATATGTTTGAAGGAATAGTGGTTCCAACAATGTTACATGGTTGCGAGGCGTAAGCTATAGATAGGGTTGTGCAGAGGAGTGGCGGACGTGTTGGAAATGAGATGTTTGAGAACAATATGTGGTGTGAGGTGGTTTGATCGAGTAAGTAATGAAAGGGTAAGAGAGATGTGTGGCGATAAAAAGAGTGTGATTGAGAGAGCAGAAGAGGGTGTATCTATATGGTTTGGTCACATGGAGGGAATGAGAGACGAAAGATTGACAAAGGGGATATAATAGTCAGAGGTGGAGGGAACGAGGAGAAGTGGTAAATCGAAATTGGAGGTGGAAGGAGAGAGTGAAAAAAGATTTTGAGCGATCGGGGCCCGATCATATAGGAGGGTGAAAGGTGTCTGGGGTAAACTATGGAAAGTTGTGTGGGGCCTGGCTGTGGAAAGGGAAATGTGGTTTCGGGGCATTACACATGACGGCTAGAGACTGAGTGTGAACGAATGTGGCCTTTGTTGTCTTTTCCTAGGCTACCTCGCGCACGTGCGGGGGTAAGGGTGTCATTTCATGTGTAGCAG
Organism: Panulirus ornatus; assembly: GCF_036320965.1. Classification (NCBI taxonomy): domain Eukaryota; kingdom Metazoa; phylum Arthropoda; class Malacostraca; order Decapoda; family Palinuridae; genus Panulirus; species Panulirus ornatus. The sequence goes on from NC_092287.1 coordinate 14,659,159, forward strand.
AGTGGCGACGGGAATGAATAAAGGCAGCAAGCACGAATTATGTACATGTGTATATATGTATTTGTCTGTGTATGTATATGTAGGTATATATCTGTATATATATATATATATATATATATATATATATATATATATATATATATATATATATATATATATTTTTTTTTTTTCAAACTATTCGCCATTTCCCGCGTTAGCGAGGTAGCGTTAAGAACAGAGGACTGGGCCTTTTTTGGAATATCCTCACCTGGCCCCCTCTGTTCCTTCTTTTGGAAAATTAAAAAAAAAAAACGAGAGGGGAGGATTTCCAGCCCCCCGCTCCCTCCCCTTTTAGTCGCCTCTACGACACGCAGGGAATACGTGGGAAGTATTCTTTCTCCCCTATCCCCAGGGATATATATATATATATATATATATATATATATATATATATATATATATATATATATATATATATATATATATATATATATATATATTTATATATATATATATATATATATATATATATATATATATATATATATATATATATATATATATATATATATATATATATATATATATATATATATATATATATATATATATATATATATATATATATATATATATATATATTATCCCTGGGGATAGGGGAGAAAGAATACTTCCCACGTATTCCCTGCGTGTCGTAGGAGGCGACTAAAAGGGAAGGGAGCGGGGGGCTGGAAATCCTCCCCTCTCATGTTTTTTTTTTTTTTTTCTCCAAAAGAAGGAACAGAGAAGGGGGCCAGGTGAGGATATTCCCTCAAAGGCCCAGTCCTCTGTTCTTAACGCTACCTCGCAATCGCGGGAAATGGCGAATAGTATGAAAAAAAAAAAAATATATATATATATATATATATATATATATATATATATATATATATATATATATATATATATATATATATATATATATATATATATATATATATATATATATATATATATATATATATATGTGTGTGTATACGTTGAAATATATAGGTATATATGTGTGCGTGTGTGGACGTGCATGTATATACATATGTATGCGGGTGGGTTGGGTCATTCTTTCGTCTGTTTCCTTTCACTACCTCGCTAACGCGGGAGACAGTGACACAGTATAATGAAATATATATATATATATATATATATATATATATATATATATATATTTCTTTTTTTTTTTTTTGCCGTTGTCTCCCGCGTTTGCGAGGTAGCGCAAGGAAACAGACGAAAGAAATAGCCCAACCCACACCCATACACATGTATATACATACGTCCACACACCCAAATATACATACCTACACAGCTTTCCATGGTTTACCCCAGACGCTTAACATGCCCTGATTCAATCCACTGACAGCACGTCAACCTCGGTATACCACATCGATCCAATTCATTCTATTCCTTGCCCTCCTTTCACCCTACTGCATGTTCAGGCCCCGATCACACAAAATCTTTTTCACTCCATCTTTCCACCTCCACTTTGGTCTCCCACTTCTTCTCGTTCCCTCCACCACCGACACATATATCCTCTTGGTCAATCTTTCCTAACTCATTCTCTCCATGTGCCCAAACCATTTCAAAACACCCTCTTCTGCTCTCTCAACCACGCTCTTTTTATTTCCACACATCTCTCTTACCCTTACGTTACTTACTCGATCAAACCACCTCACACCACACATTGTCCTCAAACATCTCATTTCCAGCACATCCATCCTCCTGCGCACAACTCTATTCATAGCCGACGCCTCGCAACCAAAAAACATTGTTGGAACCACTATTCCTTCAAACATACCCATCAGTATTAGTGAAAGAGAAGAGAGAGGCATTTGGACGATTTTTGCAGGGAAAAAATGAAATTGAGTGCGAGATGTATAAAAGAAAGAGACAGGAGGTCAAGAGAAAGGTGCAAGAGGTGAAAAAAAGGGCAAATGAGAGTTGAGGTGAGAGAGTATCATTAAATTTTAGGGAGAATAATAAGATGTTCTGGAAGGAGGTAAATAAAGTGCGTAAGACAAGGGAGCAAATGGGAACTTCAGTGAAAGGCGCAAATGGGGAGGTGATAACAAGTAGTGGTGATGTGAGAAGGAGATGGAGTGAGTATTTTGAAGGTTTGTTGAATGTGTTTGATGGTAGAGTGGCACATATAGGGTGTTTTGGTCGAGGTGGTGTGCAAAGTGAGAGGGTTAGGGAAAATGATTTGGTAAACAGAGAAGAGGTAGTAAAAGCTTTGCGGAAGATGAAAGCCGGCAAGGCAGCAGGTTTGGATGGTATTGCAGTGGAAGTTATTAAAAAAGGGGGTGACTGTATTGTTGACTGGTTGGGAAGGTTATTTAATGTATGTATGACTCATGGTGAGGTGCCTGAGGATTGGCGGAATGCGTGCATAGTGCCATTGTACAAAGGCAAAGGGGATAAGAATGAGTGCTCAAATTACAGAGGTATAAGTTTGTTGAGTATTCCTGGTAAATTATATGGGAGGATATTGATTGAGAGGGTGAAGGCATGTACAGAGCATCAGATTGGGGAAGAGCAGTGTGGTTTCAGAAGTGGTAGATGATGTGTGGATCAGGTGTTTGCTTTGAAGAATGTATGTGAGAAATACTTAGAAAAGCAAATGGATTTTTATGTAGCATTTATGGATCTGGTGAAGGGATATGATAGAGTTGATAGAGATGCTCTGTGGAAGGTATTAAGAATATATGGTGTGGGAGGCAAGTGGTTAGAAGCAGTGAAAAGTTTTTATCGAGGATGTAAGGCATGTGTACGTGTAGGAAGAGAGGAAAGTGGTTGGTTCTCAGTGAAAGTAGGTTTGCGGCAGGTGTGTGTCATGTCTCCATGGTTGTTTATTTTGTTTATGGATGGGGTTGTTAGGGAGGTGATTGCAAGAGTTTTGGAAAGAGGGGCAAGTATGAAGTCTGTTGGGGAGGAGAGAGCTTGGGAAGTGAGTCAGTTGTTGTTCGTTGATGATACAGCGCTGTTGGCTGATTCATGTAAGAAACTGCAGAAGCTGGTGACTGAGTTTGGTAAAGTGTATGAAAGAAGAAAGTTAAGAGTAAATGTGAATAAGAGCAAGGTTATTAGGTATAGTAGGGTTGAGGGTCAAGTCAATTGGGAGGTGAGTTTGAATGAAGAAAAACTGGAGTAAGTGAAGTGTTTTAGATATCTGGGAGTGGATCTGGCAGCGGATGGAACCATGGAAGCGGAAGTGGATCATAGGGTGGGGGAGGGGGCGAAAATTCTGGGAGCCTTGAAGAATGTGTGGAAGTCGAGAACATTATCTCGGAAAGCAAAAGTGTGTATGTTTGTAGGAATAGTGGTTCCAACAATGTTTTATGGTTGCGAGGCGTGGGCTATGGATATAGTTGTGCGCAGGAGGATGGATGTGCTGGAAATGAGATGTTTGAGGACAATGTGTGGTGTGAGGTGGTTTGATCGAGTAAGTAACGTAAGGGTAAGAGAGATGTGTGGAAATAAAAAGAGCGTGGTTGAGAGTGCAGAAGAGGGTGTTTTGAAATGATTCGGGCACATGCAGAGAATGAGTGAGGAAAGATTGACCAAGAGAATATATGTGTCGGAGGTGGAGGGAACGAGGAGAAGAGGGAAACCAAATAGGAGGTGGAAAGATGGAGTGAAAAAGATTTTGTGTGATCGGGGCCTGAACATGCAGGAGGGTGAAAGGAGGGCAAGGAATAGAGTGAATTGGAGCGATGTGGTATACCGGGGTTGACGAGCTGTCAGTGGATTGAATCAAGGCATGTGAAGCGTCTGGGGTAAACCATGGAAAGCTGTGTAGGTTTGTATATTTGCGTGTGTGGACGTATGTATATACATGTGTATGGGGGTGGGTTGGGCCATTTCTTTCGTCTGTTTCCTTGCGCTACCTCGCAAACGCGGGTGACAGCGACAACGCAAAAAAAAAAAAAAAAATATATATATATATATATATATATATATATATATATATATATATTTTTTTTTTTTTTTTTTTTTTTATACTTTGTCGCTGTCTCCCGCGTTTGCGAGGTAGCGCAAGGAAACAGACGAAAGAAAATGGCCCAACCCCCCCCCCCCATACACATGTACATACACACGTCCACACACGCAAATATACATACCTACACAGCTTTCCATGGTTTACCCCAGACGCTTCACATGCCCTGATTGAATCCACTGACAGCACGTCAACCCCTGTATACCACATGACTCCAATTCACTCTATTCCTTGCCCTCCTTTCACCCTCCTGCATGTTCAGGCCCCGATCACACAAAATCTTTTTCACTCCATCTTTCCACCTCCAATTTGGTCTCCCTCTTCTCCTCGTTCCCTCCACCTCCGACACATATATCCTCTTGGTCAATCTCTCCTCACTCATTCTCTCCATGTGCCCAAACCATTTCAAAACACCCTCTTCTGCTCTCTCAACCACGCTCTTTTTATTTCCACACATCTCTCTTACCCTTACGTTACTTACTCGATCAAACCACCTCACACCACACATTGTCCTCAAACATCTCATTTCCAGCACATCCATCCTCCTGCGCACATCTCTATCCATAGCCCACGCCTCGCAACCATACAACATTGTTGGAACCACTATTCCCTCAAACATACCCATTTTCGCTTTCCGAGATAATGTTCTCGACTTCCACACATTTTTCAAGGCTCCCAAAATTTTCGCCCCCTCCCCACCCTATGATCCACTTCCGCTTCCATGGTTCCATCCGCTGACAGATCCACTCCCAGATATCTAAAACACTTCACTTCCTCCAGTTTTTCTCCATTCAAACTCACCTCCCAATTGACTTGACCCTCACCCCTACTGTACCTAATAACCTTGCTCTTATTCACATTTACTCTCAACTTTCTTCTTCCACACACTTTACCAAACTCAGTCACCAGCTTCTGCAGTTTCTCACATGAATCAGCCACCAGCGCTGTATCATCAGCGAACAACAACTGACTCACTTCCCAAGCTCTCTCATCCCCAACAGACTTCATACTTGCCCCTCTTTCCAGGACTCTTGCATTTACCTCCCTTACAACCCCATCCATAAACAAATTAAACAACCATGGAGACATCACACACCCCTGCCGCAAACCTACATTCACTGAGAACCAATCACTTTCCTCTCTTCCTACACGTACACATGCCTTACATCCTCGATAAAAACTTTTCACTGCTTCTAACAACTTGCCTCCCACACCATATATTCTTAATACCTTCCACAGAGCATCTCTATCAACTCTATCATATGCCTTCTCCAGATCCATAAATGCTACATACAAATCCATTTGCTTTTCTAAGTATTTCTCACATACATTCTTCAAAGCAAACACCTGATCCACACATCCTCTACCACTTCTGAAACCGCACTGCTCTTCCCCAATCTGATGCTCTGTACATGCCTTCACCCTCTCAATCAATACCCTCCCATATAATTTACCAGGAATACTCAACAAACTTATACCTCTGTAATTTGAGCACTCACTCTTATCCCCTTTGCCTTTGTACAATGGCACTATGCACGCATTCCGCCAATCCTCAGGCACCTCACCATGAGTCATACATACATTAAATAACCTTACCAACCAGTCAACAATACAGTCACCCCCTTTTTTAATAAATTCCACTGCAATACCATCCAAACCTGCTGCCTTGCCGGCTTTCATCTTCCGCAAAGCTTTTACTACCTCTTCTCTGTTTACCAAATCATTTTCCCTAACCCTCTCACTTTGCACACCACCTCGACCAAAACACCCTATATCTGCCACTCTGTCATCAGACACATTCAACAAACCTTCAAAATACTCATTCCATCTCCTTCTCACATCACCGCTACTTGTTATCACCTCCCCATTTGCGCCCTTCACTGAAGTTCCCATTTGCTCCCTTGTCTTACGCACCCTATTTACCTCCTTCCAGAACATCTTTTTATTCTCCCTAAAATTTACTGATAGTCTCTCACCCCAACTCTCATTTGCCCTTTTTTTCACCTCTTGCACCTTTCTCTTGACCTCCTGTCTCCTTCTTTTATACATCTCCCACTCAATTGCATTTTTTCCCTGCAAAAATCGTCCAAATGCCTCTCTCTTCTCTTTCACTAATACTCTTACTTCTTCATCCCACCACTCACTACCCTTTCTAAACAGCCCACCTCCCACTCTTCTCATGCCACAAGCATCTTTTGCGCAATCCATCACTGATTCCCTAAATACATCCCATTCCTCCCCCACTCCCCTTACTTCCATTGTTCTCACCTTTTTCCATTCTGTACACAGTCTCTCCTGGTACTTCCCCACACAGGTCTCCTTCCCAAGCTCACTTACTCTCACCACCTTCTTCACCCCAACATTCACTCCTCTTTTCTGAAAACCCATACTAATCTTCACCTTAGCCTCCACAAGATAATGATCAGACATCTCTCCAGTTGCACCTCTCAGCACATTAACATCCAAAAGTCTCTCTTTCGCGCGCCTGTCAATTAACACGTAATCCAATAACGCTCTCTGGCCATCTCTCCTACTTACATAAGTATACTTATGTATATCTCGCTTTTTAAACCAGGTATTCCCAATCATCAGTCCTTTTTCAGCACATAAATCTACAAGCTCTTCACCATTTCCATTTACAACACTGAACACCCCATGCATACCAATTATTCCCTCAACTGCCACATTACTCACCTTTGCATTCAAATCACCCATCACTATAACCCGGTCTCGTGCATCAAAACCGCTAACACACTCATTTAGCTGCTCCCAAAACACTTGCCTCTCATGATCTTTCTTCTCATGCCCAGGTGCATATGCACCAATAATCACCCACCTCTCTCCATCGACTTTCAGTTTTACCCATATTAATCGAGAATTTACTTTCTTGCATTCTATCACATACTCCCACAACTCCTGTTTCAGGAGTATTGCTACTCCTTCCCTTGCTCTTGTCCTCTCACTAACCCCTGACTTCACTCCCCAGACATTTCCAAACCACTCTTCCCCTTTACCCTTGAGCTTCGTTTCACTCAGAGCCAAAACATCCAGGTTCCTTTCCTCAAACATACTACCTATTTCTCCTTTTTTCACATCTTGGTTACATCCACACACATTTAGGCATCCCACTCTGAGCCTTCGAGGAGGATGATCACTCCCCGCGTGACTCCTTCTTCTGTTTCCCATTTTAGAAAGTTAATACAAGGAGGGGAGGATTTCCGGCCCCCCGCTCCCGTCCACTCTAGTCGCTTTCTACGACACGCGAGGAATACGTGGGAAGTATACTATTCGCCATTTCCCGCGATAGCGAGGTAGCGTTAAGAACAGAGGATTGGGCCTTTTTTGGAATATCCTCACCTGGCCCCCTCTGTTCCTTCTTTTGGAAAATATTTTTTTTTTTTTTTTTTTTTTTTTTATACTTTGTCGCTGTCTCCCGCGTTTGCGAGGTAGCGCAAGGAAACAGACGAAAGAAATGGCCCAACCCCCCCCCCCCATACACATGTACATACACACGTCCACACACGCAAATATACATACCTACACAGCTTTCCATGGTTTACCCCAGACGCTTCACATGCCTTGATTCAATCCACTGACAGCACGTCAACCCCTGTATACCACATCGCTCCAATTCACTCTATTCCTTGCCCTCCTTTCACCCTCCTGCATGTTCAGGCCCCGATCACACAAAATCTTTTTCACTCCATCTTTCCACCTCCAATTTGGTCTCCCTCTTCTCCTTGTTCCCTCCACCTCCGACACATATATCCTCTTGGTCAATCTTTCCTCACTCATTCTCTCCATGTGCCCAAACCATTTCAAAACACCCTCTTCTGCTCTCTCAACCACGCTCTTTTTATTTCCACACATCTCTCTTACCCTTACGTTACTTACTCGATCAAACCACCTCACACCACACATTGTCCTCAAACATCTCATTTCCAGCACATCCATCCTCCTGCGCACAACTCTATCCATAGCCCACGCCTCGCAACCATACAACATTGTTGGAACCACTATTCCTTCAAACATACCCATTTTTGCTTTCCGAGATAATGTTCTCGACTTCCACACATTTTTCAAGGCTCCCAAAATTTTCGCCCCCTCCCCCACCCTATGATCCACTTCCGCTTCCATGGTTCCATCCGCTGCCAGATCCACTCCCAGATATCTAAAACACTTCACTTCCTCCAGTTTTTCTCCATTCAAACTCACCTCCCAATTGACTTGACCCTCAACCCTACTGTACCTAATAACCTTGCTCTTATTCATATATATATATATATATATATATATATATATATATATATATATATATATATATATATATATATATATATATATATATAAATTCCTAAATGGGGAAACAGAAGAAGGAGTCACGCGGGGAGGGCTAATCCTCCTCGAAGGCTCAGATTGGGGTGTCTAAATGTGTGTGGATGTAACCAAGATGAGAAAAAAGGAGAGATAGGTTGTATGTTTAAGTAAAGGAACCTGGATGTTTTGGCTCTGAGTGAAACGAAGCTCGAGGGTAAAGGGGAAGAGTGGTTTGGGAATGTCTTGGGAGTAAAATCAGGGGTTAGTGAGAGGACAAGAGCAAGGGAAGGAGTACCACTACTCCTGAAACAGGAGTGGTGGGAGTATGTGATAGAGTATAAGAAAGTAAACTCTAGATTGATATGGGTAAAACTGAAAGTTGATGGAGAGAGATGGGTGATTATTTGTGCATATGCACCTGGGCATGATAAGAAAGATCATGAGAGGCAAGTGTTTTCGGAGCAGCTGAGTGAGTGTGTTAGTAGTTATGATGCACGAGACCGGGTTATAGTAATGGGTGATTTGAATGCAAAGGTGAGTAATGTGGCAGTTGAGGGAATAATTGATGTACATGGGGTGTTCAGTGTTGTAAATGGAAATGGTGAAGAGCTTGTAGATTTATGTGCTGAAAAAGGACTGGTGATCGGGAATACCTGGTTTAAAAAGAGACATATACATAAGTATACGTATGTAAGTAGGAGAGATGGCAAGAGAGCGTTATTCGATTACGTGTTAATTGATAGGCGCGCGAAATAGAGAGACTTTTGGATGCTAATGTGCTGAGACGTGCAACTGGAGAGATGTCTCATCCTTATCTTGTGCAGGCGAAGGTGAAGATTTGTAGAGGTTTTCAGAAAAGAAGTGAGAATATTGGGGTGAAAAGAGTGGTGAGAGTAGGTGAGCTTGGGAAGCAGACTTGTGTGAGGAAGTACCTGGAGAGACTGAGTAGAGAATGGAGAAAGGTGAGAACTAAGGACGTAAAGGGAGTGGGGGAGGAATGGGATGTATTTAGGGAAGAAGTGATGGCTTACGCAAAGGATGCTTGTGGCATGAGAAGCGTTGGAGGTGGGTTGATTAGAAAGGGTAGTGAGTGGTGGGATGAAGAGGTAAGATTATTAGAGAAAGGGAAGAGAGAGGCATTTGGACGATTTTTGCAGGAAAATAATGCAAATGACTAGGATATGTATAAAAGAAAGAGGCGGGAGGTCAAGAGAAAGGTGCAAGGGGTGAAAAAGAGGGCAAATGAGAGTTGGGGTGAGAGGGTATCATTAGATTTTAGGGAGAATAAAAAGATGTCTTCGAAGTAGGTAAATAAAGTACGTAAGACAAGGGAGCAAAAGGAAGCTTCAGTGATGGGGGCTAATGGGAAGTTGATAACAAGTAGTGGTGATGTAAGAAGGATATGGAGTGAGTATTTTGAAGGTTTGTTGAATGTGTTTGATGATAGAGTGGCAGATATAGGGTGTTTTGGTCGAGGTGGTGTGCAGAGCGAGAGGGAAGATTAAGCCAGCAAGGCAGCGGGTTTTGATGGTATTGCAGTGGAAGTTATTAAAAAAAAAAGGGATGACTGTATTATTGACTGGTTGGTAAGGTTATCTAATGCATGTATGTCGCATGATGAGGTGCCCGAGGATTAGCGGAATGCTTGCATATTGCCATTGTACAAAGGCAAAGGGGATAAAAGTAAGTGCTCAAATTACAGAGGTATAAGGTTGTTGAATATTTCAGGGAAATCATATGGGAGGGTATTGATTGGGAGGGTGAATGCATGTACAGAGCATCAGATTGGGGAAGAGCAGTGTGGTTTCAGAAGTGGCAAAGGATGTGTAGGTCAGGTGTTTGCTTTGAAGAATGTATGTGAGAAACACTTACAAAAGCAAATGGATTTGTATGTACCATTTATGGATCTGGAGAAGGCATATATTAGAGTTGATAGAGATGCTCTGTAGAAGGTATTAAGAATATATGGTGTGGGAGGCAAGTTCTTAGAAGCAGTGAAAAGTTTTTATCGAGGAAGTAAGGCATGTGTACGTGTAGGAAGAGAGAAAAGTGATTAGTTTTCAGTGGTTGTAGGTTTGCGGCAGTGGTGTGTGGTGTCTCTATGTTTGTTTGATTTGTTTATGGATGGAGTTGTTAGGGAAGTGAATGCAAGAGTTTTGGAAAGAGGGGCAAGTATGCAGTCTGCCGTGGATGAGAGAGCTTGGGAAGTGAGTCAGTTGTTGTTCGCTGATGATACAGCGCTGGTGGCTGATTCATGTGAGAAACTGAAGAAGCTGGTGCCTGAGATGGGTAAAGTGTGTGAAAGAAGAAAGTCAAGAGTAAATGTGAATAAGAGCAAGGTTATTAGGAACAGTAGGGTTGAGAGACTAGTCAATTGGGAGGTAAGTATGAATGGAGAAAAACTGGAGGAAGTAAAGTGTTTTTAGATATCTGGGAGTGGATCTGCCAGCGGATGGAACCATGGAAGCGGAAGTGGATCATAGGGTGGGGGAGGGGGCGAAAATTCTAGGAGCCTTGAAGAATGTGTGGAAATCGAGAACATTATCTCGGAAAGCAAAAATGAGTATGTTTGAAGGAATAGTGGTTCCAACAATGTTGTATGGTTGCGAGGCGTGGGCTATGGATAGAGTTGTGCGGAGGAGGGTGGATATATATCTTGTCTTTCTTTCAAACTATTCGCCATTTCCCGCGTTAGCAAGGTAGCGTTAAGAACAGAGGACTGGGTCTCTGAGGGAATATCCTCACCTGGCCACCTTCTCTTTTCTTCTTTTGGAAAATTAAAAAAAAAAAAAAAGGGGAGGATTTCCATCCCCCCCTCCCTCCTCTTTTAGTCGCCTTCTACAACACGCAGGGAATACGTGGGAAGTATTCTTTCTCCCCTATCCACAGGGATAGTAATATATGAGGAAGTACCAGGAGAGACTGAGTACAGAACCGAAAAAGGTGAGAACAATGGAAGTAAGGGGAGTGGGGAGGAATGGGATGTATTTAGGGAATCAGTGATAAATTGCGCAAAGGATGCTTGTGCTTGAGAAGAGTGGGAGGTGGGTTGATTAGAAAGGGTAGTGAGTGGTGGGATGAAGAAGTAAGATTATTAGTGAAAGAGAAGAGAGAGGCATTTGGACGATTTTTGCTGGGAAAAAATGCAAATGAGTGGGAGATGTATAGAAGAAAGAGACAGGAGGTCAAGAGAAAGGTGCAAGAGGTGAAAAAGAGGGCAAATGAGAGTTGGGGTAAGAGAGTATCATTAAATTTTAGGGAGAATAAAAAGATGTTCTGGAAGGAGGTAAATAAAGTGCGTAAGACAAGGGAGCAAATGGGAACTTCAGTGAAGGGCGCAAATGGGGAGGTGATAACAAGTAGTGGTGATGTGAGAAGGAGATGGAGTGAGTATTTTGAAGGTTTGTTGAATGTGTTTGATGATAGAGTGGCAGATATAGGGTGTTTTGGTCGAGGTGGTGTGCAAAGTGAGACGGTTAGGGAAAATGATTTGGTAAACAGAGAAGAGGTAGTAAAAGCTTTGCGGAAGATGAAAGCCGGCAAGGCAGCAGGGTTAGATGGTATTCCAGCGGAATTTATTAAAAAAGGGGGTGACTGTATTACTGACTGGTTAGTAAGGATATTTTATGTATGTATGACTCATGGTGAGGTGCCTGAGGATTGGCGGAATGCGTGCATAGTGCCATTGTACAAAGGCAAAGGGGATAAGAGTGAGTACTCAAATTACAGACGTATAAGTTTGTTGAGTATTCCTGGTAAATTATATGGGGGTTTATTGATTGAGAGGGTGAAGGCATGTACAGAGCATCAGATTGGGGAAGAGGAGTGTGGTTTCAGAAGTGGTAGAGGATGTGTGGATCAGGCGTTTGCTTTGAAGAATGTGTTTGAGATGTACTTAGAAAAGTAAGTGGATTTGTATGTAGCATTTATGGATCTGGAGAAGGCATATGATAGAGTTGATAGAGATGATCTGTGGAAGGTATTAAGAATATATGGTGTAGGGAGGCAGGTTGTTAGAAGCAGTGAAAAGTTTTTATCGAGGATGTAAGGCATGTGTACGTGTACGAAGAGAGGAAAGTGATTGGTTCTCAGTGAATGTAGGTTTGCGGCAGGGGTGGTTGTTTAATTTGTTTATGGATGGGGTTGTTAGGGAGGTGAATGCAAGAGTTTTGGAAAGAGGGGCAAGTATGAAGTCTGTTGGGGATGAGAGAGTTTGGGAAGTGAGTCGGTTGTTGTTCGCTGATGATACAGCGCTGGTGGCTGATTCATGTGAGAAACTGCAGAAACTGGTGACTGAGTTTGGTAAAGTGTGTGAAAGAAGAAAGTTAAGGGTAAATATGATTAAGAGAAAGGTAATTAGGTACAGTAGGGTTGAGGGTCAAGTCAATTGGGAGGTAAGTTTGAATGGAGAAAAACTGGAGGAAGTAAAGTGTTTTAGATATCTGGGAGTGGATCTGGCAGCGGATGGAACCATGCACGCGGAAGTGGATCATAGGGTGGGGGAGGGGGCGAAAATCCTGGGAGCCTTGAAGAATGTGTGGAAGTTGAGAACATTATCTCGGAAAGCAAAAATGGGTATGTTTGAAGGAATAGTGGTTCCAACTATGTTGTATGGTTGCGAGGCGTGGGCTATGGATAGAGTTGTGCGCAGGAGGATGGATGTGCTGGGAATGAGATGTTTGAGGACAATATGTGGTGTGAGATGGTTTGATCGAGTAAGTAACGTAAGGGTAAGAGATATGTGTGGAAATAAAAAGAGCGTGGTTGAGAGAGCAGAAGAGGGTGTTTTCAAATTGTTTGGGCACATGGAGAGAATGAGTGAGGAAAGATTGACCAAGAGGATATATGTGTCGGAGGTGGAGGGAACGAGGAGAAGTGGGAGACCAAATTGGAGGTGGAAAGATGGAGTGAAAAAGATTTTGTGTGATCGGGGCCTGAACATGCAGGAGGGTTGAAAGGAGGGCAAGGAATAGAGTGAATTGGATCGATGTGGTATACCGGGGTTGACGTGCTGTCAGAGGATTGAATCAGGGCATGTGAAGCGTCTGGGGTAAACCATGGAAAGCTGTGTATGTATGTATATTTGAGTGTGTGGAAGTATGTATATACATGTGTATGGGGGTGGGTTGGGCCATTTCTTTCTTCTGTTTCCTTGCGCTACCTCGCAAGCGCGGGAGACAGCGACAAAGCAAAAAAAAAATATATATATATATATATATATATATATATATATATATATATATATATATATATATATATATATATATATATATATATATATATATATATATATATATATATTATATATATATTATATTATATAGGAAGTATTCTTTCTCCCCTATCCCCAGGGATAGTATATATATATATATATATATATATATATATATATATATATATATATATATATATATATATATATATATATATATATATATATATATATATATATATATATATATATACATATATATATATATATATATATATATATATATATATATATATATATATATATATATATATATATATATGTATATATATATATACATTGGAGAGAGGGGCAAGTATGAAGTCTGTTGGGGATGAGAGAGCTTGGGAAGTGAGTCAGTTGTTGTTCGCTGATGATACAGAGCTGGTGGCTGATTCATACGACAAACTGCAGAAGCTGGTGACTGAGTTTGGTTAAGTGTGTGAAAGAAGAAAATTAAGAGTAAATGTGAATAAGAGCAAGGTTATTAGGTACAGTTGGGTTGAGGGTCAAGTCAATTGGGAGGTAAATTTGAATGGAGAAAAACTGGAGGAAGTAAAGTGTTTTAGATGTCTGGGCGTGGATCTGGCAGCGGATGGAACCATTGAAGCGGAAGTGGATCATAGGGTGGGGGAGGGGGCGAATATCCTGGAGCCTTGAAGAATGTTTGGAAGTCGAGAACATTATCTCGGAAAGCAAAAATGGGTATGTTTGAAGGAATAGTGGTTCCAACAATGTTGTATGGTTGCAAGGCGTGGGCTATGGATAGAGTTGTGCGCAGGAGGATGGATGTGCTGGAAATGAGATGTTTAAGGACAATGTGTGGTGTGAGGTTGTTTGATCGAGTAAATAACGTAAGGGTAAGAGAGATGTGTGTAAATAAAAAGAGCGTGGTTGAGAGAGTAGAAGAGGGTGTTTTGAAATGGTTTGGGCACATGGAGAGAATGAGTGAGGAAAGATTGACCAAGAGGATATATGTGTCGGAGGTGGAGGGAACGAGAAGTGGGAGACCACATTGGAGGTGGAAAGATGGAGTGAAAAAGATTTTGAGTGATCGGGGCCTGAACATGCAGGAGGGTGAAAGGAGGGCAAGGAATGGAGTGAATTGGATCGATGTGGTATACCGGGGTTGACGTGCTGTCAGTGGATTGAATCAGGGCATGTGAAGCGCCTGGGGTAAACCATGGAAAGCTGTGTAGGTATGTATATTTGCGTGTGTGGACGTATGTATATACATGTGTATGGGGGTGGGTTGGGCCATTTCTTTCGTCTGTTTCCTTGCGCTACCTCGCAAACGCGGGAGACAGCGACAAAGCAAAAAAAAAGAAGAAAAAAAATATATTCCTATAAGTCCAAGGGGAAAATGAGACAAGAAAAGTTCCCAAGTGCACTTTCGTGTAATAATCACATCATCAGGGGAGATACAAGAGAGAAATACAACAATCAGTTGATATACATCGAGGAGACGAAGCTAGGACGCCATTTGGTAAACATATGATTGTCCAAAACATACAACGAGCGTTCATAAACTTATCATTTTACAACTCTTATCAACAATAAACTTATCTAATTTGTATAGACCATCACTAATATTAAGATTATAATTCTTCGTGTATTTAATAATAGAAGATTCTGAGTTAGAGTTAATAAGTGAGATGGCGTTACTCCAGTCAATACAATGATCATAGTTTTTAACATGATTAAACAAGGCATTTGATTCTTGTCCCGTTCTTATACTATATCTATGTTGCTTAAGTCTAAGAGAAAGATCCTTACCAGTCTGACCAACAGAAAATTTATCACAGTTTCCACAAGGAACTTTATAGATGCAACCAAGAGAATTTTCTGGTGAATTCCTGATTAAGATATTCTTTATAGCATTATTGTTGCTAAAGGCAACATTTACTTTAAAGGATTTAAGCAGCATGGGAAGCAAAGTGAAATTATTATTAAAAGGGAGAGCTAAAAGATTTTTGGTGTTAATGGGAGGTTTGGGCTCAACTTTATAAAATGATTTCTTTGCTAACTTAAGGGATTTATCAATGAAAGATCGAGGGTACTTTAACTTAGATCCAATAGAATATATCTTCTCAAACTCATTGTCAATAAACTCTGGACTGCAAATACGTAATGCCCTAAGGAACATAGATTGAAATGATGATAATCTAACTCTGTCATGTTGAGATGAGTAATAATGGATATATGAGCATACATTGGTGGGTTTTCTATATATGCTAAACTTAAACTTGTTTCCTTGTCTATGGATCATGCAATCTAAAAATGGTAACATACCATTATTTTCATTTTCTACAGTAAATTTGATGGAAGGTACTAAATTGTTAAGTAAGGGGAGATATATTTGTAAATTTTCATTTCTTGGCCAAACACAAAAAACATCATCTACATACCTAAACCTAATTGCATTAGAAGGTAAGATATCCTTTAGTAATTTGGTTTCAAAAAATTCCATATAAAGATTACTTAGTACAGGTGAAAGAGGGTTACCCATTGCCATACCAAATTTTTGAGCATAATAATCTCCATTAAATTGAAATACACAGTCTTTTATACACAATTTTATCAGTTCAATGAAATTAGACTTTGAAACAGGTAAATGAATATCATCCAATACATCAAATAAATATTCTAAAATGTCATCAACTGGAACTTTAGTGAAAAGTGAGGAAACATCTAAACTAACTAGTTTGAAATCAAAATTAACATTGTTATTGATTAGCTTGTTGACTAAATCTACATTGTTCATGATATTAGAATTTGATACCTTACCCACTAAAGGGCTTAATAAAGAAACTAACCATTTTGACAATTTATATGTGATGGAGCCTACTGAACTCACCATAGGTCTTGCTGGAAAATTTTGTTTATGTGTTTTGATAAGTCCATACATATATGGCAATGAAGGGGACAAAGATGACAAATTTTTGATAAGAGAAATGTTACCTTTTAACAACAATTTCATTTCTCTATTGAAGTGAGAATTAACTACTTCTAAGGAATTTTTACTAAGTTTAGAATATGTTGTGTTATCATTTAGAAGATCATTCATTATAGATAAATAGTTACTTTTGTCTAAAATCACAACAGTGTTAGCCTTAACTGCTTTAGTAATATGTATATCCTTGTCTTTTTTTTAAGGTGTTAATAGCTCTTATGAATCTTTTAGGGCAATTAGCTTCCACTGGTTTTGACAAACTGGCATACACTAAACCCTTGCAAATATTAATATCATCATTACTTAAACTACTATATTTTTCTAAATTACAAAAAGACTTTGTGACATCAACACAGCTGGCTTCTCTGTTATAGCACACAAAACTTAAACCATAGCCTAATGCACACAAGGAATCTTTATCTAGTTGTTTATCAGAAAGGTTTACCACAAGATATGGGTTTGTGTTCTTGGTCAGTCGCTGATTTCAATAAGATGGTCCAACTTACGATTTAGTGACACTTGTAGCCTATTGAGTTCTTTCCTTAATTCATCATAGCAATAGTCCAACATCCGGTTCTTCCAGTGTGTCGGTATTGTCATTTGAAAGCGACGTTTCTTCTCTCTTGAAATACGAAAAGCCTCATCCATTTCAAGTTTCTTTAATTCAATGTTTTTCTTTAAAATAATATTTTGAAATTGGTCAAATGGTCGACCAGACAGCTGCAACAAACGTTGAGGTAGGACAGATCTTGGCATCACTTGTTCATCAAGGCATTTCCTAAGAAATTCAAATCGTAACTTCAGTTGGTGAGCCTTGATTAGCGATTTGGAGAAAGCAGTAACGAAAGGAGGAAGTCCAGGACAGCTTGACAGCAAAGAAATCATTTTATAAAGTTGAGCCCAAACCTCCCATTGACACCAAGAAGCTTTTAGTTCTCCCTTTTAATAATAATTTCACTTTGCTTACCATGCTGCTTAAATCCTTTAATGTAAATGTTGCCTTTAGCAACAATGATACTATAAAGAATATCTTATTCAGGAATTCACCAGAAAATTCTCTTGGTTGCATCTATAAAGTTCCTTGTGGAAGACTGTGACAAATTTTATGTTGGTCAGACTGGTAAGGATCTTTCTGTTAGACTTAAGCAACATAAATATAGTATAAGAACGGGACAAGAATCAAATGCCTTGTTTAATCATGTTAAAAACTATGATCATTGTATTGACGGGAGTAACGCCATCTCAGTTATTAACTCTAACTCTATTACCAAGAGAAATATCATTGAGTCTTATATGATTAAATATACAAAGAATTATAATCTTAATATTAGTGATGATCTATACAAATTAGATAACTTTATTATTGATAAGATTTGTAAAATGATAAGTTTATGAACGCTCGTTGTATGTTTTGGACAATTACATGTTTACCAAATGGCATCCTAGCTTCGTCTCCTCGATGTATATAAACTGATTGTTATATTTCTCTCTTGTATCTCCCCTGATGATGTGATCATTACACGAAAGTGCACTTGGGAAATTTTCGTGTTTCATTTTCCCCGTGGACTCATAGGAATATCTTGATCATGCCCAAAATTGTGATCCTTGCCAATATATAGATATAGATGTATATTTAGCATCTATAGAAGGCATGTGATAGAGCTGATAGAGATGCTCTGTGGAAGGTATTAAGAATATATGGTGTGGGAGGCAAGTTGTTACAAGCAGTGAAAAGTTTTTATCGAGGATGTCAGGCATGTGTACGTGTAGGAAGAGAGGAAAGTAATTGGTTCTCAGTGAATGTAGGTTTGCGGCAGGGGTGTGTGATGTCTCCATGGTTGTTTAATTTGTTTATGGATGGGGTTGTTAGGGAGGTGAATGCGAGAGTTTTGGAAAGAGGGGCAAGTATGAAGTCTGTTGGGGATGAGAGAGCTTGGGAAGTGAGTCAGTTGTTCGCTGATGATACAGCGCTGGTGGCTGATTCATGTGAGAAACTGCAGAAGCTGGTGACTGAGTTTGGTAAAGTGTGTGAAAGAAGAAAGTTAAGAGTAAATGTGAATAAGAGCAAGGTTATTAGGTACAGTAGGGTTGAGGGTCAAGTCAATTGGGAGGTGAGTTTGAATGGAGAAAAACTGGAGGAAGTGAAGTGTTTTAGATATCTGGGAGTGGATCTGGCAGCGGATGGAAACATGGAAGCGGAAGTGGATCGTAGGGTGGGGGAGGGGGCGAGAATTCTGGGAGCCTTGAAGAATGTGTGGAAGTCGAGAACATTAACTCGGAAAGCAAAAATGGGTATGTTTGAAGGAATAGTGTTTCCAACAATGTTATATGGTTGCGAGGCGTGGACTATGGATAGAGTTGTGCGCAGGAGGATGGATGTGCTAGAAATGAGATGTTTGAGGACAATGTGTGGTGTGAGGTGGTTTGATCGAGTAAGCAACGTAAGGGTAAGAGAGATGTGTGGAAATAAAAAGAGCGTGGTTGAGAGAGCAGAAGAGGGTGTTTTGAAATGGTTTGGTCACATGGAGAGAATGAGTGAGGAAAGATTGACCAAGAGGATATATGTGTCGGAGGTGGAGGGAACGAGGAGAAGAGGGAGACCAAATTGGAGGTGGAAAGATGGAGTGAAAAAGATTTTGTGTGATCGGGGCCTGAACATGCAGGAGGGTGAAAGGAGGGCAAGGAATAGAGTGAATTGGAGGGATGTGGTATACCGGGGTTGACGTGCTGTCAGTGGATTGAATCAAGGCATGTGAAGCGTCTGGGGTAAACCATGGAAAGCTGTGTAGGTATGTATATTTGAGTGTGTGGACGTATGTATATACATGTGTATATATATATATATATATATATATATATATATATATATATATATATATATATATATATATATATATATATATATATATATATATATATATATATATATATATATATATATATATATATATATATATATATATATATATATATATATATACATATATATATATATATATATATATATATATATATATATATATATATATATATATATATATATATATATATATATATATATATATATATATATATATATATATATATATATATATATATATATATATATATATATATATATATATATATATATATATATATATATATATATATATATATATATATATATATATATATATATACATATATATAGAGAAGAGGTAGTAAAAGCTTTGCGGAAGATGAAAGCCGGCAAGGCAGCAGGTTTGGATGGTATTGCAGTGGAATTTATTAAAAAATGGGGTGACTGCATTGTTGACTGGTTGGTAAGGTTATTTAACCTTGTATATATATATATATATATATATATATATATATATATATATATATATATATATATATATATATATATATATATATATATATATATATATATATATATATATATATATATGTATATATATATATATATATATATATATATATATATATATATATATATATATATATATATATATATATATATATATATATATTTTTTTTTTCTTTTTTGCTTTGTCGCTGTCTCCCGCGTTTGCGAGGTAGCGCAAGGAAACAGACGAAAGAAATGGCCCAACCCACCCCCATACACATGCCTTGATTCAATCCACTAACAGCACGTCAACCCCGGAATACCACATCGCTCCAATTCACACTATTCTTTGCCCTCCTTTCACCCTCCTGCATGTTCAGGCCCCGATCATACAAAATCTTTTTCACTCCATCTTTCCACCTCCAATTTGGTCTCCCTCTTCTCCTCGTTCCCTCCACCTCCGACACATATATCCTCTTGGTCAATCTTTCCTCACTCATTCTCTCCATGTGACCAAAACATTTCAAAACACCCTCATCTGCTCTCTCAACCACGCTCTTTTTATTTCCACACATCTCTCTTACCCTTACGTTACTCACTCGATCAAACCACCTCACACCACACATTGTCCTCAAACATCTCATTTCCAGCACATCCGTCCTCCTGCGCACAACTCTATCCATAGCCCACGCCTCGCAAGCATACAACATTGTTGGAACCACTATTCCTTCAAACATACCCATTTCCGCTTTCCGAGATAATGTTCTCGACTTGTGTATATATATATATTCATATATATGTATCTATATATATAGAAGTTTCAGTTTTCTAAATTGTTTCTTACATTTTTCATATGTATATATATGTATGTGTGTGTGTGTGCGTGTATGTGCGTGTGTATGTGTATGTGTGTGTATGTGTATATGTATATATATATGTATATTATCCCTGGGGATAGGGGTGAAAGAATACTTCCCACGTATTCCTCGCGTGTCGTAGAAAGCGACCAGAGGGGACGGGAGCGGGGGGCCAGAAATCCTCCCCTCCTTGTATTAACTTTCTAAAATGGGAAACAGAAGAAGGAGTCACGCGGGGAGTGCTCATCCTCCTCGAAGGCTCAGAGTGGGGTGCCTAAATGTGTGTGGATGTAACCAAGATGTGAAAAGAGGAGAGATAGGTAGTATGTTTGAGGAAAGGAACCTGGATGTTTTGGCTCTGAGTGAAACGAAGCTCAAGGGTAAAGGGGAAGAGTGGTTTGGGAATGTCTGGGGAGTAAAGTCAGGGGTTAGTGAGAGGACAAGAGCAAGGGAAGGAGTAGCAATACTCCTGAAACAGGAGTTGTGGGAGTATGTGATAGAGTGTAAGAAAGTAAATTCTCGATTAATATGGGTAAAACTGAAAGTTGATGGAGAGAGGTGGGTGATTATTGGTGCATATGCACCTGGGCATGAGAAGAAAGATCAAGAGAGGCAAGTGTTTTGGGAGCAGCTGAATGAGTGTGTTAGTGGTTTTGATGCACGAGACCGGGTTATAGTGACGGGTGATTTGAATGCAAAGGTGAGTAATGTGGCAGTTGAGGGAATAATTGGTATACATGGGGTGTTCAGTGTTGTAAATGGAAATGGTGAAGAGCTTGTAGATTTATGTGCTGAAAAAGGACTGATGATTGGGAATACCTGGTTTAAAAAGCGAGATATACATAAGTATACTTATGTAAGTAGGAGAGATGGCCAGAGAGCGTTATTGGATTACGTGTCGATTGACAGGCGTGCGAAAGAGAGACTTTTGGATGTTAATGTGCTGAGAGGTGCAACTGGAGGGATGTCTGATCATTATCTTGTGGAGGCTAAGGTGAAGATTTGTATGGGTTTTCAGAAAAGAAGAGTGAATGTTGGGGTGAAGAGGGTGGTGAGAGTAAGTGAGCTTAAGGAGACCTGTGTGAGGAAGTACCAGGAGAGACTGAGTACAGAATGGAAAAAGGTGAGAACAATGGAAGCAAGGGGAGTGGGGGAGGAATGGGATGTATTTAGGGAATCAGTGATGGATTGCGCAAAAGATGCTTGTGGCATGAGAAGAGTGGGAGGTGGGTTGATTAGAAAGGGTAGTGAGTGGTGGGATGAAGAAGTAAGAGTATTAGTGAAAGAGAAGAGAGAGGCATTTGGACGATTTTTGCAGGGAAAAAATGCAATTGAGTGGGAGATGTATAAAAGAAAGAGACAGGAGGTCAAGAGAAAGGTGCAAGAGGTGAAAAAAAGGGCAAATGAGAGTTGGGGTGAGAGAGTATCATTAAATTTTAGGGAGAATAAAAAGATGTTCTGGAAGGAGGTAAATAAAGTGCGTAAGACAAGGGAGCAAATGGGAACTTCAGTGAAGGGCGCAAATGGGGAGGTGATAACAAGTAGTGGTGATGTGAGAAGGAGATGGAGTGAGTATTTTGAAGGTTTGTTGAATGTGTTTGATGACAGAGTGGCAGATATAGGGTGTTTTGGTCGAGGTGGTGTGCAAAGTGAGAGGGTTAGGGAAAATGATTTGGTAAACAGAGAAGAGGTAGTGAAAGCTTTGCGGAAGATGAAAGCCGGCAAGGCAGCAGGTTTGGATAGTATTGCAGTGGAATTTATTAAAAAAGGGGGTGACTGTATTGTTGACTGGTTGGTAAGGTTATTTAATGTATGTATGACTCATGGTGAGGTGCCTGAGGATTGGCGGAATGCGTGCATAGTGCCATTGTACAAAGGCAAAGGGGATAAGAGTGAGTGCTCAAATTACAGAGGTATAAGTTTGTTGAGTATTCCTGGTAAATTATATGGGAGGGTATTGATTGAGAGGGTGAAGGCATGTACAGAGCATCAGATTGGGGAAGAGCAGTGTGGTTTCAGAAGTGGTAGAGGATGTGTGGATCAGGTGTTTGCTTTGAAGAATGTATGTGAGAAATACTTAGAAAAGCAAATGGATTTGTATGTAGCATTTATGGACCTGGAGAAGGCATATGATAGAGTTGATAGAGATGCTCTGTGGAAGGTATTAAGAATATATGGTGTGGGAGGAAAGTTGTTAGAAGCAGTGAAAAGTTTTTATCGAGGATGTAAGGCATGTGTACGTGTAGGAAGAGAGGAAAGTGATTGGTTCTCAGTGAATGTAGGTTTGCGGCAGGGGTGTGTGATGTCTCCATGGTTGTTTAATTTGTTTATGGATGGGGTTGTTAGGGAGGTAAATGCAAGAGTTTTGGAAAGAGGGGCAAGTATGAAGTCTGTTGGGGATGAGAGAGCTTGGGAAGTGAGTCAGTTGTTGTTCGCTGATGATACAGCGCTGGTGGCTGATTCATGTGAGAAACTGCAGAAGCTGGTGACTGAGTTTGGTAAAGTGTGTGGAAGAAGAAAGTTAAGAGTAAATGTGAATAAGAGCAAGGTTATTAGGTACAGTAGGGTTGAGGGTCAAGTCAATTGGGAGGTGAGTTTGAATGGAGAAAAACTGGAGGAAGTGAAGTGTTTTAGATATCTGGGAGTGGATCTGGCAGCGGATGGAACCATGGAAGCGGAAGTGGATCATAGGGTGGGGGAGGGGGCGAAAATTCTGGGGCCTTGAAGAATGTGTGGAAGTCGAGAACATTATCTCGGAAAGCAAAAATGGGTATGTTTGAAGGAATAGTGGTTCCAACAATGTTGTATGGTTGCGAGGCGTGGGCTATGGATAGAGTTGTGCGCAGGAGGATGGATGTGCTGGAAATGAGATGTTTGAGGACAATGTGTGGTGTGAGGTGGTTTGATCGAGTGAGTAACGTAAGGGTAAGAGAGATGTGTGGAAATAAAAAGAGCGTGGTTGAGAGAGCAGAAGAGGGTGTTTTGAAGTGGTTTGGGCACATGGAGAGAATGAGTGAGGAAAGATTGACCAAGAGGATATATGTGTCGATGGTGGAGGGAACGAGGAGAAGAGGGAGACCAAATTGGAGGTGGAAAGATGGAGTGAAAAAGATTTTGTGTGATCGGGGCCTGAACATGCAGGAGGGTGAAAGGAGGGCAAGGAATAGAGTGAACTGGAGCGATGTGGTATACCGGGGTTGACGTGCTGTCAGTGGATTGAATCAAGGCATGTGAAGCGTCTGGGGTAAACCATGGATAGCTGTGTAGGTATGTATATTTGCGTGTGTGGACGTATGTATATACATGTGTATGGGGGGGGTGGGCCATTTCTTTCGTCTGTTTCCTTGCGCTACCTCGCAAACGCGGGAGACAGCGACAAAGTATAAAAAAAAAAATATATATATATATATATATATATATATATATATATATATATATATATATATATATATATATATATATATATATATATATATATATATATATATATATATGTATATATATATATATATATATATATACATATATATATATATATATATATATATATATATATATATATATATATATATATATATATATATATATATATATATATATATATATATATATATATATATATATATATATATATATATATATATATATATATATATATATATATATATATATATATATATATATATATATATATATATATATATATTAGTAAAGCAGATAAGGCTAACACTGTTGTGAATTTAGACAAAGTAGCCATTTTTCTAAAATCAATGACCTTTTAAATGATGACAAAACGTATTCTAAACACAGTGAAATCCCTTAGAAGCAGTTAATTCCCATTTTAATAAAGCAAATGAAGTTGTTGTTGAAAGGTAATGTTTCTCTTATCAAAACTTTGTCATCTTTGATCCCTTCATTGCCATATATGTATGGACTTATCAAAACACATAAATAGAACTTTCCAGCAAGACCTATAGTGAGTTTAGTAGGATCCATCACATATAAGTTGTCAAAATGTTTTTTTCTTTATCAAGCCCTATAGTGGGTAAGGTGTCAAATTGTAATATCATGAACAATGCAGTTTTAGTCAACAAGCTAAACAATATCAACGATAATTTTGATTTCAAACAAGTTAGCTATGACGTTTCCTCAGTTTTTACAAAAGCTCCAATTGACGACCTTTTAGAATATTTATATGATGTCCTGGATGATATTCCTTTACCTGTTTCAAAGTCTTTTTTCTTTGAACTTATAAAATTGTGTATAAAAGACTGTGTTTTTCAGTTCAATGGAGATTATTATGCTCAAAAATTTGGTATGGCAAGTTTCAGTAGTAAGTAATCTTTATATGGAATTTTTTGAATCAAAATTACTAAAGCATACCTTACCTTCCAATGCAATTTGGTTTAGGTATGTATGTAGATGATGTTCTTTGTGTTTGGCCAACAAATGAAAATTTACAAGTATTTCTCCCCTTACTTTACAATCTAGTTCCTTCAATCAAATTTACTGTAGAAAATGAAAATAATTGTAAGTTACCATTCTTAGATTGAATGCAAGGAAACAAGTTTAAGTTTAGCGTATACAGAAAACCTACCAATGTATGCTCTTATATCAATTATTACTTATCTCAACATAACAGCGTTAAATTATCATTTCAATCTATGGTCCTTAGGGCATTACGTATTTGCTGTCCAGAGTTTATTGCTGATGAGTTTGAGAAATATTCTATTGGATCTAAGTTAAAGTACCTAGATCTTTCATTGATAAATCCTTGAAGTTAGCAAAGAAATCATTTTATAGAGATGAGCCCAAACCTCCCATTGACACCAAGAATCTTCTGGTACTCCATCTTAATAATAATTTTATTTTACTTCCCATGTTGCTTAAATCCTTTAATGTAAATGTTACCTTCAGCAACAATGACACTATAAGGAATATCTTAATCAGGAATTCACCAGAAAATACCCTGGATGTATCTATAAAGTGCCATGTGGAGATTGTGATAAATTTTATGTTGGGCAGACTGGTAAGGATCTTTCTCTTAGACTCAAGCAACATGAATATAGTATAACAACGGGACGAGAATCAAATGCCTTGTTTAATCTCGTTAAAAACTATGATCATTGTATTGCCTGGAGCAATGACATCTCAGTTATCAACTCTATCTCTCTTACGACGAGAAATGTAATTGAATCTTATATTATTGAAAACACAAATAATCATAATCTTAATATTAGTGATGGTCTATACAAATTAGATAACATTATTGTTGATAAAAATTTGTATAATGGTAAGTTTATGAACGTTTATTGTCTGTCTTGTTCAATCCCATGTTTACGAAATGGCGTCCTAGCTTTGTCTCTTCGATGTCTATCAACTGACTGTTATATTTCTCTTTTGTCTCCCCTGATGGTGTGATTATTACACGAAAGTGCACTTGGGAACTTATCGTGTTTCAGTTTCTCCGTAGACTCATACGAATATCTTGATCATGCGCAAAATTATGATCTTTTCCAATATATATATATATATATATATATATATATATATATATATATATATATATATATATATATATATATATATTTTTTTTTTTGCCGCTGTCTCCCGCGTTTGCGAGGTAGCGCAAGGAAACAGACGAAAGAAATGGCCCAACACACCCCCATACACATGTATATACATAAGTCCACACACGCAAATATACATACCTA
Source organism: Panulirus ornatus (assembly GCF_036320965.1). Lineage (NCBI taxonomy): Eukaryota > Metazoa > Arthropoda > Malacostraca > Decapoda > Palinuridae > Panulirus > Panulirus ornatus. The sequence goes on from NC_092287.1 coordinate 14,685,588, forward strand.
CACAGCTTTCCATGGTTTACCCCAGACGCTTCACATGCCCTGATTCAATCTACTGACAGCATGTCAACCCCGGTATACCACATCGATCCAATTCACTCTATTCCTTGACCTCCTTTCACCCTCCTGCATGTTCAGGCCCCGATCACACAAAATCTTTTTCACTCCATCTTTCCACCTCCAATTTGGTCTCCCACTTCTCCTCGTTCCCTCCACCTCCGACACATATATCCTCTTGGTCAATCTTTCCTCACTCATTCTCTCCATATGCCCAAACCATTTCAAAACACCCTCTTCTGCTCTCTCAACCACGCTCTTTTTATTTCTACACATCTCTCTTACCCTTACATAACTTACTCGATCAAACCACCTCACACCACACATTGTCCTCAAACATCTCATTTCCAGCACATGCATCCTTCTGCGCACAACTCTATCCATAGCCCACGCCCTCCCCCACCCTATGAGGGTCAAGTCAATTGGGAGGTAAGTTTGAATGGAGCAAAACTGGAGGAAGTAAAGTGTTTTAGATATCTGGGAGTGGATCTGGCAACGGATGGAACAATGGAAGCAGAAGTGAATCATAGTGTGGGGGAGGGGGCGAAAATTCTGGGAGCCTTGAAGAATGTTTGGAAGTCGAGAACATTATCTCGGAAAGCAAAAATGGGTATGTTTGAAGGAACTGTGGTTCCAACAATGTTGTATGGTTGCGAGGCGTGGGCTATGGATAGAGTTGTGTGCAGGAGGGCGGATGTACTGGAAATGAGATGTTTGAGGACAATATGTGGTGTGAGGTGGTTTGATCGAGTAAGTAATGTAAGGGTGAGAGAGATGTGTGGAAATAAAAAGAGTGTGGTTGAGAGAGCAGAAGAGGGTGCTTTGAAATGGTTCGGTCATATGGAGAGAATGAGTGGGGAAAGATTGACCAAGAGGATATATGTGTCGGAGGTGGAGGGAATGAGGAGAAGTGGGAGACCAAATTGGAGGTGGAAAGATGGAGTGAAAAAGATTTTGAGTGATAGGGGCTTGAACATGCAGGAGGGCGAAAGGCGTGCAAGGAATAGAGTGAATTGGAACGATGTGGTATACCGGGGTTGACGTGCTGTCAATGGATTGAACCAATGCATGTGAAGTGTCTGGGGTAAACCATGGAAAGTTGTGTGTGGCCTGGATGTGGAAAGGGAGCTGTGGTTTCGGTGCATTATTACATGACAGCTAGAGACTGAGTGTGAACGAATGGGGCCTCTGGTGTCTTTCCTAGCACTACCTCGCACACATGAGGGGGGAGGGGGTTGTTATTCCATGTGTGGCGAGGTGGCGATGGGAACAAATAAAGGCAGACAGTATGAATTATGTACATGTTTATATATGTATATGTCTGTGTGTGTATATATATGTGTACATTTAGATGTATAGGTATGTATATTTGCGTGTGTGGACTTATATGTATATACATGTGTATGTGGGCGGGTTGGGCCATTCTTTCGTCTTTTTCCTTGCGCTACCTCGCTAACGCGGGAGACAGCGACAAAGCAAAATAAATAAATATAAATAGATATATATATTCATTTCTGGACGCAATACCAGACTCCGCCTGCACGTAGTTACTCCGCTAATGAAATATCTTTCACGTGGGTGTATCAGCTTCAGTGGGCGAAAAGTGAAGTGGTACAATTTTCTCTAGGAGCTTCTTCTCCCAGAGAAGTCAGTCACATCCCTGCCACTGATTGTAGCTTAGTCTTGGAGCTGCGGAAGCCCTGTAAAGGAAGTTTCCTGGCTTATGTAATTAATTAGAATTATGAATGTATGCATGCATGCATGCAGCATGAGCGCTCGACTTTTTCCAGGCACACACCACACACACACACACACACACTCACACACACACACACACACACACCCGGCTGAGTATCGGGTACCGGAATTTGAAGATGCAAATTTTAGGCAAATCTGAAAAGCAACATAGTATTATGACCAAAGTTGCAAGAACTTTCGGGTGTTATATGCCCAACAGTAGGCTTTCTTGCATTAGACAATATTCAAGTTCACCTGTTTTAAAAGCTGGTAGATTTTCAAAAACTTAAATGATAACAATAATTTGCCTCAGGAAAACCTTGAGTTTCCCAAGTATTCCCTAATCTACAAACAAAGAGATTAGACCTTCAGAGAAAGTTGTTTAGTCTGTGCATTTGTAAAGAACGTGCTTACGAAAGCTTCTATCAGAAATGAGGTTGTTCAAACATTGGTTGTAGGTGCTGGCTCTCTCTCTCTCTCTCTCTCTCTCTCTCTCTCTCTCTCTCTCTCTCTCTCTCTCTCTCTCTCTCTCTCTCTCTCTCTCTCTCTCTCTCTCTCTCTCTCTCTCTCTCTCTCTCTCTCTTTTTCAATTCATCTATATATCTGTCTCTCTTTCCAGGTAGTCTCTTCTTTCTACATCACCCACACGTGGAATAATGGGTGATCAGTTTACTCTCATACAATTACTTCATCTTCTACACTACACTTGGCAACTATGCATAACCATGTCTAAATAGAAAACCAATAGTGTAAGGAGAACGAGAGAACAAATGGACGCTCAGTGAAGGAGGCAAATGAGGAAGTTGGCAACAGGCAGATAAGAGGTGTGAAGTGGAGACGGAATGAGCATTATGAACGTCTGTTGAATGCTTTCGAAGACAGCATGTTAGATGTTGGATATTTTGGTGCTGAAAGTAAGCTAAGTGAGAGGTGGTAGCAAGAGTGGCTGGAATGGATGGATGGCAGTTGATTTTTTTTAAGAAAAGGGAGTTACTGTTTTATTGTGGTTAGTCAAGATTTTCATTACAAATATTGTATGTATTGATGGAATGCCTGTATAGTGCAATTTTGCGTATAGACAAGGAGTAAATTTTCGAATTACAAAGGTAAAAGTTTGTTTAGTGTACCTGATAAGTTATATGACAGACTGATGGTTGAGAGGGTTGGTGCCACGCACTGAGCATCAGACTGAGAAGGAATAATGTGGTTTTAGGAGTGGTATAGTATGTGTGGATCAGGTGTTTACTTTGAAGAATGTTGATGTAAATACATAGAGAAACGGAAGGATTTCTATTTGCCATTTATGATCTAGAGAGCGCGCATGATAGATTTGATAGAGACGCCTTGCGGAAGGTGGTACCAATGTATGCTGTAAAAGGAAAGCTACTAGAAGTGGTGAGGAGTTTTTATGAAGAGAGTGAGAACTGTGTACGAGTACGAAGAGAGGAGGGTTAAACGTTATGTGTGAAGATGGGTCTTGGATATGAGTGTGTGATTTCGCCTCGACTGTATAACTTATTTGTGAATGGGGACGTAAGAGGCGGATCTGCAGTCTGCTGAGGGATTAGGATATGAGTCAAGTACTGTTTGGTGATGACACAAGTGCAGTGGCAATGTCAAGTGGAAAATAAGAAGAAGAAAAATTGAGTTCTGGAAAGTGTGTGAGGATAAATGTGAACAAGTCTAAGATTTTTAGGATTAGCATTGGAGAGGGACAAATTATGCTGAAATGTTTTTAACATCTCGAGGGAACGATGATTAAGAGGGTACAATTGTCGTAAGTGGAGGGGGCAAGAAAAAGAGGAAGCCCATAAGGAAATATCAGGATGGTGTGAAAGATGCCTAGAGAGGGTCGGGGCCTGAACATGCAGGAGACTGCGAGGTGTGCAGATGACAAAGCTAACTGGAGGGATATGATATATGGGGGACAACGTGTTGTCAGTAGGCTGAACTGGGGCATATATATATATATATATATATATATATATATATATATATATATATATATATATATATATATATATATATATATATATAGAGAGAGAGAGAGAGAGAGAGAGAGAGAGAGAGAGAGAGAGAGAGACTTTTGGATGTTAATGTGCTGAGAGGTGCAACTGGAGGGATGTCTGATCATTATCTTCTGGAGGCGAAGATGAAGATTTGTATGGGTTTTCAGAAAAGAAGAGTGAATGTTGGGGTGGAGAGGGTGGTGAGAGTAAGTCAGCTTGGGAAGGAGACTTGTGTGAGGAAGTACCAGGAGAGACTGAGTACAGAATAGAAAAAGGTGAGAACAAAGGAAACAAGGGGGAGTGGGTGAGGAATGGTATGTATTTAGGGAAGAAGAGATGGCTTGCGCAAAAGATGCTTGTGGCATGAGAAGCGTGGGAGGTGGGTTGATTAGAAAGGGTAGTGAGTGGTGGGATAAAGAAGTAAGATTATTAGTAAAACAGAAGAGAGAGGCATTTGGACGATTTTGCAGGGGAAAATGCCAAATGAGTGGGAGATGTATAAAAGAAAGAGACAGGAGGTCAAGAGAAAGGTGCAAGAGGTCAAAAAGAAGGCAAATGAGAGTTGGGGTGACAGAGTATCATTAAATTTTAGGGAGAATAAAAAGATGTTTTGGAAGGAGGTAAATAAAGTGCGTAAGACAAGGGAGCAAATGGGAACTTCAGTGAAGGGGACTAATAGAGAGGTGATAACAAGTAGTAGTAATGTGAGGAGATGGAGTGAGGATTTTGGAGGTTTGTTGAATGTGTTTGATGATAGAGTGGCAGATATAGGGTGTTTTGGTCGAGGTCGTGTGCAAAGTGAGAGGGTTAGGGAAAATGATTTGGTAAACAGAGAAGAGGTAGTAAAAGCTTTGCGGAAGATGAAAGCCGGCAAGGCAGCAGGTTTGGATGATATTGCAGTGGAATTTATCAAAAAAGTGGGTGACTGTATTGTTGACTGGTTGGTAAGGTTATTTAATATATGTATGATTCATGGTGAGGTGCCTGAGGATTGGCGGAACGGGTGCATAGTGCCAATGTACAAAGGCAAAGGGGATAAGAGTGAGTGCTCAAATTACAGAGGTATAAATTTATAGAGTATTCCTGGTAAATCATATGGGAGGGTACTGATTGAGAGGGTGAAGGCATGAACAGAGCACCAGATTGGGGAAGAGCAGTGTGGTTTCAGAAGTGGTAGAGGATGTGTGGATCAGGTGTTTGCTTTGAAGAATGTATGTGAGAAATACTTAGAAAAGCAAATGGATTTGTGTGTAGCATTTATGGATCTGAAAAAGGCATATGATAGAGTTGATAGAGATGCTCTGTGGAAGGTATTACGAATATATGGTGTGGGAGGCAATGAAAAGTTTTTATCGACGATGTAAGGCATGTGTACGTGTAGGAAGAGAGGAAAGTGATTGGTTCCCAGTGAAAGTAGGTTTGCGGCAGGGGTGTGTGATGTCTCCATGGTTGTTTAATTTGTTTATGGGTGGGGTTGTTAGGGAGGTGAATGGAAGAGTTTTGGAAAGAGGGGCAAGTATGAAGTCTGTTGGGGATAAGTGAGCATGAGGAAGTGAGTCAGTTGTTGTTCGCTGATGATACAGCGCTGGTGGCTGATTCATGTGAGAAACTGCAGAAGCTGGTGACTGAGTTTGGTAAAGTGTGTGAAAGAAGAAAGTTAAGAGTTAATGTGAAAAAGAGCAAGGTTATTAGGTACAGTAGGGTTGAGGGTCAAGTCAATTGGGAGGTAAGTTTGAATGGAGAAAAACTGGAGGAAGTAAAGTGTTTTAGGTATCTGGGAGTGGATCTGAAAGCGGATGGAACCATGGAAGCGGAAGTGAATCATAGGGTGGGGTAGGGGGCGAAAATCCTGGGAGCCTTGGAGAATGTGTGGAAGTCGAGAACATTATCTCCGAAAGCAAAAATGGCTATGTTTGAAGGAATAGTGCTCCAACAATTTTGTATGGTTCCGAGGCGTGGGCTATGGATAGAGTTGTGCAGAGGAGGGTGGATGTACTGGAAATGAGATGTTTGAGGACAATGGGTGGTGTGAGGTGGTTTGATCGAGTAAGTAATGTAAGGGTAAGACAGATGTGTGGAAATGAGTAGAGCGTGGTTGAGAGAGCAGAAGACGGTGTTTTGAAATGGTATGGGCACATGGAGAGAATGAGTGAGGAAAGATTGACCAAGAGGATATATGTGTCAGAGGTGAAGGGAACGAGAAGTGGGAGACCAAATTGGAAGTGGAAAGATGAAGTGAAAAGATTTTGAGTGATCGGGGCCTGAACATGCAGGAAGGTGAAAGGTGGGCAAGGAATAGAGTGAATTGTATCGATGTGTTATACCGGGGTCGACGTGCTGTCAATGGATTGAATCAGGGCATGTGAAGCGTCTGTGGTAAACCATGGAAAGTTGTGTGGGGCCTGGATGTGGAAAGGGAGCTGTGGTTTCGGGCATTATTGCATGACAGCTAGAGATTGAGTTTGAACGAATTGGGCCTTTTTTGTCTTTTCCTAGCGCTACCTCGTACACATGAGGGGTTGAGGGGGATATTATTCCATGTGTGGCGAGGTGGCGATGGGAATGAATAAAGGCAGACACTGTGAATTATGTGCATGTGTATATATGCATGTGTCTGTGTGTGTATATATATATGTGTACATTGAGATGTATGGGTATGCATATTTGCGTGTGTGGACGCGAATGTATATACATGTGTATGGGGGTGGCTTGGGCCATTTCTTTCGTCTGTTTCGTTGCGCTACCTCGCAAACGCGGGAGAAAGCAACATAGCAAATATAAAAAGAAAATAGAAATAGATAAATTTACTTCTATGAGTCCACGGGGAAAATGAAACAAGATAAGTTCCCAAGTGCACTTTCATGAAATAATCACATCATCAGAGGAGAAAAAAGAGAGAAATATAAGTCAGTTCATACGCATCGAAGAGACGAAGCTTGGACGCCATTTGGTAAACATGGCGTCCTAGCCATAAATTCATATATATATATATATATATATATATATATATATATATATATATATATATATATATATATATATATATATATATATATATATATGGAGTGAAAAAGATTTTGTGTGATCGGGGCCTGAACATGCAGAAGGGTGAAAGGAGGGCAAGGAATAGAGTGAATTGGAGCGATGTGGTATACCGGGGTTGACGTGCTGTCAGTGGATTGAATCAAGGCGTGTGAAGCGTCTGGGGTAAACCATGGAAAGCTGTGTAGGTATGCATATTTGCGTGTGTGGACGTATTTATATACATGTGTATGGGGGGGGTTGGGCCATTTTTTCGTCTGTTTCCTTGCGCTACCTCGCAAACGCGGGAGACAGCGACAAAGTATAATAGATATATATATATATATATATATATATATATATATATATATATATATATATATATATATATATATATATATATATATATATATAGTATATATATATATATATATATATATATATATATATATATATATATATATATATATATATATATATATATATATATATATATATATATATATATATATATATATATATATATATACGTATATATATATATATATATATATATATATATATATATATATATATATATATATATATATATATATATATATATATATATATATATATATATATATATATATATATATATATATATATATATATATATATATATATATATATATATATTTATATATATATATATATATATATATATATATATATATATATATATATATATATATATATATATATATATATATATATATATATATATATATATATATATATATATATATATATATATATATATATATATATATATATATGGGATAAGGGATAGGGGATAGGGGAGAAAGAATACTTCCCACGTATTCCCTGCGTGTCGTAGAAGGCGACTAAACGGGAAGGGAGCGGGAGGCTGGAAATCCTCCCCTCTCATAATTTTTTTTTTTTTTGATTTTCCAAAAGAGGGAAAATCATAAACCAGAGGGGAGGATTTGCAGCCATCCACTCCCTCCCCTTTCAGTTGCCTTCTACGACACGCAGGAAATACGTGGGAAGTATTCTTTCTCCCCTATCCCCAGTGATAATAAATATATATATATATATATATATATATATATATATATATATATATATATATATATATATATATATATATATATATATATATATATATATATATATATATATATATATATATATATATATATATATATATATATATAATAAAAATACATATATATATATATATATATATATATATATATATATATATATAATAAAAATACATACATATATATATATATATATTTTTTTTTTCTTTTTTAAACTATTCGCCGTTTCCCGCGTTAGCGAGGTAGCGTTAAGAACAGAGGACTGGGCCTATGAGAGAACATCCTAACCTGGCCCCCTTCTCTGTTCCTTCTTTTGGAAAAAAAAAAAAGAGGGGAGGATTTCCAGCCACCCGCTCCCTCCCGTTTTAGTCGCCTTCTACGACACGCAGGGAATACCAGGGAAGTATTCTTTCTCCCCTAACCCCAGGGATAAAATATATATATATATATATATATATATATATATATATATATATATATATATATATATATATATATATGTATATATATATATATATATATATATATATATATATATATATATATATATATATATATATATATATATATATATATATATATCATTATTATTTTTTATTTTGCTTTGTCGCTGTCTCCCGCGTTTGCGAGGTAGCGCAAGGACACAGACTAAAAAATTGGCCCAACCCACCCCCATACACAATGTATATACATACACGTCCACACACGCAAATATACATACCTATACATCTCAATGTACACATATATATACACACACAGACACATACATATATACCCATGCACACAATTCACACTGTCTGAATTCATTCATTCCCATCGCCACCTCGCCACACATGGAATACCTTCCCCCTCCCCCCTCTTATGTGCGAGGTAGCACTAGGAAAAGACAACAAAAGCCCCATTCGTTCACACTCAGTCTCTAGCTGTCATGCAATAATGCCCGAAACCACAACTCCCTTTCCACATCTAGGCCCCACACAACTTTCCATGGTTTACCCCAGACGCTTCACATGGCCAGATTCAATCCACTGATAACACGTCAACCCCAGTATACCACATCGATCAAATTCACTTTATTCCTTGCCCTCCTTTCACCCTCCTGCATGTTCATGCACCGATCACACAAAATCTTTTTAACTCCATCTTTCCACCTCCAATTTGGTCTCCCTCTTCTCCACGTTCCCTCCACCTCCGACACATATATCCTCTTGGTCAATCTTTCCTCACTCATTCTCTCCAAGTGACCAAACCATTTCAAAACACAGTCTTCTGCTCTCTCAACCACGCTCTTTTTATTTCCACACATCTCTCTTACCCATACATTACTTACTCTATCAAACCACCTCACACCAGACATTGTCCTCAAACATCTCATTTCCAGCACATCCACCCTCCTGCGCACAACTCTATCCATAGCCGACGCCTCGCAACCATACAACATTGTTGGAACCACTATTCTTTCAAACATACCCATTTTTGCTTTCCGAGATAATGTTCTCGACTTCCACACATTCTTCAAGGCTCCCAGGATTTTCGCCCCCTCCCCCACCCTATGATTCACTTCCGCTTCCATGGTTCCATCCGTTGCCAGATCCACTCCCAGATATCAAAAACACTCTACTTCCTCCAGTTTTTCTCCATTCAAACTTACCTCCCAATTGACTTGACCCTCAACCCTGCTGTACCTAATAACCTTGCTCTTATTCACATTTACTCTTAACTTTCTTCTTTCACACACTTTATATATATATATATATATATATATATATATATATATATATATATATATATATTTTTTTTTTTATTTTTTTTTTTTTGCTTTGTCGCTGTCTCCCGCGTTTGCGAGGTAGCGCAAGGAAAAAGACGAAAGAAATGGCCCAACCCACCCCAATACACATGTATATATATACGTCCACACACGGAAAATACACATACTTACACAGCTTTCCATGGTTTACCCCAGACGCTTCACATGCCCTGATTCAATCCTCCGACAGCACGTCAACCCCGGTATACCATATCGCTCCAATTCACTCTATTCCTTGCCCTCCTTTCACCCTCCTGCATGTTCAGGCCCCGATCACACAAAATCTTTTTCACTCCATCTTTCCACCTCCAATTTGGTCTCCCTCTTCTCCTCGTTCCCTCCTCCTCCGACACATATATCCTCTTGGTCAATCTTTCCTCACTCATTCTCTCCATGTGCCCAAACAATTTCAAAACACCGTCTTCTGCTCTCTCAACCACGCTCTTTTTAATTCCACACATCTCTCTTACCCTTACGTTACTTACTCGATCAAACCACCTCACACCGCACATTGTCCTCAAACATCTCATTTCCAGCACATCCATCCTCCTGCGCACCACTCTGTCCATAGCCCACGCCTCGCAACCATACAACACTGTTGGAACCACTATTCCTTCAAACATACCCATTTTTGATTTCCGAGATAATGTTCTCGACTTCCACACACTCTTCAAGGCTCCCAGAATTTTCGCCCCCTCCCCCACCCTATGATCCACTTCCGCTTCCATGGTTCCATCCGCTGCCAGATCCACTACCAGATATCTAAAACACTTCACTTCCTCCAGTTTTTCTCCATTCAAACTCACCTCCTAATTGACTTGACCCTCAACCCTACTGTACCTAATAACCTTGCTATTATTCACATTTACTCTTAACTTTCTTCTTTCACACACTCTACGAAAGTCAGTCACCAGCTTCTGCAGTTTCTCACATGAATCAGCCACCAGCGCTGTATCATCAGCGAACAACAACTGACTCACTTCCCAAGCTCTCTTATCCCCAACAGACTTCATACTTGCCCGTCTTTCCAAAACTCTTGCATTCACCTCCCTAACAACCCCATCCATATGTATATATATATATATATATATATATATATATATATATATATATATATATATATATATATATATATATATATATAAATTCTCGATTAATATGGGTAAAATTGAAAGTTGATGGAGAGAGGTGGGTGATTATTGGTGCATATGCACCTGGGCATGAGAAGAAAGATCATGAGAGGCAAGTGTTTTGGGAGCAGCTGAATGAGTGTGTTAGCGGTTTTGATGCACGAGACCGGGTTATAGTGATGGGTGATTTGAATGCAAAGGTGAGTAATGTGGCAGTTGAGGGAATAATTGGTATGCATGGGGTGTTCAGTGTTGTAAATGGAAATGGTGAAGAGCTTGTAGATTTATGTGCTGAAAAAGGACTGATGATTGGGAATACCTGGTTTAAAAAGCGAGATATACATAAGTATACTTATGTAAGTAGGAGAGATGGCCAGAGAGCGTTATTGGATTACGTGTTAATTGACAGGCGTGCGAAAGAGAGACTTTTGGATGTTAATGTGCTGAGAGGTGCAACTGGAGGGATGTCTGATCATTATCTTGTGGAGGCTAAGGTGAAGATTAGTATGGGTTTTCAGAAAAGAGGAGTGAATGTTGGGGTGAAGAAGGTGGTGAGAGTAAGTGAGCTTGGGAAGGAGACCTGTGTGGGGAAGTACCAGGAGAGACTGTGTACAGAATGGAAAAAGGTGAGAACAATGGAAGTAAGGGGAGTGGGGGAGGAATGGGATGTATTTAGGGAATCAGTGATGGATTGCGCAAAAGATGCTTGTGGCATGAGAAGAGTGGGAGGTGGGCTGTTTAGAAAGGGTAGTGAGTGGTGGGATGAAGAAGTAAGAGTATTAGTGAAAGAGAAGAGAGAGGCATTTGGACGATTTTTGCAGGGAAAAAATGCAATTGAGTGGGAGAAGTATAAAAGAAAGAGACAGGAGGTCAAGAGAAAGGTGCAAGAGGTGAAAAAAAGGGCAAATGAGAGTTGGGGTGAGAGGGAATCATTAAATTTTAGGGAGAATAAAAAGATGTTCTGGAAGGAGGTAAATAGGGTGCGTAAGACAAGGGAGCAAATGGGAACTTCAGTGAAGGGCGTAAACGGGGAGGTGATAACAAGTAGTGGTGATGTGAGAAGGAGATGGAATGAGTATTTTGAAGGTTTGTTGAATGTGTCTGATGACAGAGTGGCAGATATAGCGTGTTTTGGTCGAGGTGGTGTGCAAAGTGAGAGGGTTAGGGAAAATGATTTGGTAAACAGAGAAGAGGTAGTAAAAGCTTTGCGGAAGATGAAAGCCGGCAAGGCAGCAGGTTTGGATGGTATTGTAGTGGAATTTATTAAAAAAGGGGGTGACTGTATTGTTGACTGGTTGGTGAGGTTATTTAATGTATGTATGACTCATGGTGAGGTGCCTGAGGATTGGCGGAATGCGTGCATAGTGCCATTGTACAAAGGCAAAGGGGATAAGAGTGAGTGCTCAAATTACAGAGGTATAAGTTTGTTGAGTATTCCTGGTAAATTATATGGGAGGGTATTGATTGAGAGGGTGAAGGCATGTACAGAGAATCAGATTGGGGAAGAGCAGTGTGGTTTCAGAAGTGGTAGAGGATGTGTGGATCAGGTGTTTGCTTTGAAGAATGTATGTGAGAAATACTTAGAAAAGCAAATGGATTTGTATGTAGCATTTATGGATCTGGAGAAGGCATATGATAGAGTTGATAGAGATGCTCTGTGGAAGGTATTAAGAATATATGGTGTGGGAGGCAAGTTGTTAGAAGCAGTGAAAAGTTTTTATCGAGGATGTAAGGCATGTGTACGTGTAGGAAGAGAGGAAAGTGATTGGTTCTCAGTGAATGTAGGTTTGCGGTAGGGGTGTGTGATGTCTCCATGGTTGTTTAATTTGTTTATGGATGGGGTTGTTAGGGAGGTAAATGCAAGAGTCCTGGAAAGAGGGGCAAGTATGAAGTCTGTTGGGGATGAGAGAGCTTGGGAAGTGAGTCAGTTGTTGTTCGCTGATGATACAGCGCTGGTGGCTGATTCATGTGAGAAACTGCAGAAGCTGGTGACTGAGTTTGGTAAAGTGTGTGGAAGAAGAAAGTTAAGAGTAAATGTGAATAAGAGCAAGGTTATTAGGTACAGTAGGGTTGAGGGTCAAGTCAATTGGGAGGTGAGTTTGAATGGAGAAAAACTGGAGGAAGTGAAGTGTTTTAGATATCTGGGAGTGGATCTGTCAGCGGATGGAACCATGGAAGCGGAAGTGGATCATAGGGTGGGGGAGGGGGCGAAAATTTTGGGAGCCTTGAAAAATGTGTGGAAGTCGAGAACATTATCTCGGAAAGCAAAAATGGGTATGTTTGAAGGAATAGTGGTTCCAACAATGTTGTATGGTTGCGAGGCGTGGGCTATGGATAGAGTTGTGCGCAGGAGGATGGATGTGCTGGAAATGAGATGTTTGAGGACAATGTGTGGTGTGAGGTGGTTTGATCGAGTAAGTAACGTAAGGGTAAGAGATATGTGTGGAAATAAAAAGAGCGTGGTTGAGAGAGCAGAAGAGGGTGTTTTGAAATGGTTTGGGCACATGGAGAGAATGAGTGAGGAAAGATTGACCAAGAGGATATATGTGTCGGAGGCGGAGGGAACGAGGAGAAGAGGGAGACCAAATTGGAGGTGGAAAGATGGAGTGAAGAAGATTTTGTGTGATCGGGGCCTGAACATGCAGGAGGGTGAAAGGAGGGCAAGGAATAGAGTGAATTGGAGCGATGTGGTATACAGGGGTTGACGTGCTGTCAGTGGAGTGAATCAAGGCATGTGAAGCGTCTGGGGTAAACCATGGATAGCTGTGTAGGTATGTATATTTGCGTGTGTGGACGTGTGTATGTACATGTGTATGGGGGGGGGGGGTTGGGCCATTTTGTCGTCTGTTTCCTTGCGCTACCTCGCAAACGCGGGAGACAGCGACAAAGTATAAAAAAAAAAAAAAAAAAAATATATATATATATATATATATATATATATATATATATATATATATATATATATATATATATATATATATATATATATATATATATATATATATATATATATATATATATATATATATATAAATATATATATGTATAGATGTATATATATATATATATATATATATATATATATATATATATATATATATATATATATATATATATATATATATATATATATATATATATATATATATATATATATATATATATATATATATATATATATATATATATATATATACACATATATATATCCTATCCCTGGGGATAGGTGTGAAAGAATACTTCCCACGCATTCCTCACGTGTCGTAGAAGGCGACTAGAGCGGACGGGAGCGGGGGGCCAGAGATCCTCCCCTCCTTGTATTTTAACTTTCTAAAAATGGGAAACAGAATGAGTCACGCGGGGAGTGCTCATCCTCCTCGTAGACTCAGATTGGGGTGTGTGGATGTAACCAAGATGTGAAAAAAGGAGAGATGTTTGGATGTTTTGGCTCTGAGTGAAACGAAACTTAAGGGTAAAGGGGAAGAGTGGTCTGAGAATGTCATGGGAGTAAAGTCAGGGGTTAGTGAGAGGACAAGTGGAAGGGAAGGAGTAACACTACTCCTGGAACAGGAGTTTTGGGAGTATGGGATAGAATGTAAGAAAGTAAATTCTCGATTAATATGGGTAAAACTGAAAGTTGATGGGGAGAGATGGGTGATTATTGGTGCATATGCACCTGGGCATGAGAAGAAAGATCATGAGAGGCGAGTGTTTTGGGAGCAGCTGAATGAGTGTGTTAGTGGTTTTGATGCACAAGACCGGGTTATAGTGATGGGTGATTTGAATGCAAAGGTGAGTTATGTGGCAGTTGAGGGAATAATTGGTATACATGGGGTGTTCAGTGCTGTAAATGGAAATGGTGAAGAACTTGTAGATTTATGTGCTGAAAAAGGACTGGTGATTGGGAAAACCTGGTTTAAAAAGCGAGATATACATATGTATACGTATGTAAGTAGGAGATATGGCCAGAGAGTGTTATTGGATTACGTGTTAATTGACAGGCGCGCGAAAGAGAGACTTTTGGATGTTAATGTGCTGAGAGCTGCAACTGGAGGGATGTCTGATCATTATCTTGTGGAGGCTAAGGTGACGATTTGTATGGGTTTTCAGAAAAGAAGAGTGAATGTTGGGGTGAAGAGGGTGGTGAGAGTAAGTTAGCTTGGGAAGGAGACTTGTGTGAGGAAGTACCAGGAGAGACTGAGTACAGAATGGAAAAAGGTGAGAACAATGGAAGTAAGGGGAGTGGGGGAGGAATGGGATGTATTTAGGGAATCAGTGATGGATTGCGCAAAAGATGCTTGTGACATGAGAAGCGTGGGAGGTGGGTTGGTTAGAAAGGGTAGTGAGTGGTGGGATGAAGAAGTAAGATTATTAGTGAAAGAGAAGAGAGAGGCATTTGGACGATTTTTGCAGGGAAAAATGGAATTGAGTGGGAGATTTATAAAAGAAAGAGACAGGTGGTCAAGAGAAAGGTGCAAGAGGTGAAAAAGAGGGCAAATGAGAGTTGGGGTGAGAGAGTATCATTAAATTTCAGGGAGAATAAAAAGATTTTTTGGAAGGAGGTAAATAAAGTGCGTAAGACAAGGGAGCGAATGGGAACTTCAGTGAAGGGCGCTAATGGTGAGGTGATAACAAGTAGTGGTGATGTGAGAAGGAGATGGAGTGAGTATTTTGAAGGTTTGTTGAATGTATTTGATGATAGAGTGGCAGATATAGGGTGTTTTGGTCGAGGTGGTGTGCAAAGTGAGAGGGTTAGGGAAAATGATTTGGTAAACAGAAAAGAGGTAGTAAAAGCCTTGCGGAAGATGAAAGCCGGCAAGGCAGCAAGTTTGGATGGTATTGCAGTGGAATCTATTAAAAAAGGGGGTGACTGTATTGTTGACTGGTTGGTAAGGTTATTTAATGTATGTATGACTCATGGTGAGGTACCTGAGGCTTGGAGGAATGCGTGCATAGTGCAAAGGGGATAAGGGTGAATCTCAAATTACAGAGGTATAAGTTTGCTGAGTATTCCTGGTAAATTATATGGGAGGGTATTGATTGAGAGGGTGAAGGCATGTACAGAGCATCAGATTGGGGAAGAGCAGTGTGGTTTCAGAAGTGGTAGAGGATGTGTGGATCAGGTATCTGCTTTGAAGAATGTATGTGAGAAATACTTAGAAAAGCAAATGGATACTTAGAAAAGCATTTATGGATCTGGAGAAGGCATATTATAGAGTTGATAGAGATGCTCTGTGGAAGGTATTAAGAATATATGGTGTGGGAGGCAAGTTGTTAGAAGCAGTGAAAAGTTTTTATCGAGGATGTGAGCCATGTGTTCGTGTAGGAAGAGAGGAAAGTGATTGGTTCTCAGTGAATGTAGGTTTGCGGCAGGGGTGTGTGATGTCTCCATGGTTGTTTAATTTGTTTATGGATGGGGTTGATAGGGAGGTGAATGCAAGAGTTTTGGAAAGAGGGACAAGTATGTAGTCTGTTGTGGATGAGAGAACTTGGGAAGTGAGTCAGTTGTTGTTCGATGATGATACATCGCTGGTGGCTGATTCATGTGAGAAACTGCAGAAGCTGGTGACTGAGTTTGGTAAAGTGTGTGAAAGAAGAAAGTTAAGAGTAAATGTGAATAAGAGCAAGGTTATTAGGTACAGTAGGGTTGAGGGTCAAGTCAATTGGGAGGTAAGTTTGAATGGAGAAAAACTGGATCTGGCAGCGGATGGAACCATGGAAGCGGAAGTGAATCATAGGGTGGGGGAGGGGGCGAAAATCCTGGGAGCCTTGAAGAATGTGTGGAAGTCGAGAACATTATCTCAGAAAGCAAAAATGGGTATGTTTGAAGGAATAGAGGTTCCAACAATGTTGTATGGTTGCGAGGCGTGGGCTATGGACAGAGTTGTGCGCAGGAGGGTGGATGTGCTGGAAATGAGATGTTTGAGGACAATGTGTGGTTTGAAGTGGTTTGTTCGAGTAATTAATGTAAGGGTAAGAGAGATGTGTGGAAATAAAAAGAGCGTGGTTCATAGAGCAGAAGACGCTGTTTTGAAATGTTTTGGGCACATGGAGAGAAGGAGTGAGGAAAGATTGACCAAGAGGATATATGTGTCGGAGATGAAGGGAACGAGGAGAAGTGGGAGACCAAATTGGAGGTGGAAAGATGGAGTGAAAAAGATTTTGAGTGATAGGGGCCTGAAACATGCAGGAGGGTGAAAGGCGGGCAAGGAATAGAGTGAATTGGATCGTTTTGGTATACCGGGGTTTACGTGCTGTCAGTGGATTGAATCAGGGGTAAACCATGGAAAGTTGTGTGGAGCCTGGATGTGGAAAGGGAGCTGTGGTTTCGGGCATTATTGCATAACAGGTAGAGACTGAGTGTGAACGAATTGAGCCTTTGTTGTCATTACATGTGTGGCGGGGTGGCGACGGAAATGAATAAAGGCAGCAAGTATGAATTTTGTACATATATATATATATATATATATATATATATATGTATATATATATATATATATATATATATATATATATATATAATATATATATATATAAAATATAAATAAATATATATATATATATATAATATATATATATATATATATGCATATGATCTGTGTATGTTTATGTATGTAAACGTTGAAATGTATAGGTATGTAAATATGTGCCTGTGTGGACATGTATGTATATACATGTGTATGGGTGGTTGGACCATCTTTCGTCTGTTTCCTTGCGCTACCTCGCGTTAGCGAGGTAGCGTATATACTCATATAATCTTCTCACAGATAGTCCGTATAATGACTATTGACACCGTAATCATAACTTAGTCTCTCTCTCTCTCACTACAGGTACGGCACAGTGGTGGTACGGCTGGCGGACGTGAATGACAACTCGCCTCGCCTTACCCGTGACCTGTGGCAGGTGGAGGTGACGAAACCTGGGCCAACGGAGCCCCCAGTAACGACACCCTTCTTCAGGTCTCCACCGCCGACCACACCCACTCTCAACTACTTCTTCAACCGGTCAGTCTGCCTCCTC
>NC_092287.1:14703574-14706074 GCF_036320965.1 Panulirus ornatus
AGTGAGCATGAGGAAGTGTCAGTTGTTGTTCGCTGATGATACAGCGCTGGTGGCTGATTCATGTGAGAAACTGCAGAAGCTGGTGACTGAGTTTGGTAAAGTGTGTGAAAGAAGAAAGTTAAGAGTTAATGTGAAAAAGAGCAAGGTTATTAGGTACAGTAGGGTTGAGGGTCAAGTCAATTGGGAGGTAAGTTTGAATGGAGAAAAACTGGAGGAAGTAAAGTGTTTTAGGTATCTGGGAGTGGATCTGAAAGCGGATGGAACCATGGAAGCGGAAGTGGATCATAGGGTGGGGGAGGGGGCGAAAATTCTGGGGGCCTTGAAGAATGTGTGGAAGTCGAGAACATTATCTCCGAAAGCAAAAATGGCTATGTTTGAAGGAATAGTGCTCCAACAATTTTGTATGGTTCCGAGGCGTGGGCTATGGATAGAGTTGTGCGGAGGAGGGTGGATGTACTGGAAATGAGATGTTTGAGGACAATGGGTGGTGTGAGGTGGTTTGATCGAGTAAGTAATGTAAGGGTAAGACAGATGTGTGGAAATGAGTAGAGCGTGGTTGAGAGAGCAGAAGACGGTGTTTTGAAATGGTATGGGCACATGGAGAGAATGAGTGAGGAAAGATTGACCAAGAGGATATATGTGTCAGAGGTGAAGGGAACGAGAAGTAGGAGACCAAATTGGAAGTGGAAAGATGGAGTGAAAAGATTTTGAGTGATCGGGGCCTGAACATGCAGGAGGGTGAAAGGTGGGCAAGGAATAGAGTGAATTGGATCGATGTCTTATACCGGGGTCGACGTGCTGTCAATGGATTGAATCGGGGCATGTGAAGCGTCTGTGGTAAACCATGGAAAGTTGTGTGGGGCCTGGATGTGGAAAGGGAGCTGTGGTTTCGGGCATTATTGCATGACAGCTAGAGATTGAGTTTGAACGAATTGGGCCTTTTTTGTCTTTTCCTAGCGCTACCTCGTACACATGAGGGGTTGAGGGGGATATTATTCCATGTGTGGCGAGGTGGCGATGGGAATGAATAAAGGCAGACACTGTGAATTATGTGCATGTGTATATGTGCATGTGTCTGTGTGTGTATATATATGTGTACATTGAGATGTATGGATATGCATATTTCCGTGTGTGGACGCGAATGTATATACATGTGTATGGGGGTGGCTTGGGCCATTTCTTTCGTCTGTTTCGTTGCGCTACCTCGCAAACGCGGGAGAAAGCAACATAGCAAAAATAAAAAGAAAATAGAAATAGATAAATTTATTTTTATGAGTCCACGGGGAATATGAAACAAGATAAGTTCCCAAGTGCACTTTCATGAAATAATCATATCATCAGAGGAGACAAAAGAGAGAAATATAAGTCAGTTCATACGCATCGAAGAGACGAAGCTTGGACGCCATTTGGTAAACATGGCGTCCTAGCCATAAATTCATATATATATATATATATATATATATATATATATATATATATATATATATATATATATATATATATATATATATATGGAGTGAAAAAGATTTTGTGTGATCGGGGCCTGAACATGCAGGAGGGTGAAAGGAGGGCAAGGAATAGAGTGAATTGGAGCGATGTGGTATACCGGGGTTGACGTGCTGTCAGTGGACTGAATCAAGGCATGTGAAGCGTCTGGGGTAAAGCATGGAAAGCTGTGTAGGTATGTATATTTGCGTGTGTGGACGTATGTATATACATGTGTATGGGGGGGGTTGGGCCATTTTTTCGTCTGTTTCCTTGCGCTACCTCGCAAACGCGGGAGACAGCGACATGGTATTGCAGTGGAATTTATTAAAAAAGGGGGTGACTGTATTGTTGACTGGTTGGTAAGGTTATTTAATGTATGTATGACTCATGGTGAGGTGCCTGAGGATTGGCGGAATGCGTGCATAGTGCCATTGTACAAAGGCAAAGGGGATAAGAGTGAGTGTTCAAATTACAGAGGTATAAGTTTGTTCAGTATTCCTGGTAAATTATATGGGAGGGTATTGATTGAGAGGGTGAAGGCATGTACAGAGCATCAGATTGGGGAAGAGCAGTGTGGTTTCAGAAGTGGTAGAGGATGTGTGGATCAGGTGTTTGCTTTGAAGAATGTATGTGAGAAATACTTAGAAAAGCAAATGGATTTGTATGTAGCATTTATGGATCTGGAGAAGGCATATGATAGAGTTGATAGAGATGCTCTGTGGAAGGTATTAAGAATATATGGTGTGGGAGGAAAGTTGTTAGAAGCAGTGAAAAGTTTTTATCGAGGATGTAAGGCATGTGTACGTTTAGGAAGAGAGGAAAGTGATTGGTTCTCAGTGAATGTAGGTTTGCGGCAGGGGTGTGTGATGTCTCCATGGTTGTTTAATTTGTTTATGGATGGGGTTGTTAGGGAGGTAAATGCAAGAGTTTTGGAAAGAGTGGCAAGTATGAAGTCTGTTGGGGATGAGAGAGCTTGGGAAGTGAGTCAGTTGTTGTTCGCTGATGATACAGC
>NC_092287.1:14708574-14733574 GCF_036320965.1 Panulirus ornatus
TTTTTCAAGGCTCCCAAAATTTTCGCCCCCTCCCCCACCCTATGATCCACTTCCGCTTCCATGGTTCCATCCGCTGACAGATCCACTCCCAGATATCTAAAACACTTCACTTCCTCCAGTTTTTCTCCATTCAAACTCACCTCCCAATTGACTTGACCCTCACCCCTACTGTACCTAATAACCTTGCTCTTATTCACATTTACTCTCAACTTTCTTCTTCCACACACTTTACCAAACTCAGTCACCAGCTTCTGCAGTTTCTCACATGAATCAGCCACCAGCGCTGTATCATCAGCGAACAACAACTGACTCACTTCCCAAGCTCTCTCATCCCCAACAGACTTCATACTTGCCCCTCTTTCCAGGACTCTTGCATTTACCTCCCTTACAACCCCATCCATAAACAAATTAAACAACCATGGAGACATCACACACCCCTGCCGCAAACCTACATTCACTGAGAACCAATCACTTTCCTCTCTTCCTACACGTACACATGTCTTACATCCTCGATAAAAACTTTTCACTGCTTCTAACAACTTGCCTCCCACACCATATATTCTTAATACCTTCCACAGAGCATCTCTATCAACTCTATCATATGCCTTCTCCAGATCCATAAATGCTACATACAAATCCATTTGCTTTTCTAAGTATTTCTCACATACATTCTTCAAAGCAAACACCTGATCCACACATCCTCTACCACTTCTGAAACCGCACTGCTCTTCCCCAATCTGATGCTCTGTACATGCCTTCACCCTCTCAATCAATACCCTCCCATATAATTTACCAGGAATACTCAACAAACTTATACCTCTGTAATTTGAGCACTCGCTCTTATCCCCTTTGCCTTTGTACAATGGCACTATGCACGCATTCCGCCAATCCTCAGGCACCTCACCATGAGTCATACATACATTAAATAACCTTACCAACCAGTCAACAATACATATATATATATATATATATATATATATATATATATATATATATATATATATATATATATATATATATATATATATATATATATATATATATATATATATATATATATAAATATATATATATATATAGGTATATATATATATATATATATATATATATATATATATATATATATATATATATATATATATATATATATATATATGTATATATATATCATTATTATTTTTTATTTTGCTTTGTCGCTGTCTCCCGCGTTTGCGAGGTAGCGCAAGGAAACAGACTAAAAAATTGGCCCAACCCACCCCCATACAGAATGTATATACATACACGTCCACACACGCAAATATACATACCTATACATCTCAATGTACACATATATATACACACACAGACACATACATATATACCCATGCACATAATTCACACTGTCTGAATTCATTCATTCCCATCGCCACCTCGCCACACATGGAATACCTTCCCCCTCCCCCCTCATATGTGCGAGGTAGCACTAGGAAAAGACAACAAAGGCCCCATTCGTTCACACTCAGTCTCTAGCTGTCATGCAATAATGCCCGAAACCACAGCTCCCTTTCCACATCTAGGCCCCACACAACTTTCCATGGTTTACCCCAGACGCTTCACATGGCCAGATTCAATCCACTGATAGCACGTCAACCCCAGTATACCACATCGATCAAATTCACTCTATTCCTTGCCCTCCTTTCACCCTCCTGCATGTTCATGCACCGATCACACAAAATCTTTTTAACTCCATCTTTCCACCTCCAATTTGGTCTCCCAGTTCTCAACGCTCCCTCCACCTCCGACAAATATATCCTCTTGGTCAATCTTTCCTCACTCATTCTCTCCATGTGACCAAACCATTTCAAAACACAGTCTTCTGCTCTCTCAACCACGCTCTTTTTATTTCCACACATCTCTCTTACCCATACATTACTTACTCTATCAAACCACCTCACACCAGACATTGTCCTCAAACATCTCATTTCCAGCACATCCACCCTCCTGCGCACAACTCTATCCATAGCCCACGCCTCGCAACCATACAACATTGTTGGAACCACTATTCTTTCAAACATACCCATTCTTGCTCTCCGAGATAATGTTCTCGACTTCCACACATTCTTCAAGGCTCCCAGGATTTTCGCCCCCTCCCCCACCCTATGATTCACTTCCGCTTCCATGGTTCCATCCGCTGCCAGATCCACTCCCAGATATCAAAAACACTCTACTTCCTCCAGTTTTTTTCCATTCAATCTTACCTCCCAATTGACTTGACCCTCAACCCTGCTGTACCTAATAACCTTGCTCTTATTCACATTTACTCTTAACTTTCTTCTTTCACACACTTTATATATATATATATATATTTTTTTTTTTTATTTATACCTCGTCGCTGTCTCCCGCGGTTGCGAGGTAGCGCAAGGAAACAGACGAAAGAAATGGCCCAACCCCCCCCATACACATGTACATACACACGTCCACACACGCAAATATACATACCTACACAGCTTTCCATGGTTTACCCCGGACGCTTCACATGCCTTGATTCAATCCACTGACAGCACGTCAACCCCTGTATACCACATCGCTCCAATTCACTCTATTCCTTGCCCTCCTTTCACCCTCCTGCATGTTCAGGCCCCGATCACACAAAATCCTTTTCACTCCATCTTTCCACCTCCAATTTGGTCTCCCTCTTCTCCTCGTTCCCTCCACCTCCGACACATATATCCTCTTGGTCAATCTTTCCTCACTCATTCTCTCCATGTGCCCAAACCATTTCAAAACACCCTCTTCTGCTCTCTCAACCACGCTCTTTTTATTTCCACACATCTCTCTTACCCTTACGTTACTTACTCGATCAAACCACCTCACACCACACATTGTCCTCATACATCTCATTTCCAGCACATCCATCCTCCTGCGCACATCTCTATCCATAGCCCACGCCTCGCAACCATACAACATTGTTGGAACCACTATTCCCTCAAACATACCCATTTTTGCTTTCCGAGATAGTGTTCTCGACTTCCACACATTTTTCAAGGCTCCCAAAATTTTCGCCCCCTCCCCCACCCTATGATCAACTTCCGCTTCCATGGTTCCATCCGCTGACAGATCCACTCCCAGATATCTAAAACACTTCACTTCCTCCAGTTTTTCTCCATTCAAACTCACCTCCCAATTGACTTGACCCTCACCCCTACTGTACCTAATAACCTTGCTCTTATTCACATTTACTCTCAACTTTCTTCTTCCACACACTTTACCAAACTCAGTCACCAGCTTCTGCAGTTTCTCACATGAATCAGCCACCAGCGCTGTATCATCAGCGAACAACAACTGACTCACTTCCCAAGCTCTCTCATCCCCAACAGACTTCATACTTGCCCCTCTTTCCAGGACTCTTGCATTTACCTCCCTTACAACCCCATCCATAAACAAATTAAACAACCATGGAGACATCACACACCCCTGCCGCAAACCTACATTCACTGAGAACCAATCACTTTCCTCTCTTCCTACACGTACACATGCCTTACATCCTCGATAAAAACTTTTCACTGCTTCTAACAACTTGCCTCCCACACCATATATTCTTAATACCTTCCACAGAGCATCTCTATCAACTCTATCATATGCCTTCTCCAGATCCATAAATGCTACATACAAATCCATTTGCTTTTCTAAGTATTTCTCACATACATTCTTCAAAGCAAACACCTGATCCACACATCCTCTACCACTTCTGAAACCGCACTGCTCTTCCCCAATCTGATGCTCTGTACATGCCTTCACCCTCTCAATCAATACCCTCCCATATAATTTACCAGGAATACTCAACAAACTTATACCTCTGTAATTTGAGCACTCGCTCTTATCCCCTTTGCCTTTGTACAATGGCACTATGCACGCATTCCGCCAATCCTCAGGCACCTCACCATGAGTCATACATACATTAAATAACCTTACCAACCAGTCAACAATACATATATATATATATATATATATATATATATATATATATATATATATATATATATATATATATATATATATATATATATATATATATATATATATAAATATATATATATATATAGGTATATATATATATATATATATATATATATATATATATATATATATATATATATATATATATATATATATATATATATATATGTATATATATATCATTATTATTTTTTATTTTGCTTTGTCGCTGTCTCCCGCGTTTGCGAGGTAGCGCAAGGAAACAGACTAAAAAATTGGCCCAACCCACCCCCATACAGAATGTATATACATACACGTCCACACACGCAAATATACATACCTATACATCTCAATGTACACATATATATACGCACACAGACACATACATATATACCCATGCACATAATTCACACTGTCTGAATTCATTCATTCCCATCGCCACCTCGCCACACATGGAATACCTTCCCCCTCCCCCCTCATATGTGCGAGGTAGCACTAGGAAAAGACAACAAAGGCCCCATTCGTTCATACTCAGTCTCTAGCTGTCATGCAATAATGCCCGAAACCACAGCTCCCTTTCCACATCTAGGCCCCACACAACTTTCCATGGTTTACCCCAGACGCTTCACATGGCCAGATTCAATCCACTGATAGCACGTCAACCCCAGTATACCACATCGATCAAATTCACTCTATTCCTTGCCCTCCTTTCACCCTCCTGCATGTTCATGCACCGATCACACAAAATCTTTTTAACTCCATCTTTCCACCTCCAATTTGGTCTCCCAGTTCTCAACGCTCCCTCCACCTCCGACAAATATATCCTCTTGGTCAATCTTTCCTCACTCATTCTCTCCATGTGACCAAACCATTTCAAAACACAGTCTTCTGCTCTCTCAACCACGCTCTTTTTATTTCCACACATCTCTCTTACCCATACATTACTTACTCTATCAAACCACCTCACACCAGACATTGTCCTCAAACATCTCATTTCCAGCACATCCACCCTCCTGCGCACAACTCTATCCATAGCCCACGCCTCGCAACCATACAACATTGTTGGAACCACTATTCTTTCAAACATACCCATTTTTGCTCTCCGAGATAATGTTCTCGACTTCCACACATTCTTCAAGGCTCCCAGGATTTTCGCCCCCTCCCCCACCCTATGATTCACTTCCGCTTCCATGGTTCCATCCGCTGCCAGATCCACTCCCAGATATCAAAAACACTCTACTTCCTCCAGTTTTTTTCCATTCAATCTTACCTCCCAATTGACTTGACCCTCAACCCTGCTGTACCTAATAACCTTGCTCTTATTCACATTTACTCTTAACTTTCTTCTTTCACACACTTTATATATATATATATATTTTTTTTTTTTTATTTATACCTCGTCGCTGTCTCCCGCGGTTGCGAGGTAGCGCAAGGAAACAGACGAAAGAAATGGCCCAACCCCCCCCATACACATGTACATACACACGTCCACACACGCAAATATACATACCTACACAGCTTTCCATGGTTTACCCCGGACGCTTCACATGCCTTGATTCAATCCACTGACAGCACGTCAACCCCTGTATACCACATCGCTCCAATTCACTCTATTCCTTGCCCTCCTTTCACCCTCCTGCATGTTCAGGCCCCGATCACACAAAATCCTTTTCACTCCATCTTTCCACCTCCAATTTGGTCTCCCTCTTCTCCTCGTTCCCTCCACCTCCGACACATATATCCTCTTGGTCAATCTTTCCTCACTCATTCTCTCCATGTGCCCAAACCATTTCAAAACACCCTCTTCTGCTCTCTCAACCACGCTCTTTTTATTTCCACACATCTCTCTTACCCTTACGTTACTTACTCGATCAAACCACCTCACACCACACATTGTCCTCAAACATCTCATTTCCAGCACATCCATCCTCCTGCGCACAACTCTATCCATAGCCCACGCCTCGCAACCATACAACATTGTTGGAACCACTATTCCTTCAAACATACCCATTTTTGCTTTCCGAGATAATGTTCTCGACTTCCACACATTTTTCAAGGCTCCCAAAATTTTCGCCCCCTCCCCCACCCTATGATCCACTTCCGCTTCCATGGTTCCATCCGCTGACAGATCCACTCCCAGATATCTAAAACACTTCACTTCCTCCAGTTTTTCTCCATTTAAACTCACCTCCCAATTGACTTGACCCTCAACCCTACTGTACCTAATAACCTTGCTCTTATTCACATTTACTCTTAACTTTCTTCTTCCACACACTTTACCAAACTCCGTCACCAGCTTCTGCAGTTTCTCACATGAATCCGCCACCAGCGCTGTATCATCAGCGAACAACAACTGACTCACTTCCCAAGCTCTCTCATCCCCAACAGACTTCATACTTGCCCCTCTTTCCAAGACTCTTGCATTTACCTCCCTAACAACCCCATCCATAAACAAATTAAACAACCATGGAGACATCACACACCCCTGCCGCAAACCTACATTCACTGAGAACCAATCACTTTCCTCTCTTCCTACACGTACACATGCCTTACATCCTCGATAAAAACTTTTCACTGCTTCTAACAACTTGCCTCCCACACCATATATTCTTAATACCTTCCACAGAGCATCTCTATCAACTCTATCATATGCCTTCTCCAGATCCATAAATGCTACATACAAATCCATTTGCTTTTCTAAGTATTTCTCACATACATTCTTCAAAGCAAACACCTGATCCACACATCCTCTACCACTTCTGAAACCACACTACTCTTCCCCAATCTGATGCTCTGTACCTGCCTTCACCCTCTCAATCAATACCCTCCCATATAATTTACCAGGAATACTCAACAAACTTATACCTCTGTAATTTGAGCACTCACTCTTATCCCCTTTGCCTTTGTACAATGGCACTATGCACGCATTGCGCCAATCCTCAGGCACCTCACCATGAGTCATACATACATTAAATAACCTTACCAACCAGTCAACAATACAGTCAACCCCTTTTTTAATAAATTCCACTGCAATACCATCCAAACCTGCTGCCTTGTCGGCTTTCATCTTCCGCAAAGCTTTTACTACCTCTTCTCTGTTTACCAAATCATTTTCCCTAACCCTCTCACTTTGCACACCACCTCGACCCAAACACCCTATATCTGCCACTCTGTCATCAGACACATTCAACAAACCTTCAAAATACTCATTCCATCTCCTTCTCACATCACCACTACTTGTTATCACCTCCCCATTTACGCTCTTCACTGAAGTTCCCATTTGCTCCCTTGTCTTACGCACCCTATTTACCTCCTTCCAGAACATCTTTTTATTCTCCCTAAAATTTACTGATAGTCTCTCACCCCAACTCTCATTTGCCCTTTTTTTCACCTCTTGCACCTTTCTCTTGACCTCCTGTCTCTTTCTTTTATACTTCTCCCACTCAATTGCATTTTTTCCCTGCAAAAATCGTCCAAATGCCTCTCTCTTCTCTTTCACTAATACTCTTACTTCTTCATCCCACCACTCACTACCCTTTCTAAACAGCCCACCTCCCACTCTTCTCATGCCACAAGCATCTTTTGCGCAATCCATCACTGATTCCCTAAATACATCCCATTCCTCCCCCACTCCCTTTACTTCCATTGTTCTCACCTTTTTCCATTCTGTACACAGTCTCTCCTGATACTTCCTCACACAGGTCTCCTTCCCAAGCTCACTTACTCTCAACACCTTCTTCACCCCAACATTCACTCTTCTTTTCTGAAAACCCATACTAATCTTCACCTTAGCCTCCACAAGATAATGATCAGACATCCCTCCAGTTGCACCTCTCAACACATTGACATCCAAAAGTCTCTCTTTCGCACGCCTGTCAATTAACACGTAATCCAATAACGCTCTCTGGCCATCTCTCCTACTTACATAAGTATACTTATGTATATCTCGCTTTTTAAACCAGGTATTCCCAATCATCAGTCCTTTTTCAGCACATAAATCTACAAGCTCCTCACCATTTCCATTTACAACACTGAACACCCCATGCACACCAATTATTCCCTCAACTGCCACATTACTCACCTTTGCATTCAAATCACCCATCACTATAACCCGGTCTCGTGCATCACAACCGCTAACACACTCATTTAGCTGCTCCCAAAACACTTACCTCTCATGATCTTTCTTCTCATGCCCAGGTGCATATGCACCAATAATCACCCACCTCTCTCCATCAACTTTCAATTTTACCCATATTAATCGAGAATTTACTTTCTTACATTCTATCACATACTCCCACAACTCCTGTTTCAGGAGTATCGCTACTCCTTCCCTTGCTCTTGTCCTCTCACTAACCCCTGACTTCACTCCCCAGACATTTCCAAACCACTCTTCCCCTTTACCCTTGAGCTTCGTTTCACTCAGAGCCAAAACATCCAGGTTCCTTTCCTCAAACATACTACCTATCTCTCCTTTTTTCACATCTTGGTTACATCCACACACATTTAGGCACCCCACTCTGAGCCTTCGAGGAGGATGATCACTCCCCGCGTGACTCCTTCTTCTGTTTCCCATTTTAGAAAGTTAATTACAAGGAGGGGAGGATTTCCGGCCCCCCGCTCCCGTCCCCTCTAGTCGCTTTCTACGACACGCGAGGAATACGTGGGAAGTATTCTTTCACCCCTATCCCCAGGGATAATATACATATATATATACATATACACACACACACACATACACACACATACGCACATACACACACACACACACACGTACATATATATACATATGAAAAATGTAAGAAACAATTTAGAAAACAAACTTTTAGCTTGAAATGAATGAAAAAAATGAATGTCACATAATGGTTCAACCTCTGGCTATGGAAAAGGAAATGTACAATTTATTCACACAAACGTCAATAGCAGTTCTCATCAATTTCACCACTGTATCAATAAGCTTCAATGTCTAAGCTACATTTTTCTCCAACTTCACTATTTTCTTGTCAAAAACACCATGCATGAAAACTATCACTCCAGTAACACAACTATAAACATTTACTTCCCCTTTAAAAGTTCTGGGGAAGTCTGTCTCGATACACTGCGGCGAGGCGACGCGACGCTGACACAATCACTGTCACAATATCACTTCTGCCTCCTCAAGTCAATCTCTTAGCCACAGTGCAGGCCTTCATCGTCGAAGTCGGTCTTGCCTTCAGACGTCCTATCGATGTCTCTGCTCTCGGTAGCCCTCCTCTCGTTAACTCCTCCTGACCAGCTGCTGATGCCTCATGGTGTCCCCCGCGCTTCCTTGTGAGGTGACAGAGGTCGTAAGGGTGGACCAGGCAGGCGCAGGTGTTTTCGTGGACTCGCCTCTCTTTCATGATGTAGTGGTTCCTACACTCGTCGCACTTCTGGGTTTCGATGCTTCGTTGATATATATATATATATATATATATATATATATATATATATATATATATATATATATATATATATATATATATATATATATATATATATATATATATATATATATATATATATATATATTTTTTTTTTTTTTTTTGCTTTGTCGCTGTCTCCCGCGTTTGCGAGGTAGCGCAAGGAAACAGACGAAAGAAATGGCCCAACCCACCCCCATACACATGTATATACATACGTCCACACACGCAAATATACCTACCTACACAGCTTTCCATGGTTTACCCCAGACGCTTCACATGCCCTGATTCAATCCACCGACAGCACGTCAACCCCGGTATACCACATCGCTCCAATTCACTATATTCCTTGCCCTCCTTTCACCCTTCTGCATGTTCAGGCCCCGATCACACAAAATCTTCTTCACTCCATCTTTCCACCTCCAATTTGGTCTCCCTCTTCTCCTCGTTCCCTCCACCTCCGACACATATATCCTCTTCGTCAATCTTTCCTCACTCATTCTCTCCATGTGCCCAAACAATTTCAAAACACCCTCTTCTGCTCTCTCAACCACGCTCTTTTTATTTCCACACATCTCTCTTACCCTTACGTTACTTACTCGATCAAACCACCTCACACCGCACATTCTCCTCAAACATCTCATTTCCAGCACATCCATCCTCCTGCGCACCACTCTATCCATAGCCCACGCCTCGCAACCATACAACACTGTTGGAACCACTATTCCTTCAAACATACCCATTTTTGCTTTCCGAGATAATGTTCTCGACTTCCACACATTCTTCAAGGCTCCCAGAATTTTCGCCCCCTCCCCCACCCTATGATCCACTTCCGCTTCCATGGTTCCATCCGCTGCCAGATCCACTACCAGATATCTAAAACACTTCACTTCCTCCAGTTTTTCTCCATTCAAACTCACCTCCTAATTGACTTGACCCTCAACCCTTCTGTACCAAATAACCTTGCTCTTATTCACATTTACTCTTAACTTTCTTCTTTCACACACTCTACGAAACTCAGTCACCAGCTTCTGCAGTTTCTCACATGAATCAGCCACCAGCGCTGTATCATCAGCGAACAACAACTGACTCACTTCCCAAGCTCTCTCATCCCCAACAGACTTCATACTTGCCCGTCTTTCCAAAACTCTTGCATTCACCTCCCTAACAACCCCATCCATATGTATATATGGATATAGGGTGTTTTGGTCGAGGTGGTGTGCAAAGTGAGAGGGTTAGGGAAAATGATTTGGTAAACAGAGAAGAGGTAGTAAAAGCTTTGCGGAAGATGAAAGCCGGCAAGGCAGCAGGTTTGGATGGTATTGCAGTGGAATTTATTAAAAAAGGGGGTGACTGTATTGTTGACTGGTTGGTAAGGTTATTTAATGTATGTATGACTCATGGTGAGGTGCCTGAGGATTGGCGGAATGCGTGCATAGTGCCATTGTACAAAGGCAAAGGGGATAAGAGTGAGTGCTCAAATTACAGAGGTATAAGTTTGTTGAGTATTCCTGGTAAATTATATGGGAGGGTATTGATTGAGAGGGTGAAGGCATGTACAGAGCATCAGATTGGGGAAGAGCAGTGCGGTTTCAGAAGTGGTAGAGGATGTGTGGATCAGGTGTTTGCTTTGAAGAATGTATGTGAGAAATACTTAGAAAAGCAAATGGATTTGTATGTAGCATTTATGGATCTGGAGAAGGCATATGATAGAGTTGATAGAGATGCTCTGTGGAAGGTATTAAGAATATATGGTGTGGGAGGCAAGTTGTTAGAAGCAGTGAAAAGTTTTTATCGAGGATGTAAGGCATGTGTACGTGTAGGAAGAGAGGAAAGTGATTGGTTCTCAGTGAATGTAGGTTTGCGGCAGGGGTGTGTGATGTCTCCATGGTTGTTTAATTTGTTTATGGATGGGGTTGTTAGGGAGGTAAATGCAAGAGTCCTGGAAAGAGGGGCAAGTATGAAGTCTGTTGGGGATGAGAGAGCTTGGGAAGTGAGTCAGTTGTTGTTCGCTGATGATACAGCGCTGGTGGCTGATTCATGTGAGAAACTGCAGAAGCTGGTGACTGAGTTTGGTAAAGTGTGTGGAAGAAGAAAGTTAAGAGTAAATGTGAATAAGAGCAAGGTTATTAGGTACAGTAGGGTTGAGGGTCAAGTCAATTGGGAGGTGAGTTTGAATGGAGAAAAACTGGAGGAAGTGAAGTGTTTTAGATATCTGGGAGTGGATCTGTCAGCGGATGGAACCATGGAAGCGGAAGTGGATCATAGGGTGGGGGAGGGGGCGAAAATTTTGGGAGCCTTGAAAAATGTGTGGAAGTCGAGAACATTATCTCGGAAAGCAAAAATGGGTATGTTTGAAGGAATAGTGGTTCCAACAATGTTGTATGGTTGCGAGGCGTGGGCTATGGATAGAGTTGTGCGCAGGAGGATGGATGTGCTGGAAATGAGATGTTTGAGGACAATGTGTGGTGTGAGGTGGTTTGATCGAGTAAGTAACGTAAGGGTGAGAGAGATGTGTGGAAATAAAAAGAGCGTGGTTGAGAGAGCAGAAGAGGGTGTTTTGAAATGGTTTGGGCACATGGAGAGAATGAGTGAGGAAAGATTGACCAAGAGGATATATGTGTCGGAGGTGGAGGGAACGAGGAGAAGAGGGAGACCAAATTGGAGGTGGAAAGATGGAGTGAAAAAGATTTTGTGTGATCGGGGCCTGAACATGCAGGAGGGTGAAAGGAGGGCAAGGAATAGAGTGAATTGGAGTGATGTGGTATACAGGGGTTGACGTGCTGTCAGTGGAGTGAATCAAGGCATGTGAAGCGTCTGGGGTAAACCATGGAAAGCTGTGTAGGTATGTATATTTGCGTGTGTGGACGTGTGTATGTACATGTGTATGGGGGGGGGGGGGTTGGGCCATTTCTTTCGTCTGTTTCCTTGCGCTACCTCGCAAACGCGGGAGACAGCGACAAAGTATAAAAAAAAAAAAAAAAAAAAAAAAAAAAAAAAAAAAAATATATATATATATATATATATATATATATATATATATATATATATATATATATATATCCCTGGGGATAGGGGAGGAAGAATACTTCCCACGTATTACCTGCGTGTCGTAGAAGGCGACTAAAAGGGAAGGGAGCGGGTGGCTGGAAATCCTCCCCTCTCGTTTTTTTTTTTATTTTCCAAACGAAGGAACAGAGAAGGGGGCCAGGTGAGGATATTCCCTCTGAGGCCCAGTCCTCTGTTGATAACGCTACCTCGCTAATGCGGGAAATGGCGAATAGTACGAAAGAAAGAAAAAGATATATATATATATATATATATATATATATATATATATATATATATATATATATATATATATATATATCCTATCCCTGGGGATAGGTGTGAAAGAATACTTCCCACGCATTCCTCACGTGTCGTAGAAGGCGACTAGAGCGGACGGGAGCGGGGGGCCAGAGATCCTCCCGTCCTTGTATTTTAACTTTCTAAAAATGGGAAGCAGAAGGAGTCACGCGGGGAGTGCTCATCCTCCTCGTAGACTCAGATTCTGGTGTGTGGATGTAACCAAGATGTGAAAAAAGGAGAGATAGGTAGTATGTTTGACGAAAGGAACCTGGATGTTTTGGCTCTGAGTGAAAGGAAGCTTAAGGGTAAAGGGGAAGAGTGGTTTGAGAATGTCATGGGAGTAAAGTCAGGGGTTAGTGAGAGGACAAGTGCAAGGGAAGGAGTAGCACTACTCCTGGAACAGGAGTTTTGGGAGTATGGGATAGAATGTAAGAAAGTAAATTCTCGATTAATATGGGTAAAACTGAAAGTTGATGGGGAGAGATGGGTGACTAATGGTGCATATGCACCTGGGCATGAGAAGAAAGATCATGAGAGGCGAGTGTTTTGGGAGCAGCTGAATGAGTGTGTTAGTGGTTTTGATGCACAAGACCGGGTTATAGTGATGGGTGATTTGAATGCAAAGGTGAGTTATGTGGCAGTTGAGGGAATAATTGGTATACATGGGGTGTTCAGTGTTGTAAATGGAAATGGTGAAGAACTTGTAGATTTATGTGCTGAAAAAGGACTGGTGATTGGGAATACCTGGTTTAAAAAGCGAG
Source organism: Panulirus ornatus (assembly GCF_036320965.1). Classification (NCBI taxonomy): domain Eukaryota; kingdom Metazoa; phylum Arthropoda; class Malacostraca; order Decapoda; family Palinuridae; genus Panulirus; species Panulirus ornatus. Next base: position 14,722,100 of record NC_092287.1, read on the forward strand.
ATTTACATATGTATACGTATGTAAGTAGGAGATATGGCCAGAGAGTGTTATTGGATTACGTGTTAATTGACAGGCGCGCGAAAGAGAGACTTTTGGATGTTAATGTGCTGAGAGCTGCAACTGGAGGGATGTCTGATCATTATCTTGTGGAGGCTAAGGTGAAGATTTGTATGGGTTTTCAGAAAAGAAGAGTGAATGTTGGGGTAGAAGAGGGTGGTGAGAGTAAGTGAGCTTGGGAAGGAGACTTGTGTGAGGAAGTACCAGGAGAGACTGAGTACAGAATGGAAAAAGGTGAGAACAATGGAAGTAAGGGGAGTGGGGGAGGAATGGGATGTATTTAGGGAGGGAAGCAGTGATGGCTTGCGCAAAAGATGCTTGTGACATGAGAAGCGTGGGAGGTGGGTTGGTTAGAAAGGGTAATGAGTGGTGGGATGAAGAAGTAAGATTATTAGTGAAAGAGAAGAGAGAGGCATTTGGACGATTTTTGCAGGGAAAAATAGAATTGAGTGGGAGATGTATAAAAGAAAGAGACAGGTGGTCAAGAGAAAGGTGCAAGAGGTGAAAAAGAGGGCAAATGAGAGTTGGGGTGAGAGAGTATCATTAAATTTCAGGGAGAATAAAAAGATTTTTTGGAAGGAGGTAAATAAAGTGCGTAAGACAAGGGAGCAAATGGGAACTTCAGTGAAGGGCGCTAATGGGGAGGTGATAACAAGTAGTGGTGATGTGAGAAGGAGATGGAATGAGTATTTTGAAGGTTTGTTGAATGTATTTGATGATAGAGTGGCAGATATAGGGTGTTTTGGTCGAGGTGGTGTGCAAAGTGAGAGGGTTAGGGAAAATGATTTGGTAAACAGAAAAGAGGTAGTAAAAGCCTTGCGGAAGATGAAAGCCGGCAAGGCAGCAAGTTTGGATGGTATTGCAGTGGAATCTATTAAAAAAGGGGGTGACTGTATTGTTGACTGGTTGGTAAGGTTATTTAATGTATGTATGACTCATGGTGAGGTACCTGAGGCTTGGAGTAATGCGTGCATAGTGCAAAGGGGATAAGAGTGAATGCTCAAATTACAGAGGTATAAGTTTGCTGAGTATTCCTGGTAAATTATATGGGAGGGTATTGATTGAGAGGGTGAAGGCATGTACAGAGCATCGGATTGGGGAAGAGCAGTGTGGTTTCAGAAGTGGTAGAGGATGTGTGGATCAGGTATCTGCTTTGAAGAATGTATGTGAGAAATACTTAGAAAAGCAAATGGATACTTAGAAAAGCATTTATGGATCTGGAGAAGGCATATTATAGAGTTGATAGAGATGCTCTGTGGAAGGTATTAAGAATATATGATGTGGGAGGCAAGTTGTTAGAAGCAGTGAAAAGTTTTTATCGAGGATGTGAGCCATGTGTTCGTGTAGGAAGAGAGGAAAGTGATTGGTTCTCAGTGAATGTAGGTTTGCGGCAGGGGTGTATGATGTCTCCATGGTTGTTTAATTTGTTTATGGATGGGGTTGATAGGGAGGTGAATGCAAGAGTTTTGGAAAGAGGGACAAGTATGTAGTCTGTTGTGGATGAGAGAACTTGGGAAGTGAGTCAGTTGTTGTTCGCTGATGATACATCAATGGTGGCTGATTCATGTGAGAAACTGCAGAAGCTGGTGACTGATTTTGGTAAAGTGTGTGAAAGAAGAAAGTTAAGAGTAAATGTGAATAAGAGCAAGGTTATTAGGTACAGTAGGGTTGAGGGTCAAGTCAATTGGGAGGTAACTTTGAATGGAGAAAAACTGGATCTGGCAGCGGATGGAACCATGGAAGCGGAAGTGAATCATAGGGTCGGGGAGGGGGCGAAAATCCTGGGAACCTTGAAGAATGTGTGGAAGTCGAGAACATTATCTCAGAAAGCAAAAATGGGTATGTTTGAAGGAATAGAGGTTCCAACAATGTTGTATGGTTGCGAGGCGTGGGCTATGGACAGAGTTGTGCGCAGGAGGGTGGATGTGCTGGAAATGAGATGTTTGAGGACAATGTGTGGTTTGAAGTGGTTTGTTCGAGTAAGTAATGTAAGGGTAAGAGAGATGTGTGGAAATAAAAAGAGCGTGGTTGATAGAGCAGAAGACGCTGTTTTGAAATGTTTTGGGCACATGGAGAGAAGGAGTGAGGAAAGATTGACCAAGAGGATATATGTGTTGGAGATGAAGGGAACGAGGAGAAGTGGGAGACCAAATTGGAGGTGGAAAGATGGAGTGAAAAAGATTTTGAGTGATCGGGGCCTGAAACATGCAGGAGGGTGAAAGGCGGGCAAGGAATAGAGTGAATTGGATCGTTGTGGTATACCGGGGTTGACGTGCTGTCAGTGGATTGAATCAGGGGTAAACCATGGAAAGTTGTGTGGGGCCTGGATGTGGAAAGGGAGCTGTGGTTTCCGGCATTATTGCATAACAGGTAGAGACTGAGTGTGAACGAATTGAGCCTTTGTTGTCATTACATGTGTGGCGGGGTGGCGACGGAAATGAATAAAGGCAGCAAGTATGAATTTTGTACATATGTATATATATATATATATATATATATATATATATATATATATATATATATATATATATATATATATATATATATATATATATATATATATATATATATATATATATATATATATATATATATATATGTATATATATATACATATATATATATATATATATATATATATATATATATATATATATATATATATATATATATATATATATATGTATATATATATATATATATATATATATATATATATATATATATATATATATGCATATGTCTGTGTATGTTTATGTATGTATACGTTGAAATGTATAGGTATGTATATGTGCCTGTGTTAACATGTATGTATATACATGTGTATGTGGGTGGGTTGGACCATTCTTTCGTCTGTTTCCTTGCGCTACCTCGCGTTAGCGAGGTAGCGTATATACTCATATAATCTTCTCACAGATAGTCCGTATAATGACTATTGACACCGTAATCATAACTTAGTCTCTCTCTCTCTCACTACAGGTACGGGCACAGTGGTGGTACGGCTGGCGGACGTGAATGACAACTCGCCTCGCCTTACCCGTGACCTGTGGCAGGTGGAGATGGACGAAACCTGGGGCCACGGAGCCCCCAGTAACGACACCCTTCTTCAGGTCTCCACCGCCGACCACGACACCTCCAACTACTTCTTCTACCGGGTCAGTCTGCCTCCTCCTCTACTGGCTAGGTCGCGCCCTCATGTATTTTCTTTTTTTTCATATATTTTGTCTGATTCGTTTGCTTCTACCGGGTCAGTCAGCTACCTATTCTTCTTCCAGGTTATATCACTAATTCATCTACTTACATCGACACTTCCCACAACTCCAGCAACTTCATTAGATCTACGTTTGTCGCATATTTCACCCGGTTTCGCTAGATTTTTGTTGCTACAGCTGTAAATCGTTCAGTTCAGTGACTCTCCTATATACTATAGTGGACTAGTCGTCATTTATCACACTTGGCTAGTTTGTTCATCAATGTACTTCCCTATTGTACAGAGGTTAGATAGCAATATTTATTTCATTTCTTTCATATAACCTTTTTTATTGGTGTTCTCTGAAATTATTACCTTTTTGGGGGTGAAATCATCATACGCTCAAGTATGTTAGAATAATGATTGGTTGTTTTAAACAGATATTATTATTAAAACTATATACCGAGTGTTAAAGAGATATTAAGAATAATTACCAAAAATCCTCAAACCGTGAAATGGATTCTGCTGTTGTGAAGATATGAAGTCACAATTATTCATCGTCCAGCCAAAGATCGTCTATGGCTGCACTCCGTCATTTATGGCTGCACTTCATGACAAGAGACTTGTCTAACGGTGTCATCGCTCGCACCTCCCTGCTTCGTACTATGGGTAGCACTGCTAATGTCTTCAGAAAACATTTTGGTGAAGATCTTCGGTTTTCAAGCTCATTTTGTAGGAATTTTCAAAAAATACATTCAGTGTTTTCTATGTCAGCATGAGTCTACATGGGGTTGTTTGTGTGAATGAATATCTGGCCTGAAGAATTTGACAAAAAAAAGCGTATTTTTAGATTTTGGTCTGAGTTTTGTCATTTGAGCCTGAAAATAATAATTGGCTCTAAATGACTGATATTCTTATCAAGTTTATCATTTTTACTCTAAGATTATTGCAATTCAGATGTGACACTCGTTACATTATCTGTGGAAGTTAACACCATAGTTCGTAGAAAAACGGATCCAGTACGCCTCCAAACGTATAGAAAAAGGTTTAGATTTTGATACTCTCATAAGCGTATTATCACTTAACATCAGAGCATCTCCTGTAATAGAGAAACAAACTTTTCCGATTCTTGTGTAACAAGCAACACTACACACGTGGAACCCGGATGGTCTGCTTGCATTGCTCACGAAACTCATTAAAAGTCTATGCCAAGGCAAAAGACATTCTGGTTTGTGCAGATGCTGATTCTGCCCACACACCAATACACACACACACACACACACACACACACACATACAAACAGTCGCTATGGGTTAACTAACCCTATGTACAGGTTGTCGCGAGGGTTTCACTTTAGGAAAACGGCAAAAGAACAGTCTGCTGGCGAATGCTAGAAACCCACTTAAGTATAAGAATATATTTGGCAAGCTAGTTACAAGATAGACCAAAACTGGGTTCCGCCTCTTAAGGACGCACGTAAAAGAGCATGAATATATTTGATTGACAGGGTCCAGAGAAGGGAAAGTAAGATGTTACCTAAAGCAAGCGAGCTAAGCTTCTGTGAAAGACAAAGGGGTACAAATCTGCCCACCATAGAGGAAGGAGGAGAGAGAGGAGTGACCTGATTACAGTCTTCGTGTTACCAGAAGCGTAGTGAGAGGGCTGACCTGATTACAGTCTCCGTATTACAAGAGAAGAGAGAGGAGTGACCTGATTACAGACTTCGTGTTACCAGAAGAGAAGAGAGTGAGGGCTGACAGAAGGGGTAAACTGATTACATCCCTCATATTTCTGATTCAGCGGATGACGCTGACAGAAACTATTCCCTCGTGAAATGAAACATCTGAGTAACCAGGGACCATGATAAGGTAGAGGACATGTTAGAAATAGTGTAAGGAGGTTTTCTGTTTTAGAATAAGGATGGTGGAGGTTCTGGAATAGATTAAGCAACGAGACTGTGTGAACGTCGACAGTATACAGATGTTTAAAATGCTCCTTGAGGTGAAGAAACCTTAAGAAACAAGAGGCCAGCGAATGGAGGTACGTTCTCTCCCTGCACTGTATAGAGATCGGTAATTACCCCAACACAAAATCACATGGCTCATTGAGAACTCACCAATCAGATCTCACTTTGTGCAATGTGCTTTCGTGATTTGCTCTGTGAACTGAATTCATCATTGCGCTACTGTGCAGAAATGGTGTGGACATATGGAAAGGATGAGTGAAGAGACCAAGAGGATGTACTGGTCAGAAATGGAAGTAGCAATGTGAAGACAGTAGTCTGAACCATAACAAGAAAGACAAAGGAATGGTCTGTAGAGCATAGCTGTAAATGGGGACTCAGGTTTCAGTGCATCATGCATAACAGCTAGAGTGCGTGTGTGTGTGTGTGTGTGTGTGTGTGTGTGTGTGTGTGTGTGTGTGTGTGTGTGTGTGTGTGTTGTTTGTGTGTGTGTGTGTGTGCAAATGAAGCTTTATTTCGTCTGCTCCTGGCGCTACTTCGTTAATATGAGAAACGAAAAGCATGAGAAAAAATGTATCTTCGTTATCAATATCATTATCATTACCCATATCATTATCATCTTTATTATTATTATTTCTTCCTGGGGATAGGGGAGAAAGAATACTTCCCACGTATTCCCTGCGTGTCGTAGAAGGCGACTAAAAGGGGAGGGAGCGGGTGGCTGGAAATCGTCCCCTCTCTTTTCTAGTTTTCCAAAAGAAGGAACAGAGAAGGGGACCAAGTGAGGATATTCCCTCAAAGGCCCAGTCCTCTGTTCTTAACGCTACCTCGCTGACGCGGAAAATGGTGAATAGTATGAAAAAAAATTATTGTTATTATTATTATTATTATTACTACTATTATTATTATTATTATTATTGTTATTATTATTATTATTATTATCATTATTATTTTTTTTTTTTTTTTTTTTTGCCGCTGTCTCCCGCGTTTGCGAGGTAGCGCAAGGAAACAGACGAAAGAAATGGCCCAACCCACCCCCATACACATGTATATACATACGTCCACACACGAAAATATACATACCTACACAGCTTTCCATGGTTTACCCCAGACGCTTCACATGCCCCGATTCAATCCACTGACAGCACGTCAACCCCGGTATACCACATCGCTCCAATTCACTCTATTCCTTGCCCTCCTTTCACCCTCCTGCATGTTCAGGCCCCGATCACACAAAATCTTTTTCACTCCATCTTTCCACCTCCAATTTGGTCTCCCTCTTCTCCTCGTTCCCTCCACCTCCGACACATATATCCTCTTGGTCAATCTTTCCTCACTCATTCTCTCCATGTGCCGAAACCATTTCAAAACACCCTCTTCTGCTCTCTCAACCACGCTCTTTTATTTCCACACATCTCTCTTACCCTTACGTTACTTACTCGATCAAACCACCTCACACCACACATTGTCCTCAAACATCTCATTTCCAGCACATCCATCCTCCTGCGAACAACTCTATCCATAGCCCACGCCTCGCAACCATACAACATTGTTGGAACCACTATTCCTTCAAACATACCCATTTTTGCTTTCCGGGATAATGTTCTCGACTTCCACACATTTTCAAGGCTCCCAGATTTTCGCCCCCTCCCCCACCCTATGATCCACTTCCGCTTCCATGGTTCCATCCGCTGACAGATCCACTCCCAGATATCTAAAACACTTCACTTCCTCCAGTTTTTCTCCATTCAAACCCGCCTCCCAATTGACTTGACCCTCAACCCTACTGTACCTAATAACCTTGCTCTTATTCACATTTACTCTTAACTTTCTTCTTCCACACACTTTACCAAACTCCGTCACCAGCTTCTGCAGTTTCTCACATGAATCCGCCACCAGCGCTGTATCATCAGCGAACAACAACTGACTCACTTCCCAAGCTCTCTCATCCCCAACAGACTTCATACTTGCCCCTCTTTCCAAGACTCTTGCATTTACCTCCCTAACAACCCCATCCATAAACAAATTAAACAACCATGGAGACATCACACACCCCTGCCGCAAACCTACATTCACTGAGAACCAATCACTTTCCTCTCTTCCTACACGTACACATGCCTTACATCCTCGATTAAAACCTTTCACTTCTTCTAACAACTTGCCTCCCACACCATATATTCTTAATACCTTCCACAGAGCATCTCTATCAACTCTATCATATCTTTATCATTATCATTATCATTATTATCATTATTATTATCATTATTTTATTATCATTATTATTGTTATTATCATTATTATTATTGTTGTTATTATTATGACTATTATCATCATTATCATTATTATTATCATTATCATTATCATTATTATTATTACTATCATTATTTTCATTATTATCATTATTATTATTATTATCATTATTATTATTATCATTATTATTATTATTATTATTATCATTATTATTATTATTATCATTATTATTATCATTATGACTATTATCATCATTATCATTATTGTTATCATTATTATTATCATCATTATTATTATCATTATTATTATCATTATCATTATTATTATCATTATTATTATCATTATTATTATCATTATCATTATTATTATCATTATTATCAATATTATCATTATCATTATCATTACTATTATTGATATCATTATGCAACCCCAGAACCCTTTCATGAGGCTTTAGTAGCGGGAGCAGGGCTAAACACACTTCTCTGGGGGTGGAAAGGTCCTCGATAGCACCATACTCTTCCTCCCAGTGAAGATGGTACAGCCCTGTCGAGCGTGATTTCCTTGCCAGCAGTACTCCACTTGCAGGCGGAAGCCGAGAACACATATGAAAACACTCATCACACATGCAAAATTGCCTACGTCATCCTCGGCACAGTCATCCGCGCCATTTTACCATAACCTGAACGCACGCCACTTGTTGTATTCTATCATTAACTTAACCTTTCACTGAGTGTCTCTTATTGTCACTCAGGAAGAGTCAGATCATTCTGCGTGTCCGTTTGTTGTTTTTATCCCACTGTATATACCTTGCAACATGATTGGTTACGTATGTTTGTGTCTTGTTTCAGAAGTGTCAGTCTTAGCGACAGTCTTTTTGATGGCATTGTGGGCGGTGTATTTTCATTTTTGAATTTAGAAAAAAAAAAGTTTTGCAGTGGGCTAACTCTGTGTGTGTATGTGTGGTGTGGGTGGGTGGGTGGGTGTGGGTGTGTGTGTGTGAGTGTGTGTGTGTGTGTGGGTGGGTGGGTGTGTGTGTGTATGCGTGTGTGTGTGGGTGTGTGGGTGGGTGTGTGTGTGTATGTGTGTGTGTGTGTGTGTGTGTGTGTGTGTGTGTGTGTGTGTGTGTGTGTGTGTGTGTGTGCTATTCTTTCTTAGGTCCTGAGCTAAGGATATCATATGTTGAGTGAATCCTAGAAATGCAAATATATTTTGTTCACCGCACTCTGCCATAGATGGAAGGGCAATTCAGACAATATGTTTCACCCCTACCCACTTCCAACACATCGGCACAAAATCTTTAATATGTTGTTAGCCAGATGATGGAATCGTTAGCGTTGCATTGAGACAAGGATAGAAAAATGTTCTGCATTTAGAGAAGGAGGTAAATGGATTGTGCATTAAGACAATTGGAGAGGTTACTCTTGGATTCTGTTATGAAAGGCATAACGAAGATGATTCGAGATGGAGAGTGATTATCCACTTATAAGGTGGAAAAGTGAAGCTGTGAATTGGACCTATGACTTACGGAATCACAATTGTCTTGTTGTGAACTGTAAACTTTGATAACATTCATTGTTTTTCTTTTTAATCTAATTCTTATTATTATGGGAATCTCCGAATATAATGATTAAAGGATTTTGTGTGTCGGTCTTAAAAGTCATTAACGTCAAGTGTTAAGTATTGGTGTTTACTGAGAGGATGTACAGTGCCATTTGCTCATGTATGATGGATGCCATAGTGGGTGTGCGGTGATTCCTACATGGATGCCATCCTATGATTACCGTAGATGCTAACTATGAAATCACTAAATCTAGCTGAGCCATTCACTGCCATTTCGAAGCAGCGAGTAAACTTACTTCCATTCTTGTGTGTTGCAGGTGGTGGAGGAGAGCGGATGGGGTTGGCAACACTTCGGGATGCGGACAGAAGGCACGGTGGGGCAGCTCTTCGCTCGCCAGACGCTCGACTTCGAGGACGCCGCCCACCGAAGGGGCTTCCGCTTCATGATCCAGGTCACAGACAGGGTGAGTCCTGACCTGGTATTTCTGTTAATCACTTTAGTTGATAAAGGGGCTCGAAATCTGAACCAGGACGCTCTGCTGTGCAGTATCAGACGTAGGTCCTCTTGTCTCTCGTTCAAAACTTAGATGGTAGAAGTGAAAAGCTACAAGTTGCAAAGCAATGCCTTTTGACTTATTTCTATTAGAGCTCATGACATGAAGGGCTGGAGTGAGACAGTGACATAATGCAGAGGATGGACAGAGGTGTAAGGAAGAACTATAGTACAGAAAAAAGTTTGCAAGAAACATAAGAAGCTAAATGCAATTAGAAGAAAATGGGAAAAGCTCATGGAGTGGATGGGAAAACTGTAGAATAATGAAGAGTGGAGGTGATAAGGTGGCAGAATAGAAAGATTAGGTGACTATGCAGACCTGAATAAGAATATTTACTGCTCCTTTGACGAGGTGATACAATCAAATGTTAAACATGAATAGGAATAAGCTTACTGTGCATACTAGGAAGGGACGTATCCAATGGAGGGTGAAGAGCGACGGGGACAGTCTTCCTCTTTCCCCATGAGAAATACACTCAATAATAAACTTGATACTAATGATAATTTACTGTATTTTTTGTAATTATTCTGACCACGTTATTCCCGCGAATATATGTATTATATATATATATATATATATATATATATATATATATATATATATATATATATATATATATATATATATATATATATATATATATATATATATATATATATATATATATATATATATATATATATATATATATATATATATATATATGTATTTTTTTTTTTTTTTTTTGCTTTGTCGCTGTCTCCCGCGTTTGCGAGGTAGCGAAAGGAAACAGACGAAAGAAATGGCCCAACCCACCCCCATACACATGTATATACATACGTCCACACACGCAAATATACATACCTACACAGCTTTCCATGGTTTACCCCAGACGCTTCACATGCCTTGATTCAATCCACTGACAGCACGTCAACCCCGGTATACCACTTCGCTCCAATTCACTCTATTCCTTGCCCTCATTTCACCCTCCTGCATGTTCAGGCCCCGATCACACAAAATCTTTTTCACTCCATCTTTCCACCTCCAATTTCGTCTCCCTCTTCTCCTCGTTCCCTCCACCTCCGACACATATATCCTCTTGGTCAATCTTTCCTCACTCATTCTCTCCATGTGCCCAAACCATTTCAAAACACCCTCTTCTGCTCTCTCAACCACGCTCTTTTTATTTCCACACATCTCTCTTACCCTTACGTTACTCACTCGATCAAACCACCTCACACCACACATTGTCCTCAAACATCTCATTTCCAGCACATCCATCCTCCTGCGCACAACTCTATCCATAGCCCACGCCTCGCAACCATACAACATTGTTGGAACCACTATTCCTTCAAACATACCCATTTTTGCTTCCCGAGATAAAGTTCTCGACTTCCACACATTCTTCAAGGCTCCCAGAATTTTCTCCCCCTCCCCCACCCTATGATCAACTTCCGCTTCCATGGTTCCATCTGCTGCCAGATCCACTCCCAGATATCTAAAACACTTCACTTCCTCCAGTATTTCTCTATTCAAACTCACCTCCCAATTGACTTGACTCTCAACCCTACTGTACCTAATAACCTTGCTCTTATTCACATTCACTCTAAACTTTCTTCTTTCACACACTTTACCAAACTGTCACCAGCTTATGCAGTTTCTCACATGAATCAGCCACCAGCGCTGTATCATCAGCGAACAACAACTGACTCACTTCCCAAGCTCTCTCATCCCCAACAGACTTCATACTTGCCCCTCTTTCCAAAACTCTTGCATTCACCACCCTAACAACCCCATCCATAAACAAATTAAACAACCATGGAGACTTCAAACACGCCTGCCGCAAACCTACATTCACTGAGAACAAATCACTTTCCTCTCTTCCTACACGTACACATGCCTTACATCCTCGATAAAAACTT